>NC_134277.1:62471189-62778689 GCF_949628215.1 Phalacrocorax aristotelis | reverse complement strand
TGTTGGCAAAAAGACAAAAAGTTACTGCTAAGATGAACAGAAAACAGCCTGGCAAAATGTTTTCTTAGCTTTTGTATTTCTAATTCGGTTTTCTTCTCTGAAGATTTACTTGACTAGTGGAAATACTAGCTTATCAAATTATCAATTTAAAAACTGCTTTAAAAACTTTCTACTGGAAGTTACTACACATTGCAAATTGCACTGTAAATAAACTCATCTGAGTAAGCGATAAAAACATCCAATTATTTGAACTACAGTTAATAGACTGAATACAGTTAATAGATTTGAAAACAATAATGAATTACATACTTCACTGCAGTTATAACAACATTACGCTTCGGTTCGTTGTCATAGCTCACGCTTTCAATGCCATAAACCTGAGCTAATTCATGGATGATTCTGCGGTGATCTCTGTTCATTGGTGGGTAACAATGGCTCTTCTTTGTATGCTTGCCCTAAATTCAAAGAGAAAAGGTTAAAAAAAATAAAAAGGTAAAGTTTTCCTTCAGAGGGAGCAGGAGAAGAAAAAACAAGAAAAAAGAAAGTGCTTCTACCTCTAAAATTTTGTCTCTATGACAAAATTCGTACCACAAATTGCTAATAACTCAGTATTGAAAAAAAAGTCATCAAAAAATGTCCACTTATTTCCCCAAAATGTGTGCACCATTGTTTCCATCACTTCAAAGTATGCACACACACGCGCATATCTTAAGTTTTAAATACAAATCCTGAATGTATCCCTTCTACTCAGATCCCAAAGAAGCAATATAAAATTATTTTTTCTGAATTTTTGTTTTTCAGAACAATCTGCCAATTTTGAATCAGATCTAAGTTTATTTTTCAGACTGGCTTTGCAATGCACAGATTGCAGACAGCTACAAAGTTGTCACATTTATTTATCACTTCCCTCTACCAAAGAAGCTATTTATCTGCAAAATCTTCTGTGTAATGGCATCAACAGACTTTGTATTAAGTAAAACCAAAACTGTAGTTTTAATTTCAGTTAAAGACTGATAACGCTTGATTCAATGCTGATTGCCATATAAACAGTAAAACAGCAAACAAAAAAGCAGGGCCATATGAGCCCTGCCCTAATGGGCTGGGTGACTGTAACAGCCAATGCAGGTGAGGATGAGACATTCAGTGCTTCAGGAACTCGTGACACTGCTTCAGCTTTGCCTTGGTCGTCACCAAAGTCTTCTAGTTCTTTGGGTCTACAGAGAGAGTTCAAGGGGAAGGCAAAATGCCAGTAGTAGAATAAGTCTGAGTCAGGGATTTCTAGAGAAATCCCAACCTATACAAGTTCCTGGGACTGCAGGCAGTGCATTTAAGGGTGCTGAGAAACCAGGGCGATGTCTACTTTATTGCCTGTAGAGAATGGGATAGGAACCTAATGACTAGAGAAAGCAAATTGCTGCAGCTATGTTAAAAAGCAAAACAAAACAGAAAAACAACCCGAGAACTACAGCTGATCAGCTACATTTCAAAGCCTGGGGAAAAAAAACCATAGAGTAAGTCTTTTTAGAAGCCATTTTTAGGTACATGAAGGAGAAGGTCTGTGGGAGTAGTCGATGTGGATTCACAAAAGGTCAGTCACCTCAATTAATGTAAAGAAGGCCCCATGTAACAGAGCAAGATATACGTCCGAGGTACATCGTAGCTACCCTGTAAATGGAGGGTTAGTATCCGTCTCCTCTTAGACTGTAAAATAGCTGAGTTGTATAGAGTAACTGGACCAGAAACTGTGGTCAATCGTTTCCGTAAGTCTTCAGGGTAATCACATGCTGTCAGGATATAATATTTACTTCGAAATAAACAGTAATAAACCTCCCACCTATTACAACACTTCCAGCACATATACAGCCAGTTGAATGAAGAAAATTCTACAGATTCTGTACGTATTTATGATGACTAGTAACGTTTGCTTTAAAAAAGTGGTGATGGTTCTATGCTTAGAAAAACATATGCAGACAGAGTTGGATGATAAAAATGTTTCCTGTCTTGTCTGCTTACATACATCAACGATGGTAGCTCCGCTATACTAGATGAGTACATACTGATGAGTCTAGGGGAACAGATGATCATGAGGTAAGCAAAGTTATGTAGTGATATATTCAGCTGAACCACATTAATACTAAAACTTGTATCAAAATCCTTTTTATTACTGATTTATACAGTTAAGCTGAAGTTGGTACCTCCAAAGGCATAGTGCAAAAAAAAAGTCAAATTGGAATGTGTGAGCGTAAGTAACAGTAATCAGTGCAAAAGACACAGTACTGATATAGGCAGAACTACCTGAATGCTTGATAGACTAACATGCAAAATACTTTTAATACCAGTAAGTAAAGCTCTACACTACATCTACAAAGATAATAACCCATGTCTTTAGTCAGAAAGAATTTAGGAGTCATAATGAATGAACAGCTGAACATAGACCGAAGCATAAGGAGGACTTAAGGATCATGGCAGAAGAACATCTAAGAACAGTCTCCTTGCATAATGCCATGTCAAATGTGTTAATCAAATCTTTGGCTGCATTAAAAGGGAGACTTGATTTGGTCAGGTTGGACACAGGCCTGAATGAGAAACACTGATACCACTTACCAGGTACAGAGACATGCCCAAGACAACATAAACACCTGTGGGTTGGAAGATGAAACATGACTCTTACAAGAGACAAAATAAAGCCTCTGAGACTTCCAGAAATAAAAAGAAGAGGTATGCAAGAAGAAGAATCGAGTAAAAGAGCTGGTTAACTTTACAGTGCAACAGACATGTTCCCTTTTACACTACACACACCACCATTCTGAAGGAAAAGAAAGTCAGAGCATGGCCTCCACACATGCTGTCACTCCCATCTTCAAGACAGGCAAGGACACACAGAGCTACAGGCTGGTCAGCCTCACTTCAATCCCTGGGAAAGCAATGGAGCAGCTCATCCTGGAACCCACTTCCAGGTACATGAGGGACAAGAAACTCAAGAGTAGCCAGCATGGCTTCACCAAGGCTTCACTGACTTGATAAACTTTGACAATGAACTGACATGCCTGGTAGATGAGGGGAGGGCAGTGGCTAGTGGCTGCCAGGCCTTCAGTAAGGTCTCTGACACTGTCTCCCATAAGAGCCTCACAGCCCCTCAAGCTGTTGCTGTGGGGGCTGGATGAGCAGACAGTGAGGTGGATTGAAAACTGGCTGAATAGCTGGGTCTTAAGGGTGGTGATGAGCAGTGCAAAGTCTAGCTGGAGGCCAGTAACTAGCAGTGTACCCTAGGGGGAGAGGAGGGAGGATGTATACTGGGTCCAGTCGTGTTTAACATCTTCATTAATGATCTGCACGATGGGGCAGAGCGTACCCTCTGTGAGTTTGCCAGTGACACAAAGTTGGGAGGAGTGGCTGATAGACCAGAGGGTCATGCTGCCATTCAGTGTAACTTGACAGGCTGAAGAAATGGGCTGACAGCAACCTCAGGAAGATCAGCAAGGAGAAGTGCAAAGTCGTGCAGCTGGTGAGGAATAACCCCACACATCAGTATATGCTGGGGGCCACCCAGCTGGAAAGCAGCTTGGCAGAAAAGGGACCTGGGGGTCCTGGTGGACACTAAGTTGGACATGAGCCAGCGATGTGCCCATGCGGCAAAGGCGGCTACCATTGTCCTAGTCTGCATTAGGCAAATTATTGTCAGCAGGCTGAGGGAGGTGCTCCTTTCCCTCTACTCAGCACTGGTGAGGCCATCTCTGGACTGCTGTGTACTGAGGAGCCCAGAAATGGACAAGAGAGACACAGACATACTGGATGACCAGTGAAGGGCCATGAAGATGATGAAGGGACTGGAGCATCACTCCATTGAGGAAAGGCTGAGAGAGCTGGGACTGTTCAGACTGGAGAAGAGAAGGCTCAGCTGGTGATGTTATCAATGTCTATAAACACCTGAATGGAAGGTGTAAGGACAACAGAGCCACACTCTTTTCCATGGTGCCCAGTGACAGAGCCAGAGGCAATGAGCACAAACTGAAACACAGGAGGTTTCTCTGAACATCAGGAAACACTTTTTTACTGTGAGGGTGACTGAGCACTGGCACAGGTTGCTCAGGGAGATTGTAGCCTCTCGTCCTCAGTGATACTCAAAAGCTGTCTAGACATGGTCATGGGCAACTGGATCGCGCTGCTTGAGCAGCAGGGTTGGACAAGATAACTTCCAGAGGACCCTTCCAACCTCAAATGTTCTGCAATTCTGTGAAACAACTACAGCCTCGTGTCAATCTACTATTACCCAAACAGGCTCTCATGCAGGAGCACAGGAAGGTTGTAGCCAATGTGAACAATGCAGATCTAGATTGGGCGTCTAAACAGAAAACTGTTAATCAGGAATTAAAACATTTCAAGAAGGAATGGCAGCCTTGACATGTAACTAAATAGAGAATTTTTAGGGACAAAACATTGAGATTGTCATGGAACTCCTCAGGTAACTGTTGGGTTTGGATACTGAAGACTTCGTGAAAGAAGAATGATTTATCTGCATTTGCATTACAATATATGGATACCAGGCTTCAAGGCTTGTGTCACTTGATGCTAGTGTTCAGAACAAAACCTCTTCCTCTTTGAAATATAATCTGACTTCTGGGGACTTCTTGTACCTTGTGGAATAGCAATTCCCAACAGCCTGAGGGGCAGGATGATGCAGAACTGATCTTTGAGATACTGAATCGTTATGTGGGCTGAACTGGTTCATCCTGATCACAATAAAAGCTTAAGTAACCACCAGGTAATTCTCCCTTTAGATCAGACAGGGAAAAGACTGTCACATCTGGTTTGTTTTCATTTTTTCATTCTCTTCTGCAATGTAGATGCTCTTTAAAAGACACCATTTGTCTGCTTTGTAGGATCATTATTTAACAAATAATTGTTTACTGCTGAGAATTAAAGCATTGGAGATGCTCTTGAGCTCTCTGGTGGTTCTCTTGTTCTGTCATATTTGATGTCATTAATTCATTGTATATTGCAAATTAAAGACCTATGGTTGCCCTCTTTTATATATTATATATATTCGATTGATATTAGTATAGGCATATACATCGGTATATGCAGTTATCATATATAGTAATATATATGTACACAGATGTGTACACACATATGTGTATAATAAATGGAATATAAAAAGGTATATGTAAAATAGGATAGCCACAGGCAACGTAATATTGGGCACATTATTTTTAGGTGATAACAACTCTTCTATATGCCTATTACTAGGTATCTGAGATTGGAGGGGCCTGAACAAAACTAGATGTAGATGGCCCCCTTTCAGACTTTCACTCCACTGCGGAAAACAATGGGCAAAAACATTACACAGGTGGACAAACACAAAGATAGTTTAAGAAACATTATACATTAAAAAGGAATAAAGTTAAGTAACTCTCCTCAGGGTTAGACGGAAGGAAATTAATGCTTTCTACAGACAGTTAGCTCTTTCTTGAGCTAAAGGGCAACTGAGGATAGTATGGTTTACACTGTCCTTTGAACCACATATACCAGATCAGGCATGGTGCAGCAGCAAGGCGGGAGTATGCTAGCCTGACAGGCCTGAAGGCAGAATTCTGCTTTCACTGAAAAACCTATGATTGTGTCTGTGGTATCAACCTCTAAGTACACTGCAGTCTGTCAAACAACTGTGGTTGAATCCGAATGTCTTTATAGGAGGATGACTACCTCACACACTGGCAAATGCAGGAAGGTATCCACAAATTTGTGAGCAAGTTCCACTACAGGGATCAGAAGAACCTAGGCTTTCTTCCTCAAAGTCTAAACCTTTAAACACAGTCTTTGGTGATTAATACTTTATTGATGGAGATCCAAAAATTAATGATAATCCATTGATGCATTAAAGCCTAGCACTGGTTGAACCTTTAAACAAAGCTTGGCTGCCAAGGGTTACCCTGAACTACTATGTCACCTAAAAAAATTTTGTTCTATTTATAATTAAAATATGCACTCTGTTGGAGCCCAAAGAGATCTAGTGTCAACTTATAACTATTAGTATTAACGAAGTTTAGTAACATCAAACTCCCCGCAAACTGAACAATACAGTTTCTTATAAGTCATACAGAATATCTGAATACTGACCTTATTCACAGCTTCCACAAGCATTCTCATTTCCTTCTCAATGTCACTGACAAATTTTAAATCCTTCCTGCAAGAACAGCATTCTAGGTAAATGAGGCAAGAAAGTGTACAAAGATACAGTATCTTAATCTCTTGTAACATTATTTTCAACAAAACCAAAATCAAATCACTCTGAAACAGAAGCAGGAGTGAGAGCACATTTTGATTTATATATTATACTATTTACATTAAAAAAATATTAGTACGTCATCACTACTACAAAAATCATGAGCTATGTTCCCTTCAACCCTTGGAACTCAGCATAAAATTCTATGATACAACTCTACTGTCTGACAATACAATTCTAAATTTTTAAGTGGATAACGCAGATTTTAAAGCTGCCAATTACTTATCATTAAGGCCATTCACTTAATTAGAATCCATGATTAGACACAAAAATGGGGATTGGGTAAAGAGAGCGGAGTTCTTTTCCAAGGCAGAGGAAAAGCGAACTGACGTTGGTCTTCAACTCATAACGAATTGCTAAGAACAACAGAAGCAGCATAAGGCTACTTGCAAACAAAGTGTTCTCGATATGAGATATTAAAGATTTAAATTTTTTTTTTTACCTTGCTTAATCACAGTAGGTCAAGTCTTTCACATAAGGGTCAGTTTTGTGCTCTGTTCTTGAATAAACAGCTAAACTAACTCCAAAAGTAAGGTTGTTATTTGTTAGGGCACCACCCCCATGGGGAAAAAAGGGCTACCTGAAGATTCCATATCTCAAAGCTGGTTAGTAGTAAATAAACTTATTTCTTCAAAAATAGGCACCATTCTCTACCAATACAACACCACTTTGTGAATGATGTTAGAATTTTATCAGTCAAGAAGTGCCTGCCAAAGTAGGCACTGCCGTCTTTGGTAGTCGCCCTACCAACGTTCTGGAGGCTAAAGTGAATGTATCATCAAAAGACCAAGTGGTCTCAAGCAAACATGCAAAATGGCAACATTGAGTAGATAGGCTACCAACATCACTTGGTCACTGGTATGATGGACCCAGCCCATCACTGGAAAACCCTCAAGGTTTTGTAACAGTGGATGGACATTTCACGTAGTTATCAGAACTCCTGGTTCATCTGTGGAGAAAAGTATAACACTGGGAGAATTACAAAAAGAACCTGGACTTGTAGAGTTGAAAAGGGGCCTCTAGGCACCTAGGCTATGACATACAGACTCAGCCCATGCAGCATGAGGTTTTGGAAAGAATATTACAGCAATAATCTCAGGTTTAAACCAAACCAAACCAAAACCCAAGACAACAAAAAGACCTACCAAAACCACTGATCCCTTCTGGATGAGCTTAACTCCAGAGAGTCAGAAAGCAAATACTACATGGAATGCCAGCCACAAACACCCAAATTTCAAGGTGATCACAGGAGGTAAGAAAAAAAAAAATAGAACCAACAATCCAGTGAGAGGGTCCACAAGCACCTGATGTGTAGTATTTAAAAGCCTACTGAGGAACCAGCTCATAGGCTAGGGTATATGTTCAAAAAAGTGAACCCTTCAGAAGCCTATAAAAACAGAGTTATCAGCTGGAAGTCACAAGTGAAATCACCCAGGTGGGAGTTCTTCCAGAAATACTTAGAACATCTCTCAGCACCAACAAATCCCAAGACAGTCAAGACTGAAGTACTCAAATAGGAAGACAAAACAGAAAGCATACTATGCTGGGGACAGGGCTGGGGGGTGAGGCTGGTGGCAGCAGAAACCAGCTGATTAAGAGAATGTTATTTCCTTGTAGGAAAAGATGAGATGGACTGGAGTAGATGAACTGTACTGAAACTGATGTCATGGACAACACATAACATCCCTAGTTCCAATGACTCTCTGAAGAGTAGAAGCAGGACCTTACTCCCTTTTGCTTTTAACTAGTAACTAGTTGTGACTATGCATATGTGTTAAAAGGTGAGGCAAGCATTCTACGTGCACTTTGTACCTCCAGAATTTTTCATATAGAAGAATATCATGGAAGAATAACTCTGAGCCACCTGATGACCTGAGGGAGTCCCAACCCACTGTTCAGACAGAAACAACAAAGGGCAGGCCAACACAGATGGTAGAAAAGACAGAACAATTGCTTTTTCTTTGGAATCATCAAGAAGATTCTGAGCGAGCATAATTTGGGTTGATGTAACTTCAAGGAAATGGTGGACTTCAGTATTCCTTAATCTGAAAATTTCCTTTGAAAAGGGTATCCTCAAACATCTGGATTGCCCTAGAGAGTTCTAGATGCATCAGTGAACAGCTGAAGCAAACCAACAGGAAGATGCATCTTCTGATCTAGATATGTTCAGAGTGAAAAATAGTACAGGCTGTATACTCCTCTGCCACTAAGGCTGATAAAGCACAAGTAAGATTTTCTTTACAGTATCATAAGACGTAAGAGGAGGGGTGTGTCAGGTCAACATGCAGGGAAGTATATTCTTTATTCCTAGCTATACAGAAGCATGAACCCACACTTCACTGAGGGTCAAAAAGAAGCCTGCAGTTGCCAAGAAACATTGGCAAGCTTGGCTGTTAGCAAAGTTCTTAAAAGGCCAAGGGTAACAGAAACTATCCATTAAGATGAGGAAGAAAATGAAGCCTGTTGTAGATCATTTCACATGTTAAAAATCCTGCAGGAAGACAAAGTAGCCTTCTCTGTATGATCCTGATCAGATACATGGGTGAGCAGGGACAGTGAAAACTGGCTACTGCTTATTTCTCACCTTGCCTCTGGTTCTGGTCTTGCAGTTTTAAGTTGCTTGTTTTAGTGTCTCATCAGTTTGCTCATATCCTGTTTGGGGAATTTAATTTGTGGTCATCCTGAGCCAGAATTCACTTGTATATTTACAAATTAACCAATATACAATTCATACTGCCCTGTCAAAACCAAATAGAGTGCCTCCATTTCCCAGGATATTGATGAGTATTTGTTACCTGACTGAAGTATTTTCTCAAGTATTTTTAATTCTTTTGGGTTATTCAGCTCAGCTCTTACAATAAGTTTTCCAAGTTTTGCCACTGGGTTGTTTTGTTGTTTTATTTTAAAAGGAATATTGTTATTGCTTACTAGCACAGAAATAATGATGTGCACACAATTCTTTCAATTAAGCTATTTATGACTGGTTATGGCCAAACAACCAGCTAACTGCTCGTTATAACCTCCTATGTTCTAACCTGCAATAGATGCTTAGTAAAAAATAATGTACAGTAAAGAAATGAAGTGTTTCTTAGAATAAACACTCTGATCTGACAGTGGGTATACTGAAATTTGGCAATGTGGGACTTGAAAGTCTCTTTTCCTGTGCAGCATCTATAAATGGTGTACATGAGGCTTCTCCTCACCTCCTTGCATTGTATGTAAGCAGGAGCGGGCCTACTGCCATTTCAGTTCCTCTCAACCACACTACTTAAAGTTCCTCATTGCTTGGTTTTTCACTGTAGTTCTTGCTGTATATATTTTGCTTTCCCCAGATTTTTCTGCCTTTGCCAAAAGCCTCCTTATTCTTGCAACACTTGCCAGTGCAATCTTTTGCCTCTAAGTGACTGACATTCCAGGCTTGCAGTTTGCCAGTCATGTGCTTGAGAAGCTGCCCTCACTGCCCCTTCCTTCACGCTTCAGTTCTTGTTTAAGAAAGCCTCAAAGGTCTCCTACCCCTAAACCTGTACACTGCTTCTGTTGCCAGATCACACAGGAGTGCTTGGCTCTGCCTTCATTGTCTACAACAGCACATGGAGGGTTAACTCTTGGGAATACTGGCTAAGACGACCCCTACAATGGGCCCATCTCACTCTGTCTCTCCAGGCTTAACCATGGGGTCCACAATTTCCCTGGTCCATACAGCTGGTGTGGGGTCTTGCACAGCCAGTGACAAAACAAGAAAATTCTCTCCTGTGTAGCTCCATGTGGCCAGATATTCCAGGTGGCCTCCTCTCCTTCTCCAGTAGTCTTAATTCATTAAATAGCAGTCTTAGTGCCATCCTTGTCAAACTGGGCATTGATACTTGCGCCAGTCTACCCTCCAACTTTACATCAATGGCCCAACTTGAGCATTTGCTTGCTCTCTGTGTCTATTTCTGGAGCCTGTTGGAAAGGTCAGTGCTGAAGTGTCCACCCAGTAGATCTGTACCCCCAGTGTGTGCTCAGTTGTACTGCTATAAGATAGATTCCCTTGGCAGCAGGGTACCTCCTCATGTAAAGCTGTATGGTATAGAGACTTTTCTCCTGACTCCTTGTCAGATTCTGACAAACACATCAGCAAGATCAGCATGCAGCAGCATTACCATGCTATTCCTGGTGCTCCCTTCTCCTATCACTCTCCTACAAAGGAGACACATTATCTTGGCATGCTTCCACTTACTCATCTTCCTCCTGTTACCTGGAGTTGTATTGCATCTTGGAGCTTTAGGATTCTGTAATTAAAGATTACAGCTCAAAATCAGGACTTTTCTCACAGCTTTCTCAAGTTTTCTCATTTGTAGATGTGCATTTTTTTCAGCCCTTGACAGTGTATCAGCTTCACAGATCAATGGATTGCCTAAACAAGATATCACAGCATTCTACTCATGATTTTGGTAGCTGCCTTCTTCTTGAGACAGTGACCCTGAATGCAGCTGTTTTATTTCTCATCATCCTCAGACCCCACACATAGATGTATAACTTACGCTCTGCAGAAAACCACAACCCCTAAACTCTTGCATTACTGGAGTAACCTGCTCAAGCAAGAACAAATGCACCTGTCAAAACTCATACAGAATGCTGAGCTACCTGAAAAAAATACTGTAACATTTTGTAGATCCTGCTATTACGAAGGAAACTCAGTCTTTTGCAAGACTGCTGAGATAAAAGATCATCAAGAGCAGTCAAGGAAGTAAGTTCATAAAGTCATAGCTTCACAAATTGCTTTATGGATTGCTGCTCATGTAAAGAGAGATGAATGAAATCCAGTAATTGAATGTGCAAAGTCATTGACTTGAGGACTAACAAAAACTTTTGCTTTAAGCTGTGAATCAGTAAGAATAGCCTGAGTATATTAGTTTATCTTGTGTTACCAATATAAAGTGGCTACAAAGGAAATGCAAGTAAAATTGCAGCATGACTGAGAAGAGAGATTTTCACAGAGAAGTGTGGAAGAATTAAGGCTACTTTTCAAGGTATCTGTTAGATCTTCTGGAATACAGTGCATAATTCTGGTCAGTCTGTTCGTGAAAGATGAACACTGCACTATGAGTAGAGGATGGCTGACAGGGAGGCAAGATTGGATTGTACTACAAAAAAAGAGAGGGGACTACACACACAATGAGATATTCAACACAGTAAGAAAGTAAAAATATGTGCTTTGTTTTCTGAAAGAGGTAGAGCAAAACATATCCCTGGAGGTATTTAAAAGAAGGGTAGATGTGGTGCTTGAGCAGATGGTTTAGTGGTGGACTTGGCAGTGATAGGTTAGCGGTTAGACTTGATCTTAAGGGTCTTTTCCAACCTTAACTATTCTATGATATTCTATATACACTTAGGAGAACAGACCTTATAAAATACCACTTAAGTGCAAATACTAATAAAACAGTATTTCCACAACAAAAACATTAATCTCTTATCTTGTAGTAGTCTTATCAGTTGGAAGCAAGAGGTGATTTACTCTTATATTGTGTGGCTATTTATGTGAAATTTTCACTTGCCTCAACACATCAGCAAATTAAATAAAGGATTTTCAAGTAGAGAAAATCCTCACAAAAATACAAAAATACAAAATTTAGGCATCATTAGGATAGTGAAGCAAAAGCAAACAGATTCAGCTGTTCTAAAAACTTAAGAACTAGTGAAAACTAAGGTTATGCCTACAAACACACACGAGAGTAAAAACTTCTTAGATGACACTTATTATTTAAGCATCTTTTTAAAGATGTGTCTGGTCCCTCCCAGTCATTCCAGATTGCGCAGTATTCATTAGTCTTATGCTTTTAATATTACCTTGACTTTCTATTGTCTCATTTTCAGATGTTTCAGTCTAGTAGCCCTCTTTGCAGTCAGCACTGGCATAGGCTTAGCTCTGCATCACTCGAGTGTTTTATTATTCCATTTCTTTATTTTTAAAATAAAGGCAGTAAGGCAAAAGAATAAATGAGAGTGGTGGAGGGAAATAATGTCAGGCTATGAGAGCATATTTAATTACTTAGCTATCACTTTTGTCTCTGTCTTGAAAAGTTTACAAGGAGCACCAAGATGGGAGTTGGTTGTGTACAAAAGCAGTGGAGATTTGAGTTCAGGTACTGATTTGTAGTGACAAGAACGGTGGAAAGTGATGTTCCCGTTCTAAATCTGCTCCTGTTAAAGAACAAAGCAACCTGTCAGGCACTTTCTACCTTTTAGGTTATAATTTTGGAAGTCTTGAGAAGTGGACATCACCCCCTTTGCCTCAATTATCACCTATTGCCAAGACTGGAAAGAAGAGTAAACAGGAGCATTTTTACAAGAGTAAATAGAAATATTCTGCATTTCCCATCTTGTTCCCAACACTGTTCACCTGTGACACCTGTCATCATTAGAACACATACCTTGCATCTTCTTTTAAAAGATCACTGTACTTTGGTCCAGAAGAACGGACGTTAAAAGGATCAGAATTATCATCTATTTCAAGAGCCTCAGCAAGACGCCTAAATTTGAGGGTAGGAGAGAAAACCAAAACATAACAAAACCACAATCAAACAAAAATAAAACACAAATCCCCCCAGCCTCCCAAACATGTTGTTATTGAAGAGTAAAGACGTACAACTCGCAAAAATTACAGCCTGTACATTTGAAACTACTCATTTAGGACTTATCCCTAGAATATTTTAGGAAGATCTCAGATGACCCAGTGTAGGTCCCTGTAACACAGAAATTATCGCCACAATTATCAGTTCTCTAGGTCATGCTGGAAAGGATTTTTTTTCCACATAGCATTAACTTTCTGAACAAAAAAGTTCCTTGCCCACCTGTTCCTCTGAAGAGCTAAGCATTCTTCATCACATTGCAACCTGAATTATAAAAGAAAAATACAATTAGAATCACTGCTGCTACTCATACTTTTCAATCTGCAGCTTTTTGGTGCCTAAAGAAGACAGAAGAGGGTGTGAGAATAGTTTATTGTATTAGATCAGATATTACAGCTAAAAACAAACAAGCAAACAACAAAGATCTTTAAGCACGGAAGCCCTTCTCCAGATCATGAACAGAAGCAGCAATTACCAAAGCCATACAGAAGGTGAGAAAAACAGCTTCTGAATTAGATTTTATTATATCGGTAAATTAGATCATTTGAGGAAAAAAAAAAGCAGCTGATATCAGCATTGAGGGGATGCTAGGAAGGATGGGAAATTAGCAAAGGAAGATGTGACAAGGTCGCTTACTCCTATGCATCAGAAAAAATGATCAGCCAGGGAAATCAGAGTAAGCTATGCATATAGAGGATTATGATGCACCATAAAAATCAGTATTTCAGCTGAGCCCATAACTTCTAATGTCAGTAGAGTTATGAATTTCAGTTTCCTGTCTCATCTTTGAATGCTATTTTATTATTTTATTTTAAGGGATTAAAACATCAGAGAAGGATCAAGAGTTCTCCAGAATTTCACAGTGGCATTTACAAACTTCTGCCCCTTCAACGGCATAAGTGAATTCCTTCTGTTGATAATAGTTCCCTGTTTTCAAACAAATAATTTCTACAGGGGAAACTGTCATTCAATTACATGGTTCATATTTGGAAACACACAGCTATATGATCCGTAACTTCTGGTGGTTTTTTCGAAGGAGACAGAAGCAAGCTAACATACTTGCATTCTAAAATCAAGTTGGCACTGTTTAAATTTATTTGCTTGAAGAATCATTTTCTCCTCGTCTAAAAGAGGAGAGGAACGTAACCAATTTAGAGAAGTTACTCTAGGATTGACCAAGTTTGTCATAAAAAAACCAAACCCAAGCCCTAATAAGGAAACTGAACTAAAGTATAAAATGTTTACAGACAGGACCAGAGAGAAACTCTGCACAGTTTGTGTAAAATATTCTGCTATTTTAAATGAATGAAGCAGATTTGTAAGATACTTTGAAAATACTGGAGGCTGACAATAAACTAGAAATGTAAGAACAAATATTTTATGTACCACCATCTCTTCCCCCCCCCCCCCCCCCCCAGTATTTGGTAGATGGAAAGAGTGGGGAAGGACTTCCTCTGACTGTCCTTGAATAAAGGCTACCTGCCACAGTTCAGATACCATATTAAGAAAGATTTGCACAAAGAAAAGTAGCTCTGGTAATTTCAATTATCCAAGGAAAGGGCAGTATAAGTCTACCCATGGAGGAAGATGTGTAGCAGTGACTACAACACAATTTATATTACACATTGCAAAGGCTGGGACACCACTAGTGTCTTATTTGCTCTCCTGACAAGTATACAGCTGTTATGATAGACTTTCAGCTTCAGTAGCTGAAGAAGTCATCTCCCCTCCTTCTACCCCCCACTCCCCATTCCAAGTTCTAACACTGCCAAATGGTTGCTTTCTTTAAACAGGGACTCTTTTTTTGGAGAAGCTGAAGTTGGCTTCATACTGTTGAGTATATTTGTATCTCGTTAGCATTGCGATACACATAAGAACAAAGTAGTTGAGGCTCAATCTGGGTAAAGCGGAGACAAAAATTAATGCTTATATTGTACATTTTTAGGTATTCAATTAATTGAAACGCACAGGGTAGGCTAAAAAAAAAGAGACTCAATTACTGTTTCCTATTTGTGTCTGTCTTATACCATGCTTATACAGCAGTACTAATGCCATGCCCTTTAAAGTTGCATGCAGGAATCACTATGGCTCTCCCTCTTTCACCTTGTTTCCCCCCCGCCCCCTTCTGAAGTATGACACTGGCCCAGCTAGAAAGAAGCTGGAGGCTGGGATGAGCAGGTGCTCCCATGCGTCATTTCTGGTGTTAGTTCATCTTGTCCATACATCCAGAGTTAAAATTATTCCACTGTAGAAAACTATCCAAAAGGACTTGGTAATAATGTGCTCCAATTTCATAGGATTAAACAAATAAACAACAGAATGACTAGCAAGAGTTCCTGAAGTATGCTGGTATTAGCTTTTGATACAGGAAGTCATGAAGCAACTGTACGGGAAATTTCATTATTTTGACTTCCACAATATAAAGGAATATTAGATTTCAACACACATAACAGACTGACTCTGAATTAATGAAAATCACAATTAAGAGAGGAGAGATGGTAACTGAAAATAAACTAAAACCAGAAATTAGGGACTTCAAGGGCAAAGACTTCAGGAAGTCAAGTTTCTGTCAGGAGGAGTCAGTTGGAGAAATTTGACAATTCCTTAAAGAAATGATACTAAAAGGGCAAGCTATTCCAATCCTGAAGAACATCAGGAGGAACAGAGTATCACCAAACTTATGACTTGAGCGGTTTTTGTGACTTAAAAGCAGATTTGCAGTGGCAGCCAGTATAAGAACACAGAAGTGCCAATCAAACTGAGATTACAACTGCAAGAAATCTGAAAAGGGTAACAGAAAAACTTTATAAATCGTAAGATGATGACTAGGGGAAGACATGCCCTATTAATCATCCAGGAAGGAATGCTGGATGCTGAAACAGAAGATAATAGTAAAAAGTTATACTGTCTAGAAATCTGAAAAAATCCAGAGGAACTCTAAGGAGTTTGCTGGGTAGAAAGAAACTTCGAAGCCACGAACATATTGTTCCATACAAAATTATAATGACAAACCAGGCAATGATAGAGAACTCATTCTACATGAAAGTAAAAACATGAACTACTGAGGAACTGCAAAATACTCTTTTAGCAGTATTGTTACAGTAGAGTCAGACTATTTAAAGTCTTCTTATTTTAGCTGGGATTTTGCTCACAGTATTATGCATTTTCCACGTCACCTATGTTTCAGGTACACACAAGGGTTTCAAATATGTTTCTATGTGTATTTCCTTACCTGGCCTGCTTCATTTCTTTTTTCGTAATAAGCCTACTGATTTCCACTGAATCCCCAAGCTGTAGATCTGTTAACTTAGTGGCTATAGATATAGCAGCTATTCTGAAAAAGAAGAGCATTAGATTTCACTTAAGACAACATATAAACCTTTGAAAAAGGTGTATAAAGCTGCAGATTTAAACCTCCAGGTTAAAGAAGTATGACAGACTGACCGTTTCCTCATCAAATTACAGAACGGGACTCTAGTTCCACATCATCTAGCCTCCGGAGTCTAATCTAGCTACATAAATTAAGAGGTTACTCTCTCTCATCTCGCTCAAGCAACTAGGAGCAAGAAAAGCAAATGGACATGCTTCTTCAGGGAATTTTTCAGAGCATCAATTCTAAGCAAGTCTAAACTAGGCAATGTAAATACTCTTTCTTCTCACCTGCTTCATATTCAAACTACAGCTGATCATATAGCTTTAACTGACTTTTTAACTTCTAAGTGATTCTTCCTTAACTGTGTGCAATTAAAACCTGTAAAATTAATTTATAAAGCACTTAGAAATTTCCTTAGAAAATATGAATGATACATGCCATAAGGAAAGAGCATAATGCCTACTGAGACTGTTACAATTTTCTTTATGAAGACTCTTCATCATTCTTTTCAATAACAAGCCTTCCCTGTCTGATTTTCTTGCTAAAATTTCTATAACTAAAATATACAGCAAGTTTTTAAGTGAAATATCCCACACCATCCTCTAACAAAATCCTGAAAATGGAACAATCTATCCCTGAACCATCTTTCCTGTTAAATTCAGATAAAAGGGTATGTTTGTGTCTGTATGTTTTGCACCACATTCAGAGAACAGATCGTCTATATCAGGAAGGAGGATAATCATATATCACATAAAAACAAAAGGCACTGAGAGGCACCACCAGCTTCATATTTATCAGGTGGTGACAAAGTCTAGGTACCGGGCCATTGGATGACATGACATCATTTGTATCATGCATACAGATATAGCAGCACACTCCCCCCCTTCCTGTTCCCTTGGGCATTCTTTCACTGACAAAGCGCAAAGCTGTTTCATCACTCCTGTAATGTTTTTGAAAACACCTGGATACCCCATTAACCTGCTGACCACTCCACAGTAGTACTGCAAGAGTTACTTTGTTGTGTTTGGTTTTTTGGTTTGTTGTTTTGTTTGTTTGGATTTTTTTTCCCCTCCCCAAGTGTGTAGATGGTGGGAAAAAAGCCAAAACTAACTCCCACAAAATCAGAATATTTTAATCTTCCAGCAACCTGAAAGTTGGAATTATCATACCAACTTATCTGGCATTAAATACTGCTTTTATTAATATCACATGGGCCAAGAGTAATTTGTAAACATATATGAACACATTAGAACAGATACAAAACACTTGCATTAAACTTATTGTTTCTCTCTCTTGACTTAGGCTCTGATTAGATAAATACACATGGTCAGCTTATGCATAGAAGGACTCTCACTGACTTTGAAGAGCCATTTTCCTTGTATGAATACTTTTGCAGTGCCTGAGTTATAGAAATGCTGGAGAAATAATAGCCGTCAAAAATTTGGACTTCTAATTACGTTACTTTCCCAGCTTATCATCAATTACAAGCATGTGTCAATTTAAACTGGTATTTCAAAGTTCAGACTTCTGATTTGTATTCATAGTGAGATATTAACAAAAAACTCCCCCTTTTTTCTAAAAAAGAAAAAATGATCACTGCTCCTGTAAGTCTATCTTGCATTCAACTTAGTAATGACTATAACTGTTCTTAACTGTTTCCGATTAGCACATTTTTCTCACTTTCATTAGGTAGAATTAAGCACCTATTGCATAGATGCTAAGCCATCGTCTGTCAGAATTTGAATCTGGGTAGTGTTCAGTAGGAACAAAAGCAGCATATCCTAAGCTGGGCTAGTACTGGGCCCTCAAATCGCAGTTCCAAACAAAAGAGTCATTAGGAAGCTTTCTTTGAAAGACAGGAAGAATCCATGACTGTGTTCTTCTATCAAATGGGACGCAGAGCAGAACTCTGGTTGCATATCAACTCTCTAGATTAATTTTTTTACTCCCTCTCAAGCACACCCTCAGAGTAAGATTTTTTTTAAAAAATTATTAGCTTTGCTATTTTCATTTCAAGAGTTCCAAAGGCCTCATTTTCTTGTTTTCCTTGTCCTCTCTTGTAAGATAGAAAGAGAGAAAGAGAAATTAATTTAGAAATAGGATCTGGAGACAAATCTATTGCAATAAATGCAGTTGCGTAGGACTCATTTTGCATATTAAGAACTTACATTATAGATGCCAAAACTCTCCTGCCTAAATTTAGCTATTTCAGAATTACTTCAAATCACTCTTTAGCTTCCATCATCTGTACTGACTAGGTTCCATCACATATTAAGGGAAACCTAGAAAGCAACTCACACATAGACTGCTCTATGTAATCACATACATTCAGGAGCCTGAATCTGGACCTGTCCAATTAGTCTGTATCAAATTGCTCTAAGTGGGTAGAGCAGAGTTCCACAGATGGGAGATTCAACCCTAGACACACCACCAAAGTTAGACTAGCAACAGTGAAGAGAGGAGTGTGTTCTAGTACAGCACAGCTGGTACGAAAGCTCAGGGGAAAACAAAAAACCCACAAAGAAAATGTACGTGAAAGTGCAAAGCAAGTGTGAAAAAGCTTGTGAATTAAAAATATTTATTCAAGCCTGAAACTTAATCAAACTGCAAAGAAGTAAGTCCAGTAAGGAATTAAAAGAATTATTACAGTACAAACCTTTGATACGTATTAGATGCTTCTGAGCAAATCATAGTTTCCTTTCTTCTTCCACATTCACATTGAAGATCAACCTGTTGTATCACACAAGAGAGCAGCTTTTTTTAAACTTTTGGGCGTTTATGGCCATGGAGGGATGTTAGGGAGGGAAACTAATTCCTTTTAAAAGTCCCATTTTAGTGCAATAATGGTAACTATAAGTTCTAAATATTTTTAAAAATTTCAATATTGTAAGTTTACAGAAAAAAATGTCATGCTATCAATACACAAACGTGATTTTTTGTCACAACTGTTACTGGCTGATAATTGAACCAAATAATTTGCCTGTGAATTTGCAGTGAAGTTTCTTTGGGTATCTAACCTTTGCACAGCAGGATGTTGTCGGGCAGGGTGAAGAAGGATGACATGGAGCCATACATGGATGATTACAATATAGCCTTGGAATAATACATGGCTGTTTACACTCTTCATCTATAAGACATTCTCCTTTATGACAGATTCTTTTACATTTGTGCATTCCACATTTTAACATTTGATTGCAGCGAAGTCCGCAGGAAATGTCAGTAAGATGACAAGGAATATTACTTCGCAGCTGGAAGAGGGAAGGAAAAAGATAACAACTAAACATGAAAAAATAAATGCAAATCTCAAAGTACTTTTACTGTTCACACCTTCATTTGGCACTGTTCATGCAAGAATCTTAATACTAAAAAAATTTTAGGACAAAGACTGCGTTTTTCTCTACATCATAGTCCGATATAGCAGTTGGTCTGAATGAGCAGGGCATAAAAGATAGACTTTTCTAATTTAATCACGTTAAACAAGTACTCCAGTGATGTATGCCATTCCAAAGAGGCCACAAAAATCTAAGCCTACAGTCCTAGAACATTATTTAGTATTCAAAAACACTAAGTGTCCAGACTTACTTCATGCTTGCCCATACACCATTTCTGAGTGAGATAGGTACAGGGTGGACATTTCTCCTCACTATGACATGAGTGGTACACTGCAGTCACAGAGATATAAAAGCCAGCACAATTTTATTAGCATACTTCAGTCACATGCATTAAAGACAATACACGCTATTAAACATGAGTTTGCATTTCAGAACTACTCAGTTTATGGAAAGTATGATGCTTCATGCAAGGACAATCTGCTCTTTAAGGTACTCTTTAAAAATTATGATGGCAGGTTTTTAGGGGAATATTCTTCCATATTTTCTAAATTAAATATCAGAGAATTTTCTAACTTCTAGGCAGGGTTACACTATCAGGCAGAATTTGTCAGAAAGCATATCTGTTTGACCTGTGCTATATTATTTGCAATCAGCTGATGTAACATAGAAACTAACTGTTTAACGGATTAACTGTTTAACTGATTATCCTATTGTTTTAATAAAGCACTTAATCTTTGGAATATAGCATTTAATGTGTTGTGACTATTAATAATGATCAGAAGAAAATCCAGTGCTTTTACCAGTCAGAAATACAACTATTCATGGCAAGTTTTCAGTTGGTCGGCTTTTATGTGTAGATTTGTGAAAATATTCAAAACTACTGAAAAGGCATCTAATAAAAAAAGCAAATATATTATCAGACTGATGTATACTTTTTCTACATTTTGATTAAAACAAAACAGAACAAGAAACCCAAGCAGAAACTGAATAGCCCAACGTACCTGGATGATCACAGTCATGTGGCCTGGTGCATGTTTTTTTACACTCTGGTGGCTGAGTGCCACAAGGAACAGGGGGGTAAATCACAGATTCACCACAATAACAAGTTAACTCATCAAAACCTGAAAAAAACAAGTAAAATATATCCCAATGGCTAGATGTATTTGCACTTCTCCACTATGACAAATCTTTAAATAACATGCAAATGTTTTATTCCAGCTTTGTGTTTTGATATTAAACATAGCTGTAGTGAGTTCATTAGCTTTTGTGGATCCTACAAGAAAATTGGAGTATGATCACTTAATTAGGAATTACGCTTGCTTTTAGAGAATGGATCTTTGACAGCAAGATTTTAAACCGGAGCAAGAGAGATGCTCATGTCAAGTTGAAAGCTGTAGCTGTTCTATCCTTGACTTAAAAATGGGGAGATACCTCTTGAATTCCCTCCCAGAAAGCACATAATTCAAGTATTTTGCCCCACTATCACTTTTTCAGACCAGTGGTTAGATTATGCCCTTTTGCCAAGCCTTGCACATGGTACTAGGAAGATTCCAGAGAAATTACCAAAAGGCCACCAGTCTGTAGACTTCTTCCTATAATTTCTTCTGTGTACTTCTTTATGTCATTTAGTACTACATGGATCCTCATAAGCAGCTGATGAACTTGTACAAATACTTCAAAGCCAACTTTGTATGTTTTGGAAGTTTTCTGTCTCAGGCAGTATACACTTCCTTTTTTCTAAATTTCCTTCCACATTTGGGAAACCAATTTTAAACTCTGATCACAAGGTTCCAAATCTCAGTGATAAAATAAAGGAATAGAAATACTTACATATACCATCCCAACTAAAACTTCACATTGCACAAAAATTAATGCAGTTCAGTGCTGTTTTTCAGACTATAAAGAAACTGGGAGGGAGACTGATTGGAATGCAAACTACAGTTAAAACATACTTAGAAAAACAAGACACTAAGAAAACATTAATATCAGAAGTCATATAGAAGGAGATTTGAGAACAAAACGAGAGTATGATTGATCTAAAAATTAATAAAGAGATAGTGGATAGGGATTACAAGAAAGAATGGGGAAGGAGGTAAGAGCAATAAAAGTACAAAATAACAACTCCAACCTGGAGAGGAGACGACTATGTTAAGGGAGCTGCTGAATTCAGCAAGTTCTCTGACTCTGGGAATCACAGGACTCCTCCTTCCTAGTCTACCAAAGCAAATTCTGTTGAACTCTAAAACCCCGAAGGTTCCTACTGTCTCCTTCCATGGATATGATGGCTGCTGGATCAATATGCACGTCCAGCAAGTAGCAAGACTGAACACGTATTCCAGAGAGACAAGACACACAATACATACATGACAACAACATGTCAGACACACAGACTAACCCAGAGCCAACAATAAGATTCACAAACAGGAAGAGCTATAGCCAAGTCCTCTTCCTCCTCTCATGCTTACCAGGATTGAAGTTCACTAGTGAAGACACACACACACACACACACACTCTAGACTCACGTGTGCAGCATATTCATGGATCTCAAATATTAGCACAGGCTCTGCCCAATATCCATACCCGAACACATCCCTTATCCAGTCACTGGCTGATGCCTTGGGTATTTCCAGAGGCAAATCTCCTCCTACTAGCCAGTCAGTCCAGCTTTGAAGCAAGTTCAGTAGCAAATTACTCAGACACACACAGGCACACACAGGACTGAAGTTAACAAGGAAACCACACACACATCCTGGTCTCTCCAGGTGCTGGCACCCAGACCAAGGGGCCCCTATAACTTGTGATCCCATTCTCCAGCTGCTGTCATACAGTGTAGTAAGTATGTCTGATCTCTCCAGTTGCTATCATAGGGACTATGTTCTCCCATGATCTGCAGCCAAGTGTCCAGTTGCTGGCACTTAGACCTCTCACATACAGAATAGCGAATGAGATTACACTGAAAGATATTAAAACTTATTCTTAACTGGGACAGGATAGACAGTAGTTATCAGGTACACACAGCTCTGTCAGGGAAGTGCACTGACCAGCAGCTTCATTTGTGCAAATGGTGCCTTTTACCTCCCCTTTCCTCTATTTCCCCATGCATCCACCTTGATTCCTCCCAAATAATCTACCAAAATAAATCTGTCCCCATTGGTTCCAGTTTAGCTACTCTGTACCCAAATCTGCTATCTCTGGTATCATCAGCTAGGTCATCCCAGCATAACACAACTACCTAAGTTCTATTGGCCTTCCAATATTCCACTCCCAAAAAGGTTCCCAATACCCACCTCCCCTAATTATCTGCAAAGCTCAGTCATCTCTCACCCTTAACATCTGTAAAAACCATCCATTGCTCATAGCACTATCTGCAACTTTTGTCAGCTTTTCGTTGTATTTTTTGTTATATTCAGAAATTTCTCATGTCTCATTTTTTATGATCTGTTCAGTCAGTTAAATCTTATGCCAGGTCCTAATCATTTGTCCTTGCATCTCAGAGTGCAGCAGTTAGTAGAAAGGACATTTTTTGTCTAGGGAGACCCAATTACAATAAATTCCAGCAAATAAGAATGATGGGGAGAACAAAACTTTAAGCCTTAGAAGGAAGTAGAAAGAAGTAGAAAAAAAGCAGAGAAGTTTCAGAACATCCATGGATTTTCTGTGGAGAGCAAGCACGGGAAAAAGAGTAGAACTTCTTCTGTTGTCCGTCACTACAGGTCTCGAAACAACCTATAACCCTCCAGGCTTCACAGCCACAAATCTTCCTTGGTTCAGGAAGATGAAAGACCAGAGACCAAGGTCCCTGGAAGGCCTGAGTGTTCAAGAGCTACACTGGCTGCTTGCTGTTGATGAGAAGCGATAGGTGAAGAATCTTAACTACAATGAAGGTTTCTTAACTAGCACTAATCGGGATAATGGGGAGAGAGTGCAGAGAAGTCTGATCCAAAGACTAGAAATAGGTCACCTGACAAATTTAAAAAAAAAGAAAGCTGTTTAATGCTGACATAAGTTATTTTCCCCAAGAGATGTATTGCTGTCTTGAAGTAGACTGGGTATGTATAAAGAGACCCTGGCATAGAAAGGGACCTCACCTCTCAGCACTGAGGAAACGACACTGGAAAGCTAAAGTACATAAGAATCACAGAGAACCACAGAGGTGTAGATGCACTCTAGTATTGCATCTTGATACCAGCCCTCACTATTCCCAGCAAAACCAGTAGTGGAGATGGAGGCAGGGTCAAGAAATTCAGTCTAATGAGTGACAAGTGGCTTGCAGCTGACCATGCCATGGCACACGATACCATGGCTGATGCAGCCCAACTGCACAGTCGTGGCTAGACAGGTACATCAGAGCCAAGGATGGAATTCTTAGTGCTGAGAAGCACTCCTCATGAGCTACAGGGTCAGAATCACACAATGTATGCCTCTGAAGTCTCAACTAGCAGCATTCAGGGAAAGCAAGTAAGAAATCTTTGGAGATACTGCTTAGCAGATTTATCTCTAGACAGATTCAGAATGGGAGACTTCAGGGACCCAAAGGTTTAAGCCAAATGATCATTAATATCTGGTTCCTTGAGTAGGTAGCTGGTTTTCCTGTGCTCAGAAAAGGGCCTCACTGCAAAAATTCTGCAGTAAAGCTTGACGTCTCAGGTGTACCACATCCAACAGTGGAACAAGTTACAGGAGAGGCAATCCTCCAGGCTGACAGGCATCTGAATCTTAGGTCTGAGAGTGAAATACAATCCTCAAAAATACTGCAACAATGTGGAGAAGTTTAATGATCTTGAAGATCAAATCCATGAAATCCAGCAAAGAAAAATAACTGCTCAGAAAAATCTGTGCATCTGACTCAACTAGACCAGAAGTTACTAACAGGACCTCCGAGACATTCAGATTACTATTTTGCTTTGTCAAGAGAAATGTTTGGACACAGAAACATTTATTTTCTTGAAGAGATAAAGTCAGCATGCACATAATTCATAGGCTATTAAATGAGACTACAACACTATTTCAACCACAGTGAGCTTTAGAGGCTCTAGTACCTTTTCTTTTCCAGGATGTTTCCATGAAATGTTGGTCCCCATAAAAATTGAGTTCTTTGACTATGTCCATGTGATATAGGAGACATGCATGTACTACTCCAACAGTATCCTTACAATGTACAACACCTGTCTCTCTCCTTTTCACCAGTGTCATGAGGTCTGGTTCACACTTTCAACATCTCACTGTCCTCTTTCCCACATTCCAGTGAACAGTTCCAAAGCAGTACCCAGTTTCTGAGAGAGGAGACTCACTTTTCTCCAGCAGTGACTGCAGAACTACTAGACAAAAGACAGTATTTGATGAAAGCTGAAGGGGAACTAGAGGTGAGTATTTATATTCCATTTTAGAGACACTCTCCCCTCAGTTTTATTGTAGATTACAGCAGATGCAAAAATAAACCTAGAATTTGCAGCTCTAAGACTTAACACAATGATGGATTTAAAGAAAACTTTCAAACTTCTTAAGTGAACACTGAGTAGAAGGATGGATATAAGCTAGAAGAATCCATTAAGGATCTTTTCTGCCCAATTTTCAAAAATTGTGTTTAATAAACAGCTTATAATTTCTGTGGTAAGCTACATCTGTATAAAGAAAGGGGAAACCTACATTAAAATATGAAACTGAGAAAAAAATTAAACTGCTATCACATATGAAGATGCTTCAGATCAACTAAAGGTTCTGCTAGCAGAAGGAATCACAGAAGCATTCTTCTGTCTGCTTCAGGCCAAAATCAGAAAAATTTAGTATCATCTACCTATTAGAATGGTGCAAAATAATCAGCATATGGTCCCTTACATCAAGGGGTAAAAGCAGTTGTAGAAAACTAGTACATTCAAGTGGCACAGCTTTTAATATAGTACATATCTGTCTAAAGCTATAGCACCAGCTTAAATCTTTAAATAGTTCAGCAATCATAAGAAAATTAATACCTGCTGGCTGTCAATCTATTTCTAGCAATTCAGTACTAATTTTCACCATCCAGAATATGACCAGAAAGCCTAAGACACACACGACTGACATCTCTTATTTCTTCAAATGGTCCTGTCCAGAGAAAAATCAACAGTGTACCAAGTTGGGAAAGTCAGAATTCTAAGCAGCTGAACAAGTTTTGCTACATACTTCAATATCTAACAGCTATTACATTGCTAAACAAAAGTTCTTGTTAACTTAGAAATTATCTTTATAAACTCCTTTTTTTTCTTGCACGATTCCTCAAATTTTTAAGTGATTGGCAGATAAACACAAATAACTGAATATATTTCACTGTAATTCAATTTAACTATTAAAATCCAACGCAATAAACTCATCTAAAATGAAATAACTTTCTCTTTCATAAAAAAAACCACACAATCAAAATCAACTGCATATTCTTCAGGTTCCGGTCAATTTGGATCACACTCTCTGTCCAACAGTGACCAGTTAAGTGAATAAATTTCCATAATATATAAGAAGTCATGTACCCTTGCACATAACTCACTTGTTTGCCAGCATGTTTGACAGCTACCCCGATGACAGGGCTCTTCACATCTGTGAAGCCCACAGTTCAGTTTACGACCGCAAACCAAAGAACACTTATGTTCTGTGTCCTAGGGGAAGGCAAAAAAGAAAGCAGAATTAAGCCACAAACCCCAATGGTTTGTTTTTCTCCATAAGGTCATAATCTACAATTACGTGATTGTATGGTGCAAAAAATAGCTGAGGCCTGATCTATACAGTTTTTCCATCACTGTATGGATACACAGTTCTTAAAACGGATTCTGTTGAGACCTCTGCTGTAGACATAGCTACATGATAGTTTGTGTGTCTTGTATTAAGTAATACCCCTCCCCTTCACATTCTCCCTGGAGTACCACTGCATTAACATAAAGCACTTTTACATCGATTTAATTGCATTTAGGCTGGAATGTGGTTTTACATTTATAATTAAACCTATGAAACAAATGCTGCAAAATAAATGCATGCACACAAACTTTGAGTATGACTAACACTGCAAATAGAGCCTGAAGGTGCACAGAAGTGGAAAGATACAAAAGCAAATAAGTCTTAACATCACAACCAAAGCCAAATCCACATCACAATGAACAATTTTATAAAACCACACACAAACTTACCACACAGCAAACTTCATTACACTTGTGTCGTCCACATGACCTTTTCTTGTTGCATCGCTTGTCACACATGAATGTAATAGCAGCTATTAAAAACAAAAACGCAAACCCCAAAACAGTCATAACTTGTATGTATTTGCTTCTGCTGAGAAGAAAAGCTGCAATCACAATATTATGCTAAGGCTGTTGCAAAGCATGGTCTAGAAGAGACTAATACAGAGTAAGCCAGCAAACAGACTTAAATTACTTACTCTTCCACATTAGTTCCCCATGTGAACACTTAGCTTCCTTTAAACAAACCCTTGTTCAAAAGGATTTCAGAGAACAGAATACATGAAACTAGTTTATTTCACATTAGTCTTTACACTATAAACTCTGCACAACAGAACACAGAAAACAGGATATCTGATATACTGGAGTACCACAAACATCCAATTTAAGACTGTTCTAAACGGTAAGGCAGTAAAAGTCAGCTAAATACAACTACTGCTGATATGCTCATGAAACAGTGCTAAGAAGGAACATCCTTACCACCATCCACAGATAACAAAAGCAATCACTTCTGGATTCTGAAGAGTAAAGTCTTCGCAGACAAAAGCTCAAATTAGGAAACATGCATATTACTATCTTATGTGTCTTGTTAGTAAGTACCTCAGTATGACAGGGGCCAGTCAGGTAAACATTTCACTGAGGTTAATTTTGAAACGATACATCCAGAATACCAAGAAATGATTCCCATGTCAAACAGGAACTCTCTGCCAGGCTTAGATACAAAGACCAGCAGCATACAACTGTGAAGCAGAATCAAAGCTTGTATTCCCCCAGAACTTGGACAAAAGCAGAGCAAAAAGCATTACTTGGCATTTGAGCTGTGCAAGTTCACCCAAAGATATGCAGGATGCTAAGGGGCAACCTACTGAATATGCAGGTAGCATAAGAAGCTGTTCAAATTGAAATAGCTTGTCTGGAATCTTCGAAATCAAATGCTGAAGAAGTCTTTCATTTCTATCCGTCTTTTATATAAGGAAAGAGGTTTATTTCAAACCTCTTCCCAAAAATAGCACCATCTCAAGAAATGACCAAGTATGGATAAAAGAAGCAGTACTGATCAGATTTTTGCCACCTTCGTCAAACCCAAAATTAATATATGAGCTGTGTATCATTTTTAAAACAATTTCAAATTAATTTGTAGCATAACATTGTACCTTTATTTCTCAGGAGAGCACAAGGAACTTCCTAGGAAGCAAACAGGGAGCCATTAGGTTAAAGTGAATAAAAACAACTGAAACTTACTTATCTAGGAAACACCTAGTCACGTGAAAGCAGCAGCACTCTCAGTTTTCATGCCTATAACGCTTCTATATACAAAGGTAAAACAAAAGCTGGAAAAAAAATCATCAAATCTAACACAATACTTTTTTTTCTTAGAGGCTCGATACCAGTTAAAAAAATTGTAGTTTTGTGTTCCCCACTTAATTCATCAGATCATGCTGTGAAGTGACAGAAAGGGATTTGCCCTAAAAAACCCCAGAAACTTGCATGGACGACACCAAGAGAGCTCTCCCAAGCAATACTGACAGAGTGCACAAATTTGTGCTTTGACCAACTGCCCCAAAAACGCAGGTCTGACCGGAAAGGTAGGGGAAAGATGGAAAATCTCATGATCAAAGCCACCTTACATAGATTAAAATCCTCAACACGAAAATAAAAGGTGGTGGATGAAGAGTTGATCAACTACATTTAAATCTTCAGTCATCACATCTTTACATTCCAACTTGTCATTTCTGAGCATCACATTTTTCGTGATGAAAATGAAAGATAATCTGAAGCCTTCTACCCTATAATTACCTTCAGCAAACTTGCAGGAGAAATCTTCTCCAACATTAAGCAAAATCTCAATTATTTCTATGCACTTATATATTCAGAAGCCACCTCTACTTGCTATTATTACAAAGGTTTAGTTAGCTTTTTATGTTAGGCTACCTTTCTTCTCTCAGTTTACACTACTCTTAGTAAAACTACCATTCTTTGTGCTACGTAAATACTGCCAGATAATATAGGATATTGCAGCCAGCTTAAACAAATAGAATTCTGTGTAAACACTGTAAAAATACTTCAAAATATTGCTTTCACAGTAAGTAGCCTGTTAGCACTTCAGAGTATAATCTAGTTAGCATCTATCAGTTAGCATACAACAGAGGGTTCTTGCAACTAAGGAGCATAAAACCTCGTATAATTCTTAGCTTTCTTTTCCTCAGCTCTTTCAGCTCCTTTTTCTCCACAGCTTTAAAAAACAAAGATTATCTGTTTCCATGGTCAAGCTTTATACACCCACCTTTTTTTTAAAGCCACAACGACAATAAATATTTGATGTATGAGAACATGGTTTACAGTCTCCTTCATGGCAAAGGCTTTCACATGTATGAACGAACTCTAGCAAAATGAAAATACAAAAATTAAGAATTAATAAAAAAATAAAATCCATGACCTGGAACTTCATACTTACTAGGACCATCACTGTTCAAATATACTAAGCTTATGTGCAGTTGGATTTCCAAACAAATTAACTATTTTGAGTTAACTGTGCAGAAAGTTTTGTCCTTATTTTCAGCATTATATAGACTAGCATTTATAGACTAGAGTTTCAGGTCTACAATTAACATTGAAAACGCATACATTTTCAATATTTTACATTAACATATATGATGCTGTCTTACCCAAGTTCCAGGAATTTTAAGGAATTTTTAATACCTTTTCAGACTGCAGTCTTTGCAGTGGCTTTTACACTCAGTTTGTTTAAAATCCAAAATCACAAATCAAATAAATATTTTTTGAAATGAAAGAGTTAAGAACCTTTTTTTAAAAAAAACAATGAGATAATTTGAATACTACAACGCAGAAAGTTCTAATTACCATAGCTACCACAAGAAAGAGGTTTGCCACATGTTTTTCCACACGACGGGATAGGATCTGTGCATATTTTTCGTTCAACACATCCTAGTTCCAGTAACTTGCTGAGAGGAGTCTGACCACAGGGACAGCGATACACTACTTGTGGAAGTCGTGGACAAAGCTGGCAAGGCTGAGGATGGCATACTTGTGTGCAGTTGTGCCTCCCACAATTTAATTTTCTGGAAGAAAAAAACAAACCCAAAATAAAACCAAAGAAACAAAGAAAAAAAACCCAAAAAAATGGGGTGAAAGAATTACCTAAGAGTATCATGATCACTGAGTGTGAATAAATAACCTTTTTCTTTCCAAACGCCTATAGTGACCTTACTTGCCACATATATTCTGACATGAGAAATTCCCAAATCCATCGGAGAATTCTTCCTCTGTCCCACACAATACTTCTCTAAAGTTACTTCCACAGTAACACACTGAAAAAAAGCAATATTCCACAGAAAACAACATGAGAGAATATCAGTGACAGAACACCTCCAGCAGTACAGCAAATATTTAATATTATAGTAAAATGTGAAAAATTGTTAGTCAGTTTTTAGACAGATAATGAAATTGCTGCTTTTTAGATTTATTTCAGCAATAGAGGTTTCTCAGTCCTACAGAAGCTGTAATTCCCGTTGTATTTCTTTTGACAAGGAGATAAAAACTAAAGGGGAATTACTATTTGCACAAAAAGCTTACATATTAAAGCAGTATACGTAAGTTAATAATTACCTTAAAAGTTGAGAAAATGAACTTGCAATTTTCTATATAAACTGTTCAACAAAAATGTATTTGTATACTGGCACACATACTTGGACAATTTAATTTCCACTTAAAACCAAGTTCAGAAACTGAGTTGGTTGTTGAAATGTGTTTTCCTATACTTCTTTCTATCCTTCTTCCATATACTGTTTAATCAACTCTCAGAATTATAGTAAAAGACTAAGTAGGATCACAGGACAATTCAGGTCAGAAGAGCCCTCAGGGCATTAGCTAGTCCAAGCTCTTTCTTAAAGCGGAGTCAGCAATGAGATCAGACCATGTTCCTCAGTGTTTTATTCAGTTGGGTCTTGAAAACCTCCAAGTTTCCAAGAAAGAGTTTTTCCTTATAGCTAGTTATGACATTTCAACTTAGGCTCATTGTCTCTCATCCTCTCCCTATGCACAGCCTGTCTCCGTCTTCTTGTTCACCTCCTATTTGCTATTGACAGGCCACAACTCAGCCTCCTCACGCTAACAAAGCCCAGTACCACCAGCTTGTCCTAATAGGGCACATGCTCCAACAGCTTCATCATCTTGGCAGGATTCTTTCTAGTCACGTTTATATTCTGATTTAAATATATAGTGATGCTGACACATCTTCAATTTTTAAAATATTCTAGCAATAGATTTTGGTTTTGTTAAGAAAAAATAAAGCACTTGTGCCTTGGCACTGGTTTTTTCAGCCCTCTTGTTTTCATAGCATAGCGTGGATATACATAAGGCATTCCAATACTTACCTTGCTGTGCTGTTAATTGGCAAGGTGAACATTTTCCTGCATGGCACACTTGAGTACAGCTGTGCTTACCACAGTTTAAAGTATTTCCACATACATTTGAACAATGAATTTTTGTTGATTGGCCACAGCGGACTGAATGACTGTAGAGAAATTACACCATAGTCTGTCAGCTACCTTAATATCTATAGAGCATTATTAAAAAAGAAAATACTTTTTCAGTAAAATGCCAATGCTTTTGAAGGGCAGAATAACTTACTTATTAATGAAAGAGTTTTTAGCAAATAGCCCCATTATCTTCCCCCTGCTTCCCCTCTCCTGCCCCCGTACAATAGGACACTTGTCACAGTAGTGAGCCTAAGGAATTTTCTCTCAAAAAAATGGAAAAAAAGTAGTGACACTCTAACTTGAACCTAATATATGGTTACGCATTATGCCAGAAGAGCAGATATTTCTATTACAGACGTCTTCCCAAAGATTTAAACAATCCTAAGTCCACTGAGCAAAATGAAGATAGGGATGTGGGCCTTAATAGCACAGTGGTCTATGAAAAGAGTTGGGTTTTTTAATTAAATGTTTTTTTAAAAATGGGACAAAACAATAAATTCTCTTATTTTTCCATTGTGGCTGGCCTCATAGAATGGCTGTAAAACAAGCATTCAAAATAGTAACTTTAAAACAGCTTAAAGCCAGAGGTGCCATACCATACATCTTGGATGCTAATACTGTACATATGAAAAATGCTATTTAGAAGAAGTATTATATGCAGTATTACAAAAATGGGCAATCTGGTGAAAGTAGCTGGCACCTGGGAAAAATAATAAATGAAAGCTGGTTGCATCTATTAAATTGTTAAATAGAAGGAATAGCTAGAATAAAAAAAGAGGTCATTTTATTATGTAAAATAAAATTCAGCAATCTACAACCAATCCATTTTTTTACTGAAGACAAAGTGCTTTCAAGTACAAACACTGCCACAGAAATAGCTGTACCTTCTTTTGAAAAATTAACATCACTTAGTATTACACGCAAACTTTCAGAAATAATTGTAAAAGTCTGAAAACCTTTTTTCTAGAGCAAGAATGCTAACACTGAAATAGATTTTTGTTTGTTTTGGTTCTGGAAGTGAGCACAGACAAACATTTTATTACACAGAATCAGCTCTAGGCAGCTAGAACAGGGACTCTAAAGACTCAGAACAACTGAACATGAGAGATCACAGACAGTATGGGCAGTACAGTCTTGCTGTTGGCAATGACACTATATGCTTCAAACATGCAAGGAAAAGATAGCCTTCAAGTCTGGAACATACTACAGACTTCTCTCTTGCTAGTGGTACAGCTTCCCACAGATGTACATGTTATTTTTGAAATTATTATTTCTGGAACGGAGTAACTCTACATTCCATTCCATTCAGGTAGAAAAGGTGGGAACTTTTTTCTACTTCTTTCACTGAGTCTTCTACAGAAAAAAATAAATAAGTACTAGAATAGGATTCCAGAATCAAATCAACTCATAGACTGCTTGGACAATTCAACCACATGTACCATAGACTGATTTTAACGCAAACAACTCTTTTTTTTCATATTAATTTTTCTTAAAGAATTAAAAGTAGCTCCATTTTTTTTAAATATAAAATTCTCCAAATTATTTCAGAGCACAGATAAAAGTTACAGCTCAGAATAAACTTTGTACTGTAAACTTTTTATAAACTATAAGAAAGGAAAATTTTATTATATAAACTTCTAATAAACTATTCTTATGTAAACTTCTCTTTGTATAATAAAAGCATCCTCACCTTGTTTGTCCACATTCACATGTTTTTGTCACAAAAGCTGGGCATGAAGGGCAAGGTCCTGGATGGCACAGGCTTAAAAATAAGTCAAAAGCAGCAAACAAAATTGTAACATTAACTTCAGCTTTAATACACCCCCAGAGAAACAGTCTACCATGACCCAATCCACAGTGCATTATCAGAACATTATACAAGCCACCTACACTCCTGCAGGGTATGAAAGCATTATTAACATAAGAAAAAAATATTAAATTATTACAGTTGTATCAGTCTCAAATGTCACTGATGCTGAAGAACTTCAGTATTCCTGCTGTTGCCAAATCAACAGTAACAGTGCTACTAACACATTACGTACTTTGCATTTCACCAGCAGAGATACATCAACTCAACTGTGTTCATCACTGATAACACTCAAACATCACAGGCCTAAACCATTAATATATTTCTTTCTTCAGTGATCTTAAGTAGATTAGAGACAAAAACTTCTCTATGAATTTCTTCTTTTGAGTTGGTGGCTTTATCTTTGAACTCAGCATTTCTAATACCACCAGTAAGAGTTGATGCTCCTCTTCCTGTAAGGTAACGTACGGGAGATGCGGCAAGTATCCCTCAGTTTCCTTTCCTGCCATCAAGTGCAATTTTCTGAGTGTCATCAATACCAGTCCTTTACTTGGTTATCAGATCTCACCTCATACTTCAAGAAATACTAGATGGTCCCTACCTGCATAAGGCCTCTGCTGGACATAGACAAGCCCAGGTTTGTGAAATACTCAACTTGTCTATACTCTTCCTTAGACAGCATCCAGCTCCTCACTCATTTTCACCAAAATGGGCTAGCTATTGCCACACTTAACACAAGCATCCAACTGAACTCTACACCATGGAAAGGTGATTAACACAATGACATCTACATCAAGGGAAAAAAAAGGCAGATTGAGGAAATACAGTTGGGAATTGGCCAACCATTAAAAAAATCCATATGCAAGGTTTGGGGTGGGGGGGAGCTAACCCCCAAAATCCAAAATATAAATGAATAACCAAAGTAGCACTTCAGCAGAAAATCATTTGTTCTAGTGGTATAAAGGGGATCAACACATAGGTGTAAGCTGGTTGCAGGTAACAGTAGGCTGAAGAATTGCTGTATCTCTGCAAGCTCATTTTTCACCAATTTTAGACATTCCTTACAAGCATAAGAGAGATGTCAAATAATTTGAAAGCCACAACCACCAGGGTCACAAAACCAAAAGAAACATACCTGTGATTCAAACTGAAAATATGCAGGATGCATATGTCTTGTTACATCATTTTAGGCAGTGCTTAGAGACAAAGGCCTCAAAAATTATGTTCTAACACTGCAAAGTATAAAACTATGACCAGTTAGACATACACACCACCCCCTGCCGATAAAACACACTTGTTGCCTGAACCTGGCTGTCATCCTAATCTCTCTTAACCAGGGTATGAGCTTTAATATCCTTTCCAAAAGCACCTATGTGATGCTGTGAGCTCTAAACATCCTTATTAACCATATCAGGACCTGTTGTCTTTTGAATCTTATTAATTATTTGCCTCAATTTCTTGCAAGGAGACACCCTGCCTTTCAGGATGCATTTGATGCAGTCTGAATTTGCCACCTTCTGATTAAATTGAAGGCCTCATTTCCTACTCAGGGAACACAGCAGGGATAAAATCCCCATATTTTCAATGTTTTCTTGACAAAATTAATAAAGTATTAAAGGATCCAAATCTTTTCCCATGACTTAATCTAATTCTTCCTCCTCAGCCACAAGAGTCCAATGCTTACTCAGATTTAAAGGGAAAACAGATTCCCAAGTAAATCGATCCACTTCAACCTGCTACTTCAGCTTACATTAAGAATAATGTCATCACCTAAGCAGCACTTGGAATAGCGCAACTGGCACCACCAAAACATTACATCAACAGTCACATCACTCTCAGAGCTGCTTATTCCACAGGGGACAACCATATGCTATAAGCTAGGCTTGTGTGAAACAATGCATACAGAAGGCAGAGAGCAGGAGGGAGACTGAAGTTTAGACCACCAACAACTATTACAATGGCTTACAACACCTCCTGTAGTCTACACATTTCATCTACACTGGAGAGGGAGAAATACAAGCATCCTAATGCAAAGCAATGAGAACAATGTTCCTCTGATGTCACATACGAGAACAAGAGGGGATGTTCATTTGATCCTGGTAGCATCACATCAGAGAGCTGCAGTGTAGATATCTGGAGCGTGGTTTCTGAAAACTGACAAGTACTGCAATTCAGATTCTGTTGCTAGGCACTGCATAAATAATTCTGATATAAAGAACAGGGGATAGCTGTAAGTGCCTAAATCCCCCATACTCTGATTGCTGATGCCACAAAGAAAGATAAGAAACTAACCAAGAATCAAATGATTCATAAAGCAGGTTCCCCAAGACTCAGATTGAGGTCCCACCAATGAATAGGGTTCATAACAGGATTCATCCAGATTAACTGTCACAAGCTCACAGACTGTAGATACAGAGGTATGCTCAACTAGAAGACAATGGATGGAGCTGGACTTTAAATAAGAATCCCACATACTTCAACTGCAAAGCGTTTCCCAGAGTAGATGGGATTAAATACTGGAGAAATGGCAACATCAAGAATGCCGCACCAAGACTCAGACATCACACCAGACCCAGTCCACTGCCCATAATAATGGGCACATCCCTACTATTAACTAAAGTCACACAGACTTGAGAATAGCATGAATAGTTTATCCCAGACAATTCATCATCCTATTATGCTGTGAAGTAGAAGGTCTTGACAATGACATGAAACATTTGACCTGGGGAGGGGTGGGGGTGAGTGGCTGAAGAAAAGTAAAACAAAAAAGCTTTTAGGATCTCGGTGATCATAATGGCATTTCTGGTTCAAACTTTATCACCTTATGGGAGCCTGTGGGAGTAGGGGAAAAAGGCACACACCAGATCCACAATCCAAAGAAAAAAGTACCTGCAAGAAAGAGTTCTGAGATCATCTCAACTCAAGCAAGAACCATGAAAGAGACTGCTAGCCTTGATGGCAACAAGTCCACCTTTGAGTACTCTTGGGGGAAAACTCTGCCCAGCTACAGATCATTATCTGGACTTCCAGATCAGTTGAGGCTGTCCAGTGAAGAGGAGCTGATAAAACAGACTGCCAAATATGCATTCAGATGATAAAGCTTCACATCTTACTCCACCACTTCTTGATATAGCAAGTGGGAAACCAGGTTTCTACTTGTTTTTTGATACAGATGGAGGCAGCGTGTCCTCATAAATACCTAAGATTCCCACATGGGAGGAAAAAGTCCAATATATAATGAGGAATGCCCAAAACACTAACACTGATGCTGAAAGTGCATTCCCTTCCAGACCACTATCACAAGACAGAGAGTGACAAACACACCCATTTTCTTGATCTGCACCCTTGCTGTTTCCTTACCTCCAGGACTGGATGATCTCAGCATGGTTATAGTCGTGTGGAAGAAGCTGAATTATAACACTTTTACATTTGCTAAAACTTAAACCGGTAGTAAACTGGGACTTTAAAAGGTCACTATTTCCATGTAGATCAGACTACTAGGGACTACAAATTCATAGCCTGCAGCAGGCACAATATCGCCACTGTTCAGAATTCTTCCACAGAAGAGAACTTCCTCTTCTTCCCAGAAGAGAATGCCAGAGACTGAGCCTCTGCTGTAGAATGGGGCAGGAAAGAAGAGGAAAAGAACAGCTGTTTCTTCCAAGCACTACAGGAAAGTATGTCAGGTAGCAAATTGCAGTTGGGGAGTTCTCAAAGTAGTTAAGGAGTCTACTTATTTCTGACTGGGCAAAAAAAGTCCTCCACAGACACATGCCTCTCCTGAGATGGAGGCCAGCAGCTGGCCTCCAAGAGAATCAGTGTTCTGCTGAGTCAGGGTATCAGCTACATCAAGTGTAGTCTGAAAGCTGATCTGTGTTTCAGTTCTACCCTGCAAATCACAGTGGAGAGGATCTGGTATGATGATGAATTAAGGGAACAGGTATGGCACTGAAATGACAGCCTGAAAAGAAATCGAATATAATATTTTCACATGTGGGAAAGAAGTATTAGAGAGTAAAGAAATATTATTTCATTCAACAAGATATTGAAATAGGTTTGAAAAAATGCATTCAGTAAGAAGTTCAGAGTAAAGTTCTAGTAAAGTTCTGAGGTTTAGTAAACCTTCGAAAGAGTGTAAGATGACAATCTATTTGTTGGAATGACTGAAGTTTTTCATTATGTATCAAGAGCAGAAACAATTGCTTCTGACTATTAAAAATTTCTCAAAACAGAACTATGAACAGGCATTATGGACCAACTGCCATACATGGAAAACGAAGCTAAATACACTAGGAAAAACATATAGTTTATTTTTCTGACTAGCAAGCATATTTATACATTGAAAAAGCTTGCCTAATGCTGTTAAACTTATCAATATAATACTATCACACTGCTAAAAAAGATCTAAAGGAAAACATCCAAAACTGAAAATAGAATTGCTCTTCTTTGCCTTTCTTCATTGAATTATACTAATAAATGTTGGCAAAAACAATCCAAGTTACATATACTGACTAAGACCTCCATGAGAGATTCTGGTTCAGCCACCTGGTGGTCTCAATTAGATAAATACTATATAATGCCCTCTTATCCTCAACAGTTTACAAGCTAAAATAAAAAGAAACAAAGGATAGAAGGAAGTAGTTCTTCAGTTTAACCAAGTACCACTGCTATTAGATTAAGATAGACAAACACTATTACAGGAAAAACAGCACCTAAAATGTCCAGTGGACCACTGGATACATGTTTAAAATTGCTTCTATTCAGTATTATTTCTCTACTTCAATGAAAGTTCCTGAAACCAAGCAGGCAGCTGGTTCAGCTTCTAAAATATGACAGAAACATTGCTACAACTATTGTTGCCAATCTCCTGTCCATTCTCTCATATGAACTCACATGCAAACACAAATAACCTCCATTTATTCCAGGCTTCAAGTTGAGTTATAAACCAAATACACCTCTAAGCATATCCTATAGTCAAAAAACATCCAGACAGAGTCTTCAGAAGTTTTATCTAGATCATTTCAATATTTATATGATAAACATTTACTTACATGTTACAAAGATGCGGACAGTCCAAACACTGTCTCTTCTTTCCACAAAGTTCCCCACAGCTATGTGGGATTTCATTTCTATTCCATTCAGGATTGTGCACCTTCCCTAAATCATGTCAAAAGACAAACTTATTTACTGCCTTGAATACAATACTGAATTTGGGAAAAAATATCACACCAAAAAGAAAAAGCTTTATTTTCAATACTGACAGTAGCCTTCTTTGAAAAACAAAATGACACAAGATGTTTCCCATTTTTCTCAGCTTTCAGTGCTGATATATTTTCAACTTCTTTAAAAGTAAGTGCCACTGGAATATCAAGCACCAGAAGATTCTTACCTTCTATGCTCTCAGGAGGCACTTAGGTAGCCGATATTTTACATTAAATTAAACTGATAAAATACAAGAAAATTAAAAGCCCCCTTTAGTTGGTCAGGCTGCATAATAGATAAGAAAACTAAAGGGTGAAACTACCTTGCTGCCTCAACACAGAAGAAAAAAAAAACCCCAACCAAACAACACCCACACCCCCCCACAACAACAACAACAAACAAAAGACACTATTCCCAGAAAATAAGATCTAGCTGGTAAGGTAGTAGGGAATAGGGCCAGAATGTAATGATTGGGCAAATTGTAAGTGTCACTTCTCTAAAAAGAAGCAGAGTCTACATAAATCTAAACATTAAATGTTGACATTTTGAGGAATGCAGCAGGACATCTTAAACAAGAACTGATAAATCCAGTATGCTAGCTTCAAGTATTCTGTATTTCAGATAAGCACTGAAACCATATTTTAATTAAACTGACATACTGTTAGCAAATGTCATAGCTGTAAGTGCACTAGATGATCATCAGGGTTAAAGTTAATTGCCATGGTTAACACATGCAAACTTAATTTTACTCTCTGCAAGAGGGGAATTAAATTGACAATGAAGCAACTGAGCCCATGTTACAAATTTGAGCTGCAACAATTAAAACACCAAGAAAATGTATTTTTGGTGACATAGTTATGTCATTTTATCTCTTGTAGAATATACAATGGTGTACTAAAACTAGCAAGTTAGAAAACTATGAATAAACACCACAAATGGCATTTATCCACCTGAGTTTCAATTAAATTAGTTGAACAAGCAGGAAAATCCTGAAAATTAGAAGATTCAGAAGAAAAATAAGCTAGGTATTTCTTCATGGAACAGTGGAAAAAAACCCCAAACAAAATAAAGCACACTTAACACACAGTATTTTTCATCAAATAGAAGATAGCTTTGCATAAACAGTTGGTGATGTCCAAATGTCATAACGTTAATGTAAAACTATCTATGTAATATTAAAGTATTATGTTCCAACACAGTGCTCTGCTAATACCAACCCTGTGGACAACCTGAGGTTCCTACTGTAGATCTCCCAACACTATGAACAGTCTTTAAGCTTAGGGAGAATTTCTTTCCTATTTAAGAGATGGACAACCTGTCTTAGAAGTATAATTTTCATTTGGAATAAAAACATTCACTCTAACTGCATCATTATCCCTATACTTGTAAGATTCCACACACTGTCATACAAAAACTGTCTTACCTGTACTGCACTATTTTTAACTTACTCACTGACACATTTAGATACAGAGAACTTCAGGTAAAATTATCACAGAACCACAGGTTGGAAGGTACCTCAGGGACCATTTAGTCCAACCTTTCTAGGAAGAGCACAGTCTAGACAACATTGCCCAGCACCCTGTCCAGACAACTCCTGAAAGTGTCCAATGTGGCCAAGTCAACCACTTCCCTGGGGAGATTATTCCAATGGTTGACTGTCCTCAATGTGAAAAATTTTCCTCTGGTGTCCAATCGGAATCTCCCCTAGAGCAACTTCTGTCCATTCCCCCTTGTCCTCTCCATGTGACTCCTTGTAAAAAGGGAGTCTGCATCTTCTTTGTAGCTGCTCCTTAAGTACTGGTACATGGTGATGGGATCCCCTCTAAGCCTTCTTTTCTCAAGGCTGAACAAACGCAGCTCTCCCAGCCTATCCTTGTATGGCAGGTTTCCCAGTCCTTTGATCATCTTGGTGGCCCTTCTCTGGACCCCTTCCAGCCTGTCCACATAATTTTTTATATAGTGGGGACCAGAACTGTACACAGTACTCCAGGTGTGGCCTGACAAGCGCCGAGTAGAGTGAGATGTCTTCTTTATCTCTGCTGGTGATGCCCTTTTTGATGCAACCCAGCATCCTGTTGGCCTTTTTGGCTGTAGCAGCACACTGTTTGCTCATGTTGAGCTTTCTGTCCACCAGGACCCCCAGGTCCCTTTCCACAGAGCTGCTCTCCAGCCAGGTGGATCCCAGTCTGTGCTGCACTCCCGCATTATGTTTTCCCAGGTGCAAGACCTTGCACTTATCCTTGTTGAACTTCATAAGGTTCTTGTTAGCCCACTCTTCCAGCCTATCCAGATCTTCCTGGAGAGCAGCTCTCCCTTCTGGAGTGTCTACTTCCCCACTCAACTTGGTGTCATCTGCAAACTTCACTAGGCTACACTTGTTCCCATTACCCAGATCACTTATGAAGATGCTGAATAAATTGTTACCTATTACAGCATAGGTCTAGTTCCTTTAGGGCAAGTTCACCGACTCCCAGTTCCTGCCCAATTCCAAAATATTCTGTTTTGCAGAAAGCTACGTGAAAGTTTCCAGTGGCTCTGACTTAAGGAAGGGAAAGCTACATGAAATCAACACAAACTTCTACAGTGTAAATCCCAAACAAAATTTACCTGCATATATGCAATTAAGTAACAATTCATTTCTCCCTTTTTGTCATATACTTACAGCTTAGTGAATATTGTACTCCATTTACCTCTTATATTAAACATGTACCTTTATTAAACATAAAGGCCTGAAAATTCTGAATATTATTTCCTATTTAACCTGTATGCGTCGCCAATCAACATAAATGACAAAATTGCTAAATCAGTTTAAAGGTTTAGATAGTTGTATGCTTGAATTGTGTATTATTTTGGTGTATAGAATCACAGAATCATAGATTTATTAAGGTTGGAAAAGACCTCTAGGATCATCAAGTCCAACCGTCAACCAATACCACCATGCCTCCTAAACCAGTGTCTTGCCACAAAGACAGACATAAGACATGCAGATTATTTCAGTCCTTCTAGAGAAGTAAAGCTTGTAGGATAGCAGCCAATTCTATAATTATTCTATTAAAATCACTATTATTACAGTGGTATGAAAATATTTCAGTTGTGATTTAGTATTTCATTTTTAAAAGATTTTAAGCAACATATGTGTGATTCTCTGTACACCCATCTTCCAGCGTCAACAGTTTTAAACAAGGTTAAATTTCAGGGATGTAGGCAAACAAGCAGCAATATCAGAATTCAAATAAAAAAAAAAGAATCAAAATGACAATTTTTTTCCTTTGCAAAAGCAAGAAACTCACCACAGAAACAAGTGTAAGTTTTAGGAACTTGTGTAGAAGCATTCTGACAAGCTGGACATCTCCAACCACTATTACCATCTGTAGGTAAAAAAAAAAAAGATAAAGATTACTTGAAGTAAATAAAGGAGCTAGTCTGCAAACCTAGAATAAGTGCTCTTGCCTTTTTCTTACCACAGGTACAACCAAACAAAGTTTTTCCATTCACTCAGAAGTAGTGAGAAAGCAGGTTAACAAAAATACATTTTATACAGTATCAGGATAAACACAGCAACGGTACTTCATCTGACCAGGCTCCAACTTTACATAGAGGCAAGAACAAATTTTAAAATTGCACTTTTTCTATTATCATGTACCCTGTTATAAGACATTCTACTAGAATAAAGACGGTCTTCACCATACCTAAAGATGTGAGAAAAGAAGTATTAAAGTGTTCAAAATTGGTGAGAAAAATGTAATTACCTACAGTCATAAGCACCACCTGTATTCTCCTCCTCTCATGTTATGAGTTTACATGTCTTGTAGAAGACCAGTTTAGCATTGCTTCATGTCTAGAATAAATTAGTGCCATATAAACCAGAATAATCTACTTCAGTTAAAGGTGACAATACCTAGCTATTGACTAGGACATTACTTTTAAAGTTGGTATTTTATTAAATAGTAGTTTTCTTACTTCTGCATTTCAGAAGGGTGTTGATTAGCAGTAAAGAAAGTGACATTCATTAAGATATTTCCCAAATGCAGTACATATCTGGCTATGAAGAATACCAGTGTGCGAGCACTACTGACCAAAGTGGGGCAGGTAGGAGAGACATTTTTTCGTATGTATGTACACACACACTCTTTTATTAGATTGGATAGTATTATAAAGCCTATAATTTATCTAAAAATAAAAATACATAAATATGAACTGATTAGCTCTTACTGTCTCTCTTAACCAATCAACTCACTGCTGGTAAATTAATAAAGCTGTGATTATAGAACTGTTCTCCGCAATTAAGAAACATGACCAAGATTTGTGATATTTTCACATTATGAATGCAGGAGGGATTGCAAACAGGAAACCCGATCTGTGACAAGAGAACTGCAGTGCAGTGACAGGCACACCTAGGTTCACTATCAATTGGATTGGAGACTTCTGATGTTAACCATCATAATGCACAACGGCAATGATTTTCACAAACTGGAGATGATCCAGATTACAGGCTGCCTTGACACTCTTGAAATACAAATCTAAAGCACATCTATTCTTTTCAATACTTGGTGCCTATTCATACCCCTCATTATCCTGGCTTATATCACTGTGCCACTAAGACTGCTTCAGAGAGCTGCACAGTTATGGGCTGGGCAGCTGTATGACAGTGGCACAAGAAGTATACTCTCACAATCATGCTCAACACTAAGCTGCCATCTCCTGACCAAGACTTTTTTTTAATTTGACTGCTACAAACTGATGCATCTCAGAAGTATTAAAAGCTACAGATAAAAACTGGCAGCAGGGGACTGAATGGGGTATCTGCTGATGAAGCTGTCAGCACCTTATATGGCTCCTCCCAAAGCTAGCATACTAAATCCTAAGGGATTCCCTATGGGATTACTTTGTACAGTATACTTAACTATTACATTAACATAGTTTCTTTCACTGCTATTTCATGTTATGTTTTTCAGGATCTGTGAAGCCTATCATCAAAGCTTCAGGAGGCCAGCAGAAGGCCTCTCCTATCAACATCTCTCCTGGAGCAGCATGCCTAGTCCTCTATAAGCAATGGTATCTCCAGAGTATAGTGAAGGTCCTTGTAAAATAGGAACCTTCTACCAAGCAAAACTGCCTTTCAAGATATATTTTGTTGTTCTTAATCATTGATCATCCTTTGCTCCTATAAGACATAGCTACATTCATGTGGGTCTACCCGCAAGGAACATGCATGGTTGCTCTCTTCCAAAAATACAAGAAATAAATTTTCTTCCTGGATTCAGATGCAATTACAGTAGGACAGAATGACAGGATGACTCCTGACATACACATTTGTAAGGAGTGGTTACAGGACCACTCCTTACAAATACTGATTACTGAAGAAAGTGAGAATCAGGATGGCCCTACAGAATGAACATTCCACTCAAATACTCTCTTGAACAGGAGCAAAGTAGGCAGAACTCCAAAAATACCAGAAGGACATTTGTCTGAGCAAAATCAACACACCTCACCTTCATTTACTACGGACTGTTTTAGTATTTGCTATCCTTACCCTCCTTGTGGGATAAACAGATTCCTTACTTGTACTTATTTACCAAGATGTTTTCCATACACTTACATATTGCAAGTGTTCCTATTTGTAGCACTTTCAGCCACAAAAATGTTTATCTGTGGTAGCATGCCCAGAACCCTACCCCTTCCTATTGCATACCTGTTGTCATAAAGGCACAGCAAATGATCTTCTGTTTCCAGAATCCTAAATGATTAAAGGGCTCAAAAGAACCCTGAGTAGGAAGAGCTGGGAATTATATATACAGACTAAGAATCTTTAAGTGTAGTTTCAAAAAAGCACCTTTCCGCTTTATGTGCTTGCCTAGATGAGTCATAGGTGATCACAGAAGAAAGGATCCAAAACACATCTGCTGGAATAAAGAGTGAATGCTAAAAGATTGTTTCCAAAGGCAGCAGTACAGCAGGAATTTTCAACATATATACAAAGCTAGCTACATAAAAAGAACTTGAAACAGAATATTTCAGTCACTCCAACTGTAATAGAATTTAGTACAATCAACACTGGCAGTTTCATGTTACATTTCTAAAAGGTCTTGTGCAGTTCTCCAATGAGATAATCTGTATCGGAATAAATTACCGCTTTGCCTTCTCAGCTAGACACAATCAAAAGCTTTTGTCCCAGTAAAAAAAAGTGACAGCATCTGTGTAATATCCAAGGCATACAGAATAGCTTCAGCCCTTGAACATCACAGCTTAAGGGAAAAAGATAAAAAAACCAAGGAAGAAGAGAAAAAAGGCAAGTAGATTCATATTCTGACCACTGAAACTCAGAAGCCATCTTCGAGGCCAATATTGGATTGGTACAGACCACTAGCTAATCTGGAGGCGGAAGGCAGGGGCAGCAGAGGGAGCAGACACACATGTAATAACTCATATATCTCCAGTCCTTCCAGCCAAAATTAAAATACCAGTAAAACTAGCTCCCCTGCAAAGAAGGGAGAAAATGGCTTAAATTTTTGTTTCATCAATGTAAGGGTAGAAGTCAAACAACATTGAAACAGTTTTTAAAAGAAGTAGAAGGAAGGGGGCAAGAGACAACAATTTCCCCTTTATAAAGATCTTGTGTGCAATGCAGGTATTTTTGTCAGATTGGCCTTAGCTGTGCAATATCTAAAGGTCACATTCCTCCAAGACATAATTCAAAAATGTTCCTAAAAATGCTTGCTAAGGAGAAAGTTATGGTCTTCTTTATAAAAAGAACCTTTCCACATAATGGCAAAGGGATGCCTAGCAGAGCTCCTTCTCCTCCTTCTGACCAGGACATCTCTAATACACAATGCAAATCCATTCTCTAGTTCTGAGTGCCACTGACAGCTTACATTGTAGAATTACCAAACGTTGCATCTCAACCACAAGTCTAATGCAAGCAGACTAAGAACAGAGCAAAACCTTATGACTCCCCACAGATAATCAGGATATTCTTTCACCTGGCCTGGTGTCATGGTTTAGCCTCAATCAGCAACTAAGCACCACACAGCCACTTGCTCGCTCCCCCCTGAGAGAATCAGAAGGGTAAACTGAGAAAACTCATGGACTGATATAAAGACATTTTAATGGGTAAAGCAAAAACTGCACACATATGCAAAGCAAAACAAGGAATTTATTCACTGCTTCCCACTGGCAGGCAGGTGTTCAGCCATCTCCAAGAAAGCAGGCCTCCATCAACTGTAACGGTTACCTTGGGAAGACAAACATCCCCCCCTTCCTTCTTCCCCCAGCTTTTATATACTGAGCATGACATCATACAGTATGGAATATCCCTTTGGTCAGTTTGGATCAGCTGTCTTGGCTGTGTCCCCTCCCCTCCTGGCTTCTTGTGCACCCGGCAGAGCATGGGGAGCTGGAAAAGTCCTCGACTAGTGTGAGCACTACTTAGCAACAACTACAACATCTCCGCATTATCAACACTGTTTTTAGCACAAATCTAAAACATAGCCCCATACTAGCTACCGTGAAGAAAATTAACTCTATCCCAGCTGAAACCAGGACACTTGGCCAAACTAAAAGTAATTTTTCAGATGACCATCAAAACAATGGAAGGCAAAGAAGTATCTGAGGGCTGATACCTTCAGTAAAACACATCTGAAAGAGTCCCTGAGAAAAGAGATACTGTAGGGTACAAGAAGACGACGTTACGGTAACCCTGATAGTTCTTCGCTAGAACGAGTAGAATCCAAAGCATGTTTTATCTTGTTGACATGGGAACCCAGCATAGTTCACCTCCCCCCTCATCTGCACCCACGTTTGCATGGGTGCCAACCTGATGGCCTGCTGTAGATCTCGGAATTCAGACAACACCATCTGTATTACAACAGCAAGTTTGCTAATGTGCAGAACAGGACATTAAATATATACGATATGTTAATCGGCACAAGTTTTATTATCCACCCCTGCAGTGCATTCCTTTGAGCTTTGCCCCCGAGCAGGGTTCCACTGTGTTGGGTCCCCATGTGATTAGCATTGGTGTCCCAGGGCTCCCACCATGGTAATGCTGTGCTTTCCTTAAACCCAAAGCTTTTCCCTCGTAACAGATACCCATTACTATTGATGTGGAAGACGGAACTACATGAGAAGATAACCCACCAAAGATGTTATCCACCTCATCTGAGTATTCAGGATTTCTCCGATACAATGCTGTGATCACAAAAAATTGTGAGAAATTATGTACACATACATACTTTCAGCCTCCTACTACGTGTCACAGAAATAAGAGCTGCTGTAAGGCCCCAAATGGAGAGACATTCTCACTGAAACATTCGGTTGCTTCAAAAACATAAAAGAATGAACATTCAAACCTGATCCTATGAAAAAGATATTCTCACGAGGCTGGAAGTAAAATGTAGCAGTGAGAAGTTTGGGTACTGAGATTAGATAAGATTTCTTGGAATTCATTACAACATTTGTAGAATTTAGCAGCTTTAATGTAAATTGTGTCCAGAAAAAAAAAAAAACAACAGATTTTTTCCCTATTCCAGAAAAACAGTTTATATTGAGTTAGGTAGGCCACAGTGTCCTATTTCTCTTCTGGTAGACAATAATTACTGCTAGGGTTCTAGTGAATCCTCAACATTATACAAAGCCTGAAAAGTAGAACCTACACTGAAACAACCTAACAGGAAACAAATACACTCTGAAATACAAGTTCTAATCAAGACAGGATAGCAGGGCTTTGCAGGTCAAGAAACATGCATCACTGTCCTTACTGGAGTTATGGAATCAGTTCTACTGAGACCACAATCTTTAATTGCAGTTAATGGTTATCTCAAGTTCTCTCACACACAAGATGCAGTAGCATATTTAGTCCACAAATTCTTACAAGAAAAGCAAATGACCAAAAGATATGGCTATTTGAAATGCTGTCAGGATTCAAGCATCTAAGGTCACTGTCTTGAAAGATAAGCAAAACCTCCCTTAAGCAAGCAGAAACTCTTTTGATCAAGCAATATGCTGTTTCACGGAAATAACTCCAAAGAAGGCAACAAAAAGAACAGCTAAGAGATAAAGGTTCTCAGCAGTCACTTTCAGTTTGGCTTAAGATCTCAGTCTTACCCAAAAATCTGTTCCCCTTCTCAAATATTTCAATGCCTTATGTTTCAAATCTTGTGCTGATATTTGCAACTTCCTTTCTACTGCCAGTATGAAGCATGACCAGCCCTACTCAGAAGTCTGTCTATGCATCCTCAGAAATCCAAGAACTTTGCAACCAATCCTTTCTGCAAGAGATTCACAGTCTGTAAGAACTTCTCTCAAACATTTGGAAGTAGCTGACAGACTGTATTTCCTTGGTCTGCCCAGAGAGAGACAGAAAGACACATGAAGAATGGTAAACGCTAAACCAGCAGGGTACAAAAAAATTAACCCTACTTCAAGATTAACATTACAGTCTTCAGAGTCTCTCTACATCATACAACTGAACACAGCAGAGAGGCTGCAATTCAGCCTTAACTTACACCAAAGTGTTCAAAGAGCAGAATGTAGTCATAGAAGAGTTTCAAAAAGTGGTATAATACAAAGAATCTGAAACAGTTTAAGCTAATGACAAAGGTGTAAGCTCCCTCTTCTCTGAATTTCATTTCACTGCATGGCATCGGTGGCAGATGTCAGGGGTACTTTATCTTAGAACAGAACCAAGAACTAGTTGAGTAAAAGCAGACAACTAATGCTTGGAGTGCTTCTTCGGTTTGACTGCTCAGCCAAGCACAGGTGAGAGTAGACAAAGCATTTCTTGGTGTGTAAAAACACAGCCACAGAGCTTTGCATCTTGATGCACTGATTTCATTGAGTGATCTTATACTTACGTATCCAAACCTGGAAATTAGTTTTAGCTAGAATACAAGAAAGAATGAAAACAGCAGGATTATACAAAGCACCCGAAGAACCATAAAACACACCCATTTTTTAATTAAAATTTGCTTTGTTTACAGCTTACTTGTTACTTTAGACAATATTTATAAGTAGTTTTCCAGCATAAGAAACACATGAACTTTGCTATTATATACATTTGAGAGAGAAAGTGTGTGCAAGAGAGAATACCAACCTTCAGCTTGTGAAGCTGGTGACCGCGCCCACTTCTTAATGCAATTCAGGTGGAATACATGGTAACAATTCTGACAGCTCCAGACTGGGGCTACTATTCGGACCACCTCACAGCATACCATGCACTCGTACTTCTCTGTGGTCAGCTGTTCAATCAATGACCCTGCAAATAAAATACATTACTTGTACATTAAAACACCAGCTAGCTGAGAAACAAAATTAAAATGAAATTCCAAAATTTCACTTAAATTATAACAGAATTTATTTTTCCTGTGTGGCTATAAGCAAGGTATTAGTTTACTCCTGGAAGATTCCAGTTTGATACCTAGTATGCCTCTCTAGTTTCAGAGCAGAAAGAGGGAGTGGCAACAATAATTCATGTTGATGAACAGCAATCACTCTGATCTTACAAATTAATACTTTTAAGCTTGGCAGAAGTTTGAGATTTTACTCATCACTTCACAAGGGAAATTTACCTTCACATAAGTTTAAACCGAAAAACTTCAAGCTCTAAACTACAGAAGTTTCAGCCAAAATTAAATTTAATTCCCATCCTTGAGTATTCCTGGAGGACCACACAACAAATATTAACAGTGAAGTACCTGGATTACAGAAATAAGTCCCTTAAACTGACTGCTTTAGTAGTGGAATTATTGGGAAACAATAGTCAAAGTACTGGGCCTTTTGAGCCATATGAAAGGATCTGAAAAAGTAATTTGTAAATAAAGGAAGAACTCCACATGAAAGACAAAACGGCCTGAAAACGTAATTAAATATGCAACCATAACAAAGGCACCACATAACTTCCATTCTGCCATCAAGATAAGGCTACCAAATACACCTTAGAAATGCTATTTGATCTATGCCCACAGAATTTTAAAACATCTCAGCCTTGAGAAAAGAAGGCTTAGAAGGGATCTCATTATCATGTACCAGTAATTAAGGGGTAGCTACAAAGAAGATGGAGACTCCCTTTTTACAGGGAGTCCCATGGAGAGGACAAGGGGGAATGGACAGAAGTTGCTCTAGGGGAGATTCTGATTGGACATAAGGGGGAAATTTTTCACAGTGAGAACAGTCGACTATTGGAGTAATCTCCCCAGGGAAGTGGTTCACTCGGCCACGTTGGACACCTCCAAGAGTCATCTGGACAGGGTGCTGGGCCATCTTGGCTAGACTGTGCTCTTCCCAGAAAGGTTGGACTAGATGATCCCTGACGTCCCTTCCACCTGTGATTCTGTGATCTTAATTACAAGTGTAAAAAAGCACCATTTTTAGGTGATGCCAATACAAGGAAAGTTAGAAGTCATAATGAAGGACAAAAAACCAAGAAAATAACAAAAGAAGAATGACACATGACTGAAACTAAACCCATGGACGCCTGGAAACCTGGAAGTGTTACCACTGTTTGCCCTCCTTAACAGGATATAAGCACTTTCGAACTTCTTTTCCAGCCCTCCTCCATCAAGCACCAAAAGATTTAGAATGATCAGTCATTTCTGCTTTTGGCACCCCATGAATATTATCTGCTGCAAAGAAAGCATCCCTACCTAAAACATACTACTTTTCTCCAGAAGACTAAAGCTATACCATACACAGAAAGGATAACTGCCCCATAAACAGTTAAAAGCACAGACCCAGCCCCCCGAAAACAGTTTAATTTTAAGATTCAAGTAGAACCCAGGAGCATGAAAGTTAACGCATTCAAGTTAGAAAGGATCAAGGAGAATCTTGATCCTTGAGCTCTTCCTAAGGTAACAAAGTTTCTGACTGGAGCTATCTTATGCTTCCCGATTACGCTACTACTTTCTCAGTTCTGAAAGAGAAGAGACACTAAGAAGCAAGATCTTCAATATTCAATACCACAGTTAAGATAACAAGAACTAGCCCATCCATATCTATCATTCTGGGCAACAGCAGATCAGATTGAGATGCGTTGTAAAAACCAACTAAATCTAATTCTCACTCTTCAACTGGAAAAGGACCAAACAAAAAAAAAAAAAGAAAATATCTGCCCTTATTGTCTCTGAAAGAAAACAGGTCTACGTCTGCTGGGTACTATGAATAACACAAGACGATTTCCTCAGTGCACACTTAAGCTTATCTAAAACAGCAAGAAAAAGCTACCCAGGTTGTCTAGAAACAGAAACCAGTACTGAGGCATTGAAGACATTCAGCTGATTTCCATTTAATGTTATGTCCCTAATGGTATGAGTTGGCACAAAATTCATTCAGTCAAAACCCTGTGGGTCTGCTTGACACTGTCAATGGCACACGTTTCTATTCTCAACTTCCAAAAATAGTATCCAGAGACTTTCTCTATTTCTAATTACCTTTTGATAACATCATTGCAAAAAAAAGAGCAAAAAATTCAGTTAGGAGCAGAATACAGATCCTGTCTACCATTTTCCTACTTCTACACAAAAGGTGAGAACATTTATCCTGCAAAAATCAGTTTCAGGATTGTCCCTCCAGTCCCATTATTCAGGATGCTCAGAATTTTACTCCCTGCTCCCGCAATATACGTGTTTTAAGATGGTGCCTGACCAGGCCATCATCTGCAATTTCATAGTGAAACAACAAAAACTTCAGACAAAATCTGTTCTTCCCTAGTAAACTTACAGACACTTCCCTACACAGAAACCACACATCTACAATTCATTCTACCCCCTGAAACTGATACTGACCTAATGTGAAATAAGCCTCTTCAGCTAGTCAAATGTGGAGGCAGTTTCAATTTTTCAAGATTGTATCTTTAATACAAGAGTACAGAACAGTCCAGAAAGCTTACCTGTATGAGTTTCTTTGTTTTTTGGTACATCACTTTGTTTTTTCCAGTACTGGGTCCAGCTGAAATGAAGTGCAGGTGCCTGATCCCCCTTTAACAGGAACTTTCTTCCATTACATCTGACAGAATCAGACAATTGGTGCCTGATTTCACTGGTCAAATTTTCATCATTTTTGTGAACAGAGTTTTCTTTCTTCCTCTCATTTTTGTCTTTTGGAATATATGCAAGAGAAGACTTCTTACCTACTTTTGTATTTTTATTACGGTGAGAATCATGCCTTTTCTGACACTCTTTTTCTGCCGGGGGTTTATTCCACACAGGCTTCCGAGGATATCTTTTGTTTATGTAATTGTAGCCTTTCTGCTCATCCCCACTACCAACAGGTGCATCACAGAATGCCTTTCCAACAGATGATTCTGAAGAGTCAGACTGAGTCATATCCAAAGCTGGAACATTTTCAAACAGCTCTACTTTCTGTTTAGAGCTCACTCTCTTTTCCCGGTCATGTACTTGCTTTCCCTTCTCCCTGAAACCTCTTCCAGATGCATGCATCAGATGGGTTTTCTTTGGCTTTGCTCCTCTGCTATCTGCATTAGGTACCTCCCTGTCACTCTCCGAGGAGAGAAAGTCATTGTATCCTCTAGGAGGTGCTCTTCTCCCAGGTACTACTGCAGCATCTGAAATTCCTGGACCTGCAGCAGCATCAACAGTACTTTGCTTTATCTTACTTCTAGTACACATGCTATCGTTTCTTGATCTGTGCCATCTCTGGCTTTGCAAGTTGCGATTCTTCAAACTTCTACTGGTACCAAAATATTGGTGGAAGTCTTCAGAATTCCCATACTGACTTTCGGGATTACAAAAGCCACGATGCTTTGTGGAAGAGCTTTCATAACCTGTACCTCTTTCAGAAGACAGACTAGGAAATGGTAAATTACTTCTATTCTGATTACTGTTAGATTCTTTCCTATCTTTATTTACCCAGTTTATATCTGTAGGTTGTCTTTCCCCTGGAATGGAATCAGAAGCATCAGGATTGAAATTTGATGCACCTAAAAAATGAAAAAAATAAAACCACACATGTAAGACTTAAATAGTAAACACTTCTTTTCAGCAAAATTACAATACATGCAAAGGCCCAGAAGTTCAACCAATCCCACTCTTGACAGAACAACTGCAAACAAGTTTCCAGAAGCTAGAGTTGAATCATACAGTGCTTTGTGGAAGTTACTTTCTCTTGTCATCATTACAGAAAGACCATGATGACCGAGAGTTAAGATGAGAATATAAAAACGTATGGTGAAGAAAACCATTTGAAGCAGCACTGTACGTATTCGAGACATGCAAACATGTTAATCAGTGTTTAACATGTGCTGAAGTTTTTCCTACACACACAGAGAAACGTGAAGAAAAGGGGGTCCTTTAAATACAATGTCTACATCTGAGATTTTAATATTACACAGAACTTTGAATATAAATTAAAATCCATCAGCCAAAGAGTAGCAATAGTAAATGCTTGCATGAACTCTGATTACACTGTTCTACATATAGACATATTAAATGGTAGAGGGACTACCCAGGGCAGCTTTGCAAAATTATTTTTCTGTTATGAGGCCATTAACATGAACCAGGCTTCTAGTTGTCATTTCTATGCCTCTAGATAAAAGCAAGAGGTGTACATCAGAAATCTTACGTTGCTCAATTTCATATCACATTGTGCCTCTGGGCCTGCCTGCAATAGAAATTATCAGGTGAGTTTCAGGGACAGGTTAATGGGCTGTGGAAGATTTGTTGAGTCTTACACAGTAGCGTAAAAAAAGAGAAGAGGCTTCTAAAATCTCATGGAGGTAGTGTCCCTTTTAGAGGTTAGGTAGGTTACCTCTGACGGAAGGACAGGTGCAGTTTATTCCTGGTTCAGGACGATTCAAAGAATCAAGCACTTGGGCTATGAACGTAAGAGACTCTCCAAAAGGCTAATGCTATCAAGGTCTCTCAACTGCCTATTATTTTAACTTTTCAGTAAAGACTGTGGAAATTAACACTTTGAAGGGAGGAACAAACCAGAACACTTCAAAGCATTAATTTTTTTTTTTTTCTTTCTTCAGTGAATTTCATTTACTTACAAATGAAAGAGTTTTTTTAAAACCTCTAGGAATGGTCATAATTACTATGAGGGATATTCCGGCCAAAGAAAACAATATAACATAAAACTTTGTGGAAACGAAGCTTTAAGCTTTCTAAAAATTAGGAATTTAAAGTTACGTTTAGGATGTTCTTAACCACATAGCCTAATTCATACTTGTTTTTAAATAGAGACTTAGTTGAAATAATTTTGGTTTTTTGTCTTTCCAAAGGCAATATATATACAATTATATATAATTTAATATATTAAGAGATGTTACAATTATAATATAGTAGATGTTCTTAATATAACATCATCTATTATTATATGCTATGCTAGATAATATATATTATCACACTAGCTATAAATGGCAAATACAAAGTGGGGGTTTTTTTTTGTGGGTGGTTTTTTTTTGTTAAGCTGTAACACTAACCTGATTTTGAGACATCAGAACACCAGACAGAGGTCTTTCAAAACAGCCGGGGACTGAGTTAAGAATCAATCTTAACTCAAGGGAGGGGAAGTGGAGAGGGAGGTGCTGACCTCTTCTCCATAGTAGCCTGTGTGGGAATGGCTCAAAGCCGCACCGCTCAGGAGAGGTTTGGACTTGGCATGAGGAAACACTTCTTTACAGAAAGGGTGGTCAAACCCTGGAACAGGCTTCCTGGAGAGGCAGTTGATGCCCCATGCCAGTCAGTGTTTAAGACACATTTGGACAATGCCCTCAAGAACACGCTTTAGCTTTTGGTCAGCCCTGAAGTGGGCAGGCAGTTGGGCTTCATGATCACTGTACGTCCCTTCCAGCTGAACTGTTCTGTCATTAGGGCTGCAAACCCTAGTAGATACAAAATCTTAGGCTTATACATCTAAAAGAATCTGAACTGCAAGCAGCTTCGCTGGAAACATTCTATTTTTCTCACCTTAGCACATGCATCCTGTGTAAAGAACTCGCAATATAAAGTTGTCACTTTTACTTTCTACAAGTACACTTACTTTCAGTTTTTCCAACATTTTGCCAGTTTATGTTCTATCACTAACAAAGAGTACTACAAACAAATTGTAGTTGTAGTCCTTTTACATTGTAGTGTAAACAGCAGTCATTCAGTATAGATTACTTAAAATAGTTTATCATATTTTGATCTGAAGACAGGATGCAATCCTGTAATTACACATCAACCTTATTTGAAACAACCCATTTTTTCAGTTGGTTTAAGATTCTTGTGTATACCGTAAAATTTAAATCTGATGGATAGATATAAGAAGGTAAACCCAATGGCTTCTTAATATTTAAAATAAACATGCTTCAAAAATCACACAGCTTGCCTCTAAAAAGTATATTCTATTATTAAAGATAATTATTTCTTTGGTTATGAGATGTGGTATGTAAAATGTATGCATGGATCATAAACAAATTGCTGCAGAGGGCTCTCGAATGCAGTAAAGCAGCGTAAGTGTGTTTTGTAGATCTAACATCTTACACTGGCATAAAAAACATGTTGGACATGGCTTTAAAGTTATGTTTTTCTAAAATACAGTCAAATTGACTTTTGAGCATGGCCTCCAAGAAGCATAACCAGGATGTGAAACATAGCTGTGGAAGTGATATTTTTAAAAGCACTTTCCAAGTCATCTATTAAGTTTAAAGAAACAGATGGGAAACCAGGATTCAGATATTTTAAAACACCTCCAAAATATGAATAATTCATTAGGCCTTTTTATATCACCCATGAATAGGATTCCTATTCTTACTGTCAGCTTTTACATTATAAAAAAATTCCAAAGAAGTGATAAATTCTACTAAAACTGATCTCTGTCTGCCAAGACAAGAAACAGCAAAATACATATACAAGCTTAATAACGGGCAGCTAACACTGGCTCAAATTTCCTCCGATGTGTTTGCAATGTACATACACAAAAATCCCAAGAAAAAAGGGAACCCCTAAAGCTAGATTCCAGCCTGTATTTCTATAAAATAAACAAAGAAAGCCACAATACCTTTAGAAACAACCTCTGTATTGCAGATTTTAATACCCGAGAGCTTGAATGTGAATTAAAACCAACCATATGAAACTCATACGGTTTCATGCCTGTTCTGCCGTAACATTACACATCACACCACTTTCAGCATTAACTGTGGACAGAGACACAATGCCCATGCAAAGTTAGGCAGTCTGTGTGAAATACCCTTCAGAAAACTAATTTGACAGGGACACTTTTAAAAATATGAGGCAAATTAGTAAGTACAGCCTTATTTTAATAAGTACAAGCTCTGCTTCAAAACTAGAGCTTGTTCTGGGGACCAGTACAGCCAAACTTAATAACTTAGGTACTCTTTTTATGAAGACATCAATAACGACATTTGAAGGTGCCACTTAAAGACATCACGCCTAACTGACATTTCTTAGCACAGTTTCAGCAAGCTAAATTCAGTTTGATTTTGAAGAGCTGTTAAACAATATACTTTAATTAGGCAGAAACTGTATGAAGTTGATAATTAAGAATAAATATAAGAACAAAAAAAATACATTGAAGTCCAGCTAGAAAAAAATATCTTGGGTACAAGAGTCTACAGAGTAGCCCCTTCAGTCTCAGAGGTAGCAATTCTTTATTCTTAAATGAATTCAGCTCTACCTGCTATATAGGAAGAACTGATTTTCTTTCTGAACCTTCATATCAATACAAAACAAAAACTAAATAAACAACACTAATTAGTACTAGTCTTTCTCAATGGACAAGCACTTATTTTTTAATTGACCAATCCTTATTGAGACACCCATAAAATCAACCAAAAATAGTGTCACCTGAGTACTGTGTGCAGTTTTGGGCTCCACAATACAAGGAGGATATAAAAATATTAGAATGTGTCCAAAGGAGGGCAACAAAGGCAGTGAAAGGACTAGAGGACGACTTAACAAGGAGCAGCTGCGTCTACTAGCTTTGCTCAGCTTGGAGGAGACTGAGGGGTGACCTCAGTGCCGTCCACAGCTTCTTCATGAGGGGGAATGGAGAGGGAGGTGCTGATCTCCCTGGTGGCCAGTGACAGAATCATAGAATGGTTTAGTTTGGAAGGGACCTTTACAGGCCATCTAGTCCAACCCCCCTGCAGTGAGCAGAGACATCTTTAATTAGATCAGGTTGCTCAGAGCCCCATCCAACCCAGCCTTGAATGTTTCTAGGCATGGGGCCTCCACTAGCTCTCTGGGCAACACATGCCAGTGATAGGATGTGAGGGAATGGCTTAAAGCTGTGTCCAGGGAAGTTCAGACTGCACAGTATTAGGAAAAAGTTCTTCAATGAGAGGGTAGTCGAGCAGTGGAAAAAGCTTCTCAGGGAAGTGGTCATTGCCCCAATACTTTTAGTATTCAAGAAGTGTTTGGATAGTGCTCTTAGGTACCTCGTTTAACTTCCAGGTTGCCCTGCATGGAGTCAGGAGTTGGACTCAATGACCCTTGTGAGTCCCTTCCACTCAAGATATTCTGTGATTATATATTCTGTTTATGTACTGGCTCCAAGCAGAAGACAAAGGTAATTTCAGGACAGATGTGTTCAGTTTTAAAGCAATTCAAATAACCTATTCTTTCACCTAAAGATATGTGTCAGTAGAGAGTGCATACACAAAAATCTATTTGTGTCAGCACTGCATATATCTAGGCAAGAAATGGTCCAGCCAGCTGAACAAAAATCACAAGTTACAGGGAAGACACTCCCTGCAGGTCTTATGGTACCTATATTATGTGGTAACACACACACACAAAAAAAAAAACCAACCCAGGAATGATGCATTACAGAAATCTGAGGCTTTCCCCATAGCATTAGAAATGTTAAACCTCTTCCTCACAGAACACCAAGCTTGATCTTTTCTGTCTTCTCTGATCATTTTATATATTCACCTACAGCATCCTATCATTTCCAGAGATGGCACAGATTTACAAAAGGTTGGATTTCCTCCTAAACAGGAATTAAATTGTTTCAGGCTTAAAGACTCCAACAGTGCAACCCATTTTCATGCCCAAAACTTATTGTTTATTCCAACTGTAATAACTCATCTAATAAAAAATATGCTCTCTTCCCACAACTCTTGCCAGAAGTGAGGGCAAGATTAACATGCAAAATCATCATTACTATAGAATCACACAATAGCTGAGGCTGGAAGGGACCTCTTGAGATCATCTAGTCCAAATACCCTGCTCAAACAGGGTCAGCTAGAGCCCACGACTGTGTCCAGCTGGGTTTTTAACATCTCCAAGGACAGAGAGGCCATGACCTCTCTGAGCAACCTGTTCCAGTGTATGACCATCCTCACAGTAAAAAGGCTTTTTCTTATGTTCAGATGGAATTTCATGTGTTTTAATTTGTACCTTTGCCTATTGCGCTTTCACTTAATACCAGCGAGAGTAATCTTTACTCCCTCCCATCAGGCATTCATACACAGCACTGAGATCACTCTGAGACTTCTCCAGACTGAGCAGTTTCAGCTCTCTCAGCTTCTCCTCATCCTAGAGATGCTCCAATCCTTTAGTCATCTTCATGGCCCTTTGCTGGACTTACTCCAGTATGTCCATGTCTTCCTTGTACAGGGGAGCCCAGAACTGGACACAGTGCTCCAGGGGTGGCCTCACCAGTGCTGAGCAGAGGGGAAGGTTCACCTCCCTTGACAAACTGGCAATGCTTTTCCAAATACAGTCTAGGATACTGTTGGCCTTCCTGGCAGAGAGGGTGCACTGCTGACTCATGGCCTGCTTATAGTCCAGCAAGGACCCCAAGGTCCTTGACTGCAGAGCTGCTTTCTTGCTAGCTAGCCCCCTGTGTATATTGGTTCATAGTGCCATGGTTTTGTGTTTTTACGCCATTGTCCAAATTCAGTGCATCCACATTTTGAACAGAACATGAAGTTTTAGCTAGCCTATTTCAAGATGACATAGGAGAAATGTATAAGTACGGAAGAAATACAACTTCACCATAGGTAGCTTCATCATTCTAAGAGAAGTATCTACTGCAGAATGGATTTTGCATAAGGAGAATAAATGTATTATAAGTGTTTTCACTTTCCCGTTCACCCTTACAGTGGGCTACTCAATGTTTTATAGCAACTTCCTGATATCTTCAGTTTAATGATACATTGTACCATGTATAAAGATGCAGCTGTCATTTTGAAGGCAAAAAACCAAAAATATATTTGACAGCAATTATGGCAAGTGATGGAGAAAAACATCCAGTAATGGCTATTAAATACAAATACCACCTGTCCCTTCTAGGTGCACAGGACTGGAAATTAGAAAGGTGTATCAATGTGAATAATCATTCCACAATTGCCTTACTTCTTATATTCTTCCCCTTTGCCTCTTATACTCATTCCCTGAGTCTCAAAAATCATTCACTATTGGCAAAATATCCTGGATGGGCTGCACATCTGCCGTGACCCAAAACTGTCGTTCTTCAACCTCAGATGCTTCCCCTGACAGCAGAAATACCTTTCGTATTTAAGCTCTGAAAATCATACACTTGCTTTGTCCATGAAGTTGCAGGGCAAAAGCCAGTTCCCATCTTAATATTGCACAAGCCCAACTCAAAACTTAACTATGAGATGGTTCTTGATAACACAGTATGTATTACCATAGCAAGGAATGAACTCCAGAATTTAATGTCATGTGACAATTTCTGTGTTAAGCTTAAGTATTATAAAGCAAATGTAGAAATGGTGTGTCATCCAGACTAATCTACTGCTTTTCATTAAAGCTATTTTTAGCTCAGTATACCTATTTAAGACCCTTTATTCCAAGACATATGCACTGTACAAAAGGTTTCAGGACCAGAGCTGATTCGCAGCCTGACAGCACATAAGATAAAACAGACAAGCAGACATTTGTCTGCACCAGCTTCTCTTTACTGAAACTATCAGCCTCTGAACCATGACCCAAGACTATTCCACTCCCGCAAGGCAGATGTGGACACATTTTTGTTCCATCAAAAAATGAACTCAAATTACTTTTCCACCATGACAGCCAAGCTGCCAAGGACAGAGGAGAAGAGACAGAGGCCTATTTAGTATATACCGTAACGATCATCTTAATCTGAATTAACATCAGGGTACTGCAAAAGTAGAGATCAATGTTTTTTTCTTCACCCCAGCCACAAGAGTCCAGGATTCTTCCTGGCAGAAATCTAACGACTCTATAAACAATGAAATGAGTTAGTTCATTAAGTGACCCCAAAGTGACATTGATCACCTGAGAAGTCTACGCCTACTGCAAGAATATCAAGAGACATGATGAAAACACTAAATCTCATGCACGACTCTGGGCAACAGTGTTATTCCCAGTTACACGCTCAAGATACAATTCCATAAGGGTTCTTCTATCATTAAGTGCCCACAATACATGATAAACCATTAAATGCAAGGAATATGGACCTTGAAAGGCTATTCCCTCTCCTCCTCAGCAGCCGCACCCAGTAAAACGAAAGTTAATCAGAATCTGCACCATTAAAGCCAGCAGGCAAAAGCAAACAAACGGAAAAACTCTTTTCTTGCACGTGTGGCGTTCAGTCCCACTCCAGCGGGGTCTCCAGGCCGCCCCCACCCGCGAGCCCGTGCCCCGCCGGCTCCCCGCCTGCGCGGCTCAGGCCTCCCCCACGACCCCCGCGCCACGCCGCAGCCTGATAGCGGCCCGTGGGCCGGCACCCGCCGGGCTGCCCCGGGCGTCACGGGCGGGCAGAGAGACGCGAGCTCTCCACAAACAAACCGGCTCTTTGTGTTTCCTGTGGCGATCCCGTTCGCCTGTCACACACTAGGAGCCCGCAGGTCCCTCGCCGGGCAGTTTCCCTATCGCGCCCTGCGGCAAAGCCCAGTCCGGCCATTTTGGGCGCCGCGGAGTTGCGGCGGGCGGGGGGTTGGGGGGGCGGCAACAGGTGGCGGTGCCGCCGCCCGCGCCCCTCGGCTCGGCACGACCCCCAGCCCGACAGCCCTGCCGCGGAGCCATGACTGCCCCTCCCCTACCGCCCCACCGGCCCGCTGCCCAGCTCTCCCCGAGCACCCAACCGCACCCCGCTCACCTGCACCGGGCCGTGCCTCCGCCATGCCGAGGCCGCCCCTCCGCTACCAGAACCGGCTTCCAGGGCGCCGCGCACGCGCACACCTCCCCCGGACTACCCCCTCCACCGGCGGCGGCGGTGGCGCGCGGCTATGTGCGCGCAGCCGCAGTGAAGGTTTGGGCGCCAGCGGGAGGGGCGGGGCCGAGGTAGGGGGCGGGGCCGCGGCTGGCGGCGGCCGGGTGAGCGGGAGGTTGGGAGGCATGTGCGGGGCTGCCCGGGGCGAGCGGGGAACCGTTAACGGCGGCGAAGGGATGCCGGCGCTGGTAATAAGTTGGCCGTTTGCGTGGCAGTCAGCTCGCTCGCTGTGGCCTCTCCGTGAGCGGGCGTGCTGAGCCGGCTGCACGCCCGAGCCTGGTGACGCAGGCCCAGAGCTTTGCCCAGGCTGGGCACAGGACGGCTCACCGCGCTGTCTCAGCGCGTCTTGGAGGTGCTTTCTCTAGGCACGGGGTAGAAAGTCGGGATGTGTCATCAGGCTATCTATTGCATTCTGCATGCACTGCTCTAGGGAGGTGGCAGAGCCACACGCTTGTCATCTCAGCTGAGTGCTGGAACTTAAGCTTCTGTTGGAAAGTCCACACAAGGACTCCTATGCTACGGCCGTGCTGCAGACCAATCTTGTCAGGCTGTAGCTACAAATACTCCGTAGAACTGCATGCTTTGTCATACTGCGGGTTTCGGCACCACTGTTTAACCGTTGTATGATTCACACCTCCCTGCAGAGGTTTGCAGCGCCATGGTTACAGTGCATCTATGGAGCAGTATGCTTTTATTGCTGCAATGTGGCTCAAGAGTCCTTACAGAGCTGCTGATCTTCTCAGACACTGCAGAGTAAGTTCACAGTTCCATAGCGACTGCAGCTCTGAAGAACGGCACCTCAGGAGCACTGCTGCACATAGTCTATACATTCTGCCCTCCACACCTGCCCCGTGAAATTCTCGTGTCAAATGTCCGTTTGTTGCATAGTTCTTCCCCTCCTAGTGGACAAATTTCACGGCTTCAAAGCCCTTAAAGAACCAAGTGGGCTTACTGCAGAAACACTAGCTGTTGAGGTGCACCCCAAACTGCTGCCACTGCTTCAGAGGAAGCTTGCAAACCAGTATGGCAACAGCCTTATGAAATTTGCTACATGTTTTGCCATCGATTTTTGAGTGAGTTTGAAGTGCTTTGCTGTATGTAAACATCATGACCATCTGAGCTTGCACAGAAAGGTATGTGTCAGTGGCATCCTTTAGAGGTAATGAATGGTTTTCCTGCTGCTGTCAAAAACCTTGCAATAGTCCTCTGGCTCCCATAGACTTCTCTGTCACTACTGTAGTGTTGTGGCCATAACATTCATATAGATATACTACAGATTTTTAACACTGCTTTACATGAATACCACAGCACTACCACTTCAGTATCCTCACTCTTTTTTGCTACCACCAAAAAAGCAGTTGTGGTACAGAAAGTACTGTAGGGATTTGCACCTGTATGTGCTGCTGCACAAATGCCAATGATTAGGTCTATACAGCTTTTCCTTTATTCCCCCTTTTCCCTTTTTATCTAAAAAGCTCTGCTTTTTTCCCTTTCTTGTCTTAAATTTGCATTGGGCCAATCCCATCCACTCCTGATAGCTTAACTTAATTACCCAACATTTCTGTACAGACGTGATTTTTTTTCTCTTCTTTGGTTTGGCCAAAATAGTCTTTTTATCTTCTCACCATCATCTCTCCATTTCGTTGCAGGGATAGGGGCAAGGATCTCCCCACTATATCATACGCCCTCCCTTAAAACATTTTTTTTTTGTTTCTACTTTGTCATGTGTGAATATTTATCTCCCCATCCTTTTGCCATTTGTCACTGATTTCTTTTCTCAGTGGCTGCTTTTTTTCCATCTGACCAGTATGACTGTCAGGAGGCAGCAGGGACAGACAGCTCTATATGGAAAGTAGAGCTGGGAACGAAGTCAGGAAATTCCACAATACCTGAGCAAGAAGAGCAAAGCAGGTTCACCAAAACTTCAGGCAACAGGTCGGGTTGCCAGGCAAGCCTGTAGCGACAGGGCAGCTCAAGCCAGAAGTCAAGCCAGTAGGTAAAGATAACAGAGGATAGGCAAAAGCATGCCTGTAACGTCATTCAGGCAGACACTAAGGATGAGAGCATTAATTTTAAAGCAGCTTGGGAAAGAATGAGGGGCAGGCACCCACTGAGGCTTCTCAAGGCCTGACAGCTACTTACAAAATTTGGCGCTGAGCCCTTCCAGACAAACCCCCAGAGTCATGGGAAGGGACATGGGGGAGATGTCCTCAGGTCCCTTCCAGTCACAGATCTCTCCTAAATGCAGCAGGGATGCTGGTAAACAGCCTTGCTTTCAAGGGAGAGGAGAGATGAGGTAGGGAAGCAGAAGGAAGGGAATCCCTAGCCATAACTGTGCCAGCATGCCAAGGAAGATAAATCTGCTAATAGAAACATACTCACTCCTGAGCGGGCATCATGGTATAGTCATTTTTAAGTACTGGTCAGACAATGGTGGGGTCAGTGACTGCTTGGGAGATGCCTTGACATGAACAGAGCAAGGTTGCCATGATGCTGAGATTCTGGTAAGGAAGATGAAATGGACTACTGCACACACACGATACCCTTTTGTGCAAAGGATTTCCCAGAGTTCTTGGTTTTTGAAGAAGCTGTTCCTACATGTTTCCAAATGCCATTGGGGTTACAGTCCCTGCAGCCAGAAGAGTAGTTTAATACAGTACTGTATACCCCTCCAGAAGGCAAGGGAAGGGTTATAAGGTGTTATGGGCACATTCCGTTGCAGCACAGTGATGTTCTGTCTCTTTTGTCCTTTCCTTCCTTACATAAAGCCTTCCTAGATAAGAAAAAAAAAAAAAAAAAGTCCATAAATATGTGCTTTCATTAAAAAAAAAAACAACAAAGGAAACTAAAAATTAAGAAGCTTGTTAAAAATGGAGGGGCAGCTAAAATAATTATATCTTTGAGGGTTACATGGAGGCTTTAAGGATACCATACTGGAGGCTCAGGACAAATGCATATAAAGGGAAAAAGGAACCTGCCATGGTTAAGCAGCAGGGACAAGGGAGCTTGCTGCTGGGGACAGCTTTTCAGAATCAGCCTTCCAAAAGCTAAATTTGGGCCTAAAATTGAAAATAGAATCCAAACTTGTGACAGATGTAAAGTAAACTGCACCATGAGACAGGCCAAAAGGGTTTGAGGAACAACTTGCATAAGGCATAAAATCTAATAATAAATCCCTTTTCAAACACTTCAAGCTCTGGAAGCCTGCCAGACAGTCTGCAGCACCAGGAAAATTAAAAGAAATTTAAAGAAGCATACAGAGAAAATAACAGAAAATCTAAATTCTTTACACCTGTGTTCACTACAGCAGAGCTGGATGACATTCCCAAGCCAGCTCTTCTTCTTTATGGGGGGACTCACCAGGGGTTGTGTCTTGAAAGAGTCAGTATGGAACATATAGTTTATGGACATATACCCAAAATTAATGGTAACAAATCACAGGGACCAGATGGTATATAACCAGCAATTCTAAAAGGATTGAAGTGTGAACTACAGACTGTCCTGCACAACCTCTAGTATAAAACTGCTTTGGTAGCAGGAGATAGGGATGTGTCAGCTGCAACATCAATTTTTTAAAAGGATGCCATAAGACATTTAGAAAAGTACAAGCCTGATGTCTGCAGCAGGCAATTTAATGGAAACTGTAAGACAGAGGAGAGTTAGTGAACGTATGCATAAAGTTGCTGTAAGAGGGATAAATCAAAATGGCTTTTGTAAGGGAAAGAACTGCCTCAAAATCCTACTGAAACCTTTATGAGTCAACAAGCTTGTGGCTAAGGGAGATAAACCCTGGTATCCTGACCACGGATTTGTGGAAGGTATTGGGAGAGCTCACTCATCAAAAGCTCTTAAAAGTTACACTGCCTAGAAATAAATAATTGCAGGGGTAAATAACTGGTTGAAAGACAGGAAATAAGACAGTAGGAGTCAATAGTCTGTTTTCACAGTAAAAGGAGGTCACCAATAGAGTCACACAAGGATGTGTTCTGGAACCTGGTCTATGCAACATACTTCTCAAGGATCTGGAAATGGCAGTGTCAGGGTCTGGTGATGGTACAATGTTATTTAGGGGAATATAGGCAATGGCAGGCTGAGAAGAACTTCAAGCAGAAGAGTCTTAGGATACTGAGTGTATGGGCAAAAAATGGCAGGTGGAATTTAGGGAAGTAGTGCACATGGGAAGAAACCATCCTATCTTCACATTTGAAATTAAGAGCCCTGAGCTGTTGTAACAGCTATAACACACAGTTGTAGGAAAATGTCTTCTCTGTGCCCAGTAGTGTGGAAGAAATCAAATCAATTATTAAACATTGTTAAGAAAGGAGTAAAGAATAAAACAGAGAAAACATTAAGACAATGTATGAATTGATAAATATTATACACAAATCTGGGTCCTTCATCTCAAAGAGTACAGAGGAACATAGAAAGGTTCAGAAATGGGCAAGGAAAAAATCATAAGCATGTAATGGCTTCTGTACAAAGATAAATCTGGAAAAGAGTCGGGGGGGTGGATATGATAGAGGTCTGCAAAATCTAGAGCAGCACAGAGGAAGCAGACTGAGCACTGACCTTTGACAGATGACGTCAAATTAAAGATCATTTGCCGTCCTGGCCAGGCAGCACTGAAAGAAGGTTAAATGTCAAGATTAAACTGCACTTGACCTAACAAGTAGGAATGCCCTGATGATTCAAATGAGTTAGAAGCTGGAAGAAAACATAATGCTGGGGCACTGACACTAATAACATGATACTAGTAACGGAATGGCTAGTCTGGTTTGAAAGATCTGAGTGTCCATCCCAAAGCACTGCACAGAAAAATTCCAGGGTGGCCCTGGAATGAGTCACCTCTGTAAGAAATGCAGTGGCTGTTTTCCAGAACCCTGAAGCCTTATTCACTGATTTGAAGTGGTGTCTTTGGGGACCATTGATGTGTAGCTGTGGCTGTGATTGCCAGCTCCAGCAGGAAGCTAGGTGGTTGCTGACTAGACAATCCAGTTTATTCACTGGCTGTGGAAAACTGGCTGGGAAGAATGAGACCTTAATGCCCACTGCAGGTTACTGCCTACTCAAATTCATTCCTTTGTTGAGGCAATGGGCAGCGCAAAAGGTTGAGGTGATTTGTGTAATGGTTTCTTTCTGCTTCCCCTTGATTCTTACTCATTTTCCTCTGCTCTGGCATGACTCACCCATGGGCTACAGTCCCCTTCGGGGTATACCTCTACAGGTACAGAGCGCCTCTTTTTAGGAGCACATCTCCAGCTGTGTCCTCAATGTCTCCTTCTATGTGCTTCCTCCATTTCTGCTTTCATGTCTCCTTTGCTTCTTCTCAGTGTCTTTTCCTCTTTTCCTCCCTAAGTGACTGCTGCTATCTCTTAAATACGTGTGAGCTGGGGTGCCATGTGCTCCTCTGAAGTTTTGGGGCGTAGTGGGTTGTTGCACAGGGCGATATGTGGTCTTCTCCTACGCATCACCTCCACAACCAGCTGCTGAAGCCCTGCAATTTTTGTCTAGTCTGCTGCATTACAGAAGCACAACCTTCTCATTAACTGGCAATTGGGTTTCTTATATTTCCCTGCAGAAAAGGAATACCCAGATCTTGAGGGCAAAAGTTTTCCCTGGGATCTTCTCCAGTCTCTCTTCCCCATTTCAGCACTCTGTGTGGGTTGGTCTGGACTCCCATGTTTCTGGTTTTACACTGTGTGAGGCACCACAGCACAGCCTCAGCCCAATATTCCTACACCACTGCTTGCCAGATGCCAAGACTGTACCTCTGCCTCAGCCTTTGCTCCTCACCCCTTTACGCTCCCAGATAAATACAGTGATCCTGTGGATGTCTGTGAGAAGAAGAAGACAGAAAACATTACAATCCCATTTCTCATGACTGCCACATTGACCTGGCACCAGGAAAGGTGCTGCTCTTCAGACACTCCTTTGCCTTATAGCACCCTGAATTAGCAGCCTGCAAGGAGGACCTCAAGGACCATTTATCCACCCCTCCCATATCCCTGCTGGGGCCTCTATCTGCAGGGACCTTGCTGGGTCACAAAGCTAGACCTGTGAGAGGCCTAGCAGGAGAATGACTGGAAATCTCCTTTTCACACCACATACAGCTACTAGGAGTATGCTGTGATGCCATCTGCGCTCTGCAATACTCCAGCCAACTGCCAGCATATTGTAAATGATGTTGTGAAGGCCCTGCTTCTTTACTACATAACAGCATGTCCAGATGACATCTTTGATATCTGTACCAGTTAGGCACATGTAGACCATGTCTGGGATGTCTTGAGTTTCCTGTGGCAGCACAGAATTCTATGCCAAGCTTGAGACATGGTCCTTTGACTGGCGGCAGGTGAAATTCCTAAGGACCCGATGTCTTGCGTGTGGACCCTAAAAAAGTTGAAGCCATCACTTTCTGGTGTGCAGGCAGGATTTGCCAAAATCATGAAGGGTTTTTTATTCTGGAATTGTGGTTCCTACAGGAGCATTCACCTGAAGTGGGCTTGCTTTTGGTGGATGCCTGTAGCGCAAGTGGCTTTTGGGAAAATGAAATGGGTGTTCACCACAAGTACAAACCTGCTCTACCCAGACCCCAGTTGGCCTTAAGTTGCAAAAGCAGATGCCTCAAACCAAGCCACAGTGACCATCCTCTCTGAGAAGTCTGGCCTTGCACAGGAGCACCACCCTTTTTTCTCTTAGCAGCTCCTCCCTGCTGAGAGGAATTAGTTTATCTGGGATAAGGAGCATCTTGTCAATCAAAGCTGCCTTTGAAGAATGGCAGCAATTCCTTGAGAGGGCAAAAACCACAACAGTGTTCCTGACCAACCATCAGAACATGGAATAGTATCAATGGGTGAAGCATTTCTCCCTCCATCTTGCCTCCTTTATACGGTTCCCTGCATTTTCACATGATGTCCGGGAAAGCAGAACAGCAAGGCAGATGACTTGTCATGGAAGGAAGATTCAGATTTGGATGCACACCTTCTGCATGCTCCCCAACTCTGCTTTCTCCAAGACATTTCATTACAGCCACAGCAGAGGTTGAATTCGCTGCAGAATTTTTCCATTTGGAAGAAACCTGAACCTAACACAGCATCCCATGGGCTGAAGCCTTGGGATACTGATATCTACAAGGGAGGAAGAATATGGGCAATGCTGTGCTTAGTGTGTATCTCCAAACAACACCAAGAAACATGTCTCCCAATATTCTTTCTTCATAGGCTGAGATTGGAAACCTCAGGAGTCAGGATGAGGCTAGAGGGTGCCCTGATCAAGGTGGTAGGAGTGAAGATGATGGATCTTCACCCATTTCCTTGAAGGGCTCTTACGAGGCAAGGGGCAAGATCAAGAGCAGGCATTACCTCAGGAGCAGCTGGGACACAATGCAGATGTGCCAGCTGCTCTTGCAGATGGAACAGCTCAAGCCACAGATAGACAAGCAGCTCTTTTGGAAGATCTCTGTGCCCCTTTTTGTTCGAACACTGCAGAGCAGCACTACCTCCTTCAGCCTCAGTTCAGGAGTCCCAGCTCATGGAGCAGTCAGGCACTCAGCACCAAAGCCAGCTGTGCTCTGTATGACTTGGCAGGCTCAGCAGGAAGTGGAAGTGGACATATCCTGTGAGATTGCTACTGTGGATATAAACTGTGTTGCCTGCACATGTATTGAAGAGGCAGAAATGGAGAGAAGGGACTTAATGTGTCTGTGGAGAATGCAGCTAGGGAAAGGAGCTGGGGGAACCTTCACAACTTGCCAGTATATGGATGCAGATAGAGAGAAATCAGAGCTTTTTATTTTTTTAATTTTTGGCTACAGTCTAGGTAGGCCAAAAGGCCTGTGCAGCCCTATCAACATGGCCACTACAGACCAGACGTGGTTCATGTCTATCATGAGCTGGCCAGCACCTAATAGTCTTCCCACAGACTGGTAAGAGTCAGATATAAGAAGGCTCCAGTGTTGACTTTTCCTTCCAGAGTGAAGTGCTCACAAAAGACAGTGGCCCAGCTGGGAGTCTCAGAGATGACTTTTCACATGGTGAAATTCTGTATCCACTTCTGATTGCTGAGGCGCATAGCACAAGCTAATCTTAGCTTTTGTCCTGGTGTCCCAGGTCCCAACACTGCTTTCCCTGATGAACAGCTCGTGGAAGACAAGTTCTGAAGTCCTCACACAGCCCTTTCACCCAGTCAAAAAATAGGTGGCTTACAGCAATTCTTCCCTTTTACACATTGCTGAGATACTGGAGCAGCCCCACAAGGCTCCACAGAGCTTGCATCTTGGTTTGGAGCCTCCAGCTCTGCTGTCCTAGGTGGAAGGAAGAGGCGGGTCCCCCGCACAGGCCTAAGCAGGTGGTGAAAGCTGTCTGGCATGAACACAAACAGCAAATGAGGTAGGAACGTGCATCACCCACAGACAGCATGTTGTGTTACCAGAAATTAATCACAGATCACCAGTCTGTAGGTGCAGAGTAAGTATCATTTTAGAATAGTATCCATAGGGAGGTAAGGAAAGGGAGATGTGCACGGCATGCTAGAAAAACATGCTGGCAATTGGAACTAAAGGCCTTTCTGCTAAAGGACTCCTGGCACCTTCTGATCTGCATGCAGCAGACCCCACATTTTGGGAGAAAAATTTAGCTGTATAAACATAAAATATATCTTGTTACAAAGTTGCTGAGCATCCATAGTTCTATATAGAAAATCTCAATGAGTAGTATTATGTGTTGCTGAGACGCCCAGTATGAACACAAAGCATCTCCAATGCCCATGCAAAATCCAACATCATGGGCTTACCATGCATATATTTCTCAGTTAACTACACTTCTAACCAGAACACAGGGTAGTTGCTCTGAGTGCATCTGTCATATGTACAGCTGACATGCCCTGAATAATCACATCCCTGTGATTATTAGTCAACCTTTCCTACTTCATGTAATTTTAAGGAAAAGAATATAAGAGGATTGTACCAATGTTGTGGCACTCAATTTACTACAATAAGTTTAAGATTTTTTTTTAAGAAAGGCCTTAAAATTTAAACATGGTGGATTTCAAATAGATCCTTGTAAGCAGTACACCCTCCTTCCTCTACCACTTATCATTCAAATATCAGAGGCAAACAAGAATTCACTGTACACAATAAAAGTATACAGGAGGACCATGCCAGATAATTTACCACCTGGATGTTCTCCCAATACTGAGAAGAGGCACTAGGAATGATACTTCAGGAATGATACAGAAAAAATCTTTGATGTCATGGTAACAGAACAAAGAACCAGAGCCCCTCTCAGAGTTATTTTCATAATCAGAAGAAACTACCTCTGAATTGATGAGCAGCCTGTGGCAACAGAGCTGCTTTCTAACATCTGACAAATCAGAGAGGAAAAGAAAAAAAGAAAGATCTAAAAAAGAGTTATTGTAGTACTGAAGAAGTATGCACAGAGCACTCAGAAAATAGGGTAAAGAAGGAGAAAGCCTGAGAAGGGAGATAAGAATATGACACATAATTTTCACCCTGAACTAGGAGTTGACTCACCCAGATTCCTACACAATGTCCATGAGACTATAGGAAAAAAAAGCTTTTTGTGTCCTGTAGTACACTCACCTGAAAAAAACTCATAGATATCTATTCTCAGGACTCTGAATACTATGCAGTGATAACCCAGCAGACAAGTCTATGCTGCTGAGCATACTGTTCAACTACTGTGTCTGGATTTGTGTTACACTAGAGGAAAAACCTGAAAAAGCAGGAAAAAATAGAGCCATTCAGAGGAGCAGAAAATAGCATATTCTGTCTCAAATTCCTTTACTGTCAATTTATGTAATAGAAACTCATAATTCTGCAGAATGTGTGTGTGTGTACATATCTGTATATAAAGTGAGGGAGAGAAAGAGAGAAAAGAAAAATAGGAAGAAGTTTGGATATACCAGATAGACAAAAGCTAAAGGACTCCTCTATGAATAACTGCCAGTGATCAGCTAGATGATAGCATAATTAAATAGCATTTCTTAAGGGTCAACACTGAGGCTGACACTGCTTAACGTCTTCACCAATGACCTGAAAAGGGGGATGGAAGGACCCTGAGCAAGTCTGCATGTGACACAAAGTTGCAGTGAGCACATGATATGCTCAAAGGCAGGCCTGTCATTCAGATTGACCTTGACAGGTTGGAGGAATGGGGATTTATAGAGAAAACTGAACCGAACTCTTCTCTGAGATGCACAGCTAAACAAGAAGCAACAGACTCAAACTGAAACAACAGAAATTCTGATTGGAGAGGAGAAAAAGATTCTTCATTCTTAGAACAGTTAAGCAAGTTGGCCAGAGAGATAGTAGGATCTACATCCTTGGAGATTTTAAAAAATCACCTGGACAGGGCCTGGAACAACCTGATCTAGCCTATAGTTAAATCCACTTTGAGCAGGTTGGACTACAGACCTTCAGAGGTCACTTGCAAGCTAAATTTTTTCTATGGTGTTGTCATATTATTTGTAATAATAAAATTATAATATCCTTGCCTGCTAATGGCTAAATAAAATAGCTGTTTAGAGTCTGTCTTAAATGAGTTGTTTCCTTACAATTATTGCATCCCAGGGTACTTGGGATAGGAAACAAGAAAAAGTGAAGTTGCACTTCCATCCCGAAGTGTTGTCTCTTCAGTGACAAGAGTGGGATCCTATTTGTCTGTTTCCGTTCTGGAGATGTGAAGTACTTCAGAGACCTTGTTCATTAGACTGTCAATAGGGGAACACCACAAGAACCTGAAATTGGCAAGAGAGCTGAAACGAGATTTTGCTGAAAGACTGCACAGAAATTTTGCATAGGAAGTACCTCTGCATATCACCACAGCTGGGATAGGTGGAAGTGGTACATCTCCATGGAGTAATATTACTCATTTGATATTTTTTTTCAACACCAGGTAAGACATTTGGATGCCAGTAAAGCCTTTGAAAGACTTTACTGTAGGCAAAATATTAGTTATACTAGTGAAAATTCATGTTGGTACAAGAACTGTAGGGGTGTGAGGTTAAGGGGGAAAAAAAACAAAATCAGGTGAGAGAGATACCCGGCCAAGGAACTTCATTTATAAAAATCTTTAATAATCAGTCCAATATACACTAGTCCAATAATATTATTATTTTTATTAATGGATTTCACATCAGATTAAGTACATGCTAATAGAATTTCTGAGGACACTTAAGTATTGTCCGTGGAGAACTGCAACAGCATACAGAACTACTTGGATATTATACAGAATGAAGTGATAGCATCTCAGTGAAAGTTAATAGCTCAATATCCAGGCCATACGAATAGTTACAAAACAGACACAATGTTTAGAAACTCAAGAAGGCGGCGGCAGATAGGATCTTCAGTTGTAAGAGATGACCTGTCTGCAAAGTTAAAAGTAACTGAGTTGCCATTATCTAAAGCACAAGTAAAACTCATCTGGCATTTCCTCATCTGGAATTTAATTCATGTACATCCCCAGTCACCTATATTTAAGAAAATGTGATCCACAATTCAGGGATTTCTCCTAAGAGATGAAGCAAAACCAGCTCAGATTGCTTACCCTGTCAGAGGCCAAAACAAAACATGACAGAGTCAAGAGGAGTCAAGATAGACTTTGATTTTGTTCATTGTAAATACAGCATAGGGGTACACAGTTGGAAGTGAGGAGAACTATTTAAGGTAACAGAAGAACCGGCAGAAGAACAAAAAGATATAAGTCGGCTATGCCTAAATTTAAACTGGAAATTAAAAATGGCAGTGACGTTCTGGACCAGCTCCCAATAACCATAGACAGTATAAGTTATCTAAAAAGCTGATAATTGCTGTAAAGGATTACATGTGACTGCAAGATGCTTGACTCAATGATTCAACAGATTTTTTCCAGCTCCCATGTTCTTAATTTCTATATAAATTATGAATACATAGTGGCATCATAAACTACCACCAACATACCTCTCAATGACATTGTCTTCATCACCTTATCAAGACTTTAGTTTAAAATTCAGTACTGTATGATGACCTGGAAGCAGTAATATGTCACTGAAGCATGAAGCATGAGCAGGGATGTCATTAACCACTGCCAAAAATAAATTTCAACACTTAATGCTACTCAGGAAAATTTTCCCAGATCATCTTGTTGATCAGGTCTGATCACTATACTAAACTGTAACTTTCCCGCTGCTTGTTGTTAGATTGCAACTGGCGTGGCTATTCTGAACTAGTCATGGGAATACTAAAGAAAATATGGGTCTAGTAACTGTATTGATAATCCTTGTGTTGGCTGAGTGATAAAGTTTATATAAGCATTTCATGCTGATGATAATTTGGAGGCAGAAGGACAATACAGTTTTTACTCCTCCGTGGTAATAACTTGGAAGAGATTACATGCAAGCTAGTAGAGTGAGAAGTAAAAGCTTTCAAATGCCATATGCCAAAAGCATCAAAGCTGACAACAAGAATACTTAATTGCTGACTGCAATAGTTATTCTGGTGGAAGTTCTGGAATGTCAGACCAAGGCATCTGCAAGAAGGGAAAACTAGTCATATTTTGAACAGTTGTCCTTACTCAAGGACAACCAAGTAATATTTGTTTTTATCTGTGACTAAAATTTTCTTTGCAGATACATTTTATGAAATTAATTTTAAAATCATTGACAGTTGTACGTATATTTGGTTAAAATAAACAAATTGTACTCTGAGTTAGATGAATGTTACTTTCATAGACCTAACTGGGATTTACTGCATGATAAATGTGTGCATAATTACATTAATATGCTTTCAAAGTCAGCGAAGACACCTAAATCAGACAAGACTTCTAAAGAGAAGCTGCCTGGCAACAAAACTTTAGCTGGTCAGCCTCTCTGAAGGTGAAGTTACCTGGAGATAAACAATAAACATCAGAATTATAGGATAATCAATCAATTAACTAAAGGTGAAAATACCAAATATAGCTTTACACTATCCAGACAAAAGTTCTGATTAAGCAGTTACGACTTTGTGCTGTTTTACTTGTGTGTTTAGAGCCGCCCTCTCTTCTTCTGGAGCATGGAACAAACGACAGATGTAGATGACACAATTTAAAACATTGTTCCCCATTCTGGAAAAGGAACGGGTCCAGATGGTCACCATCTGATATCCCAGACTGGACTTGGTACCAAAATAGATGAAATCTTAAGACAGATGAATCTGTCATTGCCAATGACTCTCACATTCTCTTCACTGTGGAATCATTTGCTGGGACTGAATGAGCTGGATGTCGGGATACATATTTGATCTCGGGCCTGCGCTTTTGTTCCCTGCCCAAGCAATGTCACAGGAGTACCAGCCTCCAGCTCTGTCACAGCCATGCATGTGTCTGGCCATGGACTTAATTGATCTGGACCCTGGCCTGTAGACTTGTTTTCCCAGCTTGACCTCAGACCTGCCTTGTCACTATGATCTGGACTTCTTGCTGAACCCAGCTGCCAACCCTGGGTCTGCCCTGCTTGCTTGGCTGGTGAGGACCCTGCCCTGCCAGTCTTGCTCTTGTGCTCAGCCCCTGGCTCCCATCCCCTGGGGAGCAACGGGCCCTCGCTGCTCCCTGACATTGTTCCCAAACCCATTCACTCTTAGACTTCCAAAAGACTTCCCTTCTTTGGAAGGAGGCAGACAAGAATACTGGCTTTTTCTGTATTCTCTACGTAGCATGTGAACAAAGTCTGGCTACACAGTCCAAATGTTGCGAGTCTACAAAACTCTTTGGTTGTGCTGATATTTTTTCCTTAGGGCTTGGAATACATTATCTTAGCATTAAAAATACAGTAAGAATGTACTTTTTTTTTTCCTTAACTAATGTCACTAATTTTAGCAGAGAAAAAGCTTTTATATAAGAGTTACACCCCCTCATCCTACAAAAATATTTGTTTCCTTGTATTGTCTGCAAGCAGCAGAGCTTTAACTACTTTTCCCTAAAGACAATCTCAATTACACTGAAAATCTCAGCAAGTTTTAGCAGCTTGTGACTAAAAGGCCATAGAGGAAATTTACAGAACCTTATCCCCCTCTTACAAAGGATGCATTTCTAATGATAGTATGAACCTTGAGCTTATTCTAAAACAGATTTAAGAACATGCAAGTCTGAACATTCTGTTCTCAAACTGAGTAGAAGTAACACATGAGGAACATTGGACATTCAGGTATCAGTTTTTCATCCAATGAAAATTTACCTTTCTTTTTTGATTGCTATAGGAAAAAAAATTTAAGTTTGATGCTGCCTTCTGAGCTTCCCAGGAATTGGTACACAGAAAACAAATTTACTCTTCTTTTTTCAGTGGTCAAGTCTGACTGGCAGCTTTCTTATATGAAGCTCAGGACTGAGATATTTCATTCAGATCATACTAAGTTTAATTTATAATTGCTGGGTGATACAAGATAATAAGTTATGGATTAGTCAGCGACTTCAGAAGAAAGTGTCTCAATCTTCAGTTTTTTCCTGATAACCTCATAAAAACTAGTGTCATATTTCATAGTATAGCCAACAGCAAATAGCCAGGCAAAATAGGGAGGCATTCTTCACCTTTTGTTTGCAAAAAGTCTGCAGAGCAATATTAGTGGGCTTTCCAGAACGGAGGGAGCTAACTTCACATATTACACGCTCACATTGTCTGCTGTGAGAATGACACTGAGCAAATCTTGAATGCGCCCCGGTTTCCTCTTAGAATGAGCTAGTTCTTCTGCTTACCTGACAAGAGCCCTGGAGCACATTAATCTGTATTTAGTAGAGGATCAGCTGATCAGGGAATGGAGAACATAACACTTGCTGCACCAAGTTGACAGTGCTGACACAACTTAATGAGTCTGTGCTTAGAATGCCACAGTTACAGCCCAGATGATTCACTATCTAATTTCTACAGCCAGTGAAAACAGACAAGAAGGATGGTTAATTAGTAAAAATTCAGCTGCATCTAAAACTTGCTTTCATTTTTTGTTAATGCTGTGATCTCATATGATCTAGGCTGGATGCTATTGTTGAGCAACAAAACTCTCAACAAAGCATCATAGGTGCTAAGCCCACTTCTGAGTAATTTTATCAGATTGATCCTTTTCCATTATTTTCAATAATACTAACTGCATCCAGTGATGCAACTGCATGTCATAAGTACCAACATTTTGTGGTGGTTATGTTTAGGTAATTTCCCAATAGTGAGCTCCTCAAAAAAGGCCAATAGAAATTTTAAATTCAGGAAGGTCAGATTTTATTGCAGTATCAACTAGAACACATGACATCACACAACACAAAAAGATTTATAAATGGTGCTTTCCCCATGCACTATGTCCTTGAAGATGGGTTGGTTGCTTCCAGATTTGTTTTCTATGAACTCCAAGCTTGTTTCTTTTGTCTTCCCCGGTTCTTAAAAAGTATTACTTCATTCAGCCTAGGCTTGCTCTCACTTTTTTCTGCCTACCACACACTGCAGTCCCTAAAATATTCTCTTCCATGAGAAGGCATGCATACTGTCCAGTACAGAAGCAGAAGGAATAACACACAAACTGAGAAAAATGTGTATTTAGGAAATATATGCACATATATGCATAACTGATTTAGTTATAGAACATAATTTTAGCTTGTTCCTCTTAATCTGGGTATGTAGTTTAAAACGGATTCATTCTTTAATGTCCATGTTAGTACCAGGGCTTTTTTTGTTGCTGTGGTATGGGGGAATACCTTTGAAACATAAAGTAATCGTCATATTCTATGCCAAGAAAATAAATGAGCACTTGAAAATGAAACTGCTGATATTATTGTCAAAGGGAACATTAGAGAATAATAAAAAAAAAAAGGTGGGAACACATTACATTTGGATTCATATACCCACGTGTGTAGGTGTCTACATCTGAACATGTCATCTAGATTCCTATAAATCTATGGACAGAAAAAAGTATTTTTATGGTGTGATTCATCTCACCCTATATTATACCTCTAAAACAAGTCAGTTGAAGGGCATTCTAAATGTGCCTGTCCTCTCTAATGAGTATCAAGGGAGACTAGATAACATATTTTGCATGTGGATGGCTTCCAATCAAAGTAGCCACAGTATTTAAGGAAGTAATAGTAAGTGTATAAGGAAGGTATTCTGGGGAAATAAATAAAATTTATACTCTTCTCTGAGAAGGGAAAAGTACAAAATGGGATAAAAGAGACAGATAAAAATCCTGCCACTTTCCAGGAATACTGGCACTGAACATGACTTCATTACGTTTTCTGCCTTCCCTGGAACGTTCTGTGTCTGAACTTAACCCTCGGTTGTGAACTAAAGGGCATTTCCCTGTGTGCTTGTCAGTAACACTGTACCTTTTGAACACCAGTCACTATACACTTCAGAAAGAAGTGATCATTTTGATGACAATCAGAACGTCGTAAGCTATCGCCAATCACTTGAATTTTAAAAATATTTCACTTCTACAATAAATATTAAAAGCTAGGTAACACACAGAATTGGCAACAAACCCACTGTTCTCTTATCGGCCCCTGAATGCAAATTAATTGAAACGATTATTGATATAGATTCAAATTTAAGTTTGCAAAAGAAAAAGAAAGTGGAACACAGCAAATGTTGGGTGGGGAATATGACTGAAATTCAGTTGAGGAAAGCATCTAATTTTTTTATTAGCTGAGGACATGCAATGATAACCCAACTGCAATGTAAATTCTACTTCAAGAAAATATATGAACTGACTGTTCACTATGAAATGGTAGTTCAACATGAAAGAGTTGGGATTCTTGTGGAACAGGTAGCTTGGTAACCCCTTAGGCAACTATATTACTACTGTTATCTGCACAGATGGAAAAACAGGGATTTCAAAAGGAAAAAAAATCAGAAGAACTTGTAAAAAATCTTCTAGGGGCATTGGTGTCCCTTTCCTTGAAAACAGTTTATATTTATATATAGCTATATAGAGTTAATATAAATATAGTTAACATAAAAATGCTTTAGGGGCACTGGTATCCCTCTCCTGAAAATAGTTTATATTTATCTATAGTTATATATAACTATATAGTTCATTACGCTTCATGTCAATGACACTTTTGAAGGCCTCCTTTTTTTGTTGAACTTTTAAACTGCTCTTTGCATGATTCTCTCATGTACTGCATTGGCAAGTACAGTACTATATTAAAAAATGGCCCATGAAAGAAAAATTATACTGAAAAAACATTCATTCATACCTATGAGGTTAAAACTATTTTAAGCATTTTCTTGGAAGAAATTTTCTGGAAAACTGGCAGAGCAGCTGGTAGCACTGGACCTATTTTGTGGCTTCCATCTGTGCAACGTACGCACAATAATCTCCTCTAAAGATGGCAGAACACTGATCTACTTCCAGAAATGAGTGGGTGAAGAAACTGTGAAAGTATTAGTTGTTTCCTTATTTAAACCAGAACTTTCTCATAACCATTACCAAAGAAGTAAACATTATTACATGACAGACTTGCATTAAATGCATTATTGCTTAGTGAATGCATATAGTTCAGGTTGCTTGCTACAGGGGAAAAGGGGGAAAAAACCCTTTTTATATGTGTCAGGGAATATAATTTCTATTTTTAGCACTCTGCCTTTCAGAACCAAACATCTGCATCTGAAAATGCAGATGTTTGGTTTCCAGAAGCATTTTCATAAGTGTGAAAGCTAATTAATCTCTGGCAAAACCAACAAGATTACACTGTATTAGAGCACATTGTTAATTCACAAGTTTCCCCTCATTTCCATTCCCTTTTAACACAAGGATTGGCTTCCAAAACATTTATGTGCAGTGGATTAAATGGATGACTGATTGCTTACAAGGGCTTGAAAAAGGAGGAAAGGACTTGTAAGCACCACTTCATGCAGCCAGTTCAATGTGGTGGAACTGCCTCTATGGCCATTCAAAAAACCTACTAAATGTAGTTTTTCAACAAGTTAAAAAACAAAACCAACCAAGCAGCAAAACAAAAAACCTACCAAAAAAAATGGGTAAGAGGAGAAAAAAGGGACAAAAGTGCTGATAATTTTGCAAAATTCTGCAACTGGAAAACTGTTAGGATATGGTGCGATGATACCTTGAAATAGAAATAAATCTAGAAAGGGGGGGGTTGAAAAAGAAATATAGTTTAGGGAGAGGAATGAGATCTCAGCAAACTTTTTGTTAACTGGATACAGTGATTTCAGCTAAGGTACTACACTTGACATTGGATTAGTATAAATCTTAATACAGACTAAAAATGTTACTTTGGATTCTGATCTTAAATCTGTCACCCATAGAGGCAGTCCACTAAAAATCATTACTTATCTCCATATGAGAGAGATTAAGTTCCAGTCTCTTAAACTTCTGCCAATTATTTAAGTATGTTTCTAGTTAGACAAGATAAAGTACAAAACTCATATGGATTTTGAAATTATTGAGAATGGACACAAGGGAGTCTTGTTCTCTTGATATCATATCTAATTCATAGTCTAAGTCTTTTCCAGTACAAACACCAGTATGAGACATTTAATATGTACTATCTTACAGTTATTATGTCAGTATGAGTTTTTTTTCTTTGAGATTTAATTGCTTTCAGTATTCTGATCACTCGCCTAGCAGCTATCCTGGACTGGGAAGGAAACCATTCAACAGAAAAAGAAAGTAAGGTTCTTTGAGTAAATTACAAGAAAAGAAATCTCTTTGTTCCCTAACTTACAGGATCAGGAAGGAGAGGGGCAGAGGGAATAATTAATAGTTGGGACACTTATCCGTGAAGGGAATATTCTGGTCAGTCCATGCTCCAAAGACTGTATGCAGTAACAGTTTCATATAAAAGACATAAACTAGACCCTTTGCCTAACTGTTTATAAGGATATTTGGAAGGGACAGTTGTGATCCTACCTACCTGTGATAAATTCTCATTATAATTCTCATATTACCATCAAAACCTTGCCACGCAAACTCTGGACATTATGATAGATATTTGTTGAACGCCAACTGTAAATAAAAAGTATTATTATAACTTAGCTATGACAGGGCTGAAACAAAACCCAGGTTCTAAGTACAAAACAACTGCAATTCAAAACACTGACTAAATCAATCCACTTCTAGTGTTTATTTTCATGCTGCTGATGAAAAGATTTGTAGCATAGTCAATACCTAGTCATTTGCATCAGAGCACTGGCTGTGCTGAATACTGAAACAAAACCAAGATTCCAACTATGAAATAATAACTTATCTTTCAAAACACTTACTAAAAAAATAAGTTTGCAGCTTCCATAACACAGCTTGTGTATTTCATTTTCTGTTTTCTTAAAAATACTTCTAAAATAATCAGGGCTTCCTTGCCTACTAATGAAAGTAACCCAGGAATAATATGTAACTGAAGCATCATTGTGGGAAAATTCTTTGTTTGACAAGAGAATTTGAACTGACGTATTCTATAAAAACCCAGAATTTGCTGGTTGAAAATATTGTAGTTATCTGAAATGTTCCACTTTTTGAGCTATTACTCCAGAAAACTACAAAGAAGTGTAACATGCAAGAACAGATATCCACTGAAATAAGCAGGAGTCTTGCATTAATTTCACTTTGATGAAACCCTAAAACTATCTAGGAAGAAGGCATGGGTGACACAGCATATTGAAATAGTTTCTACTTCCTTGCACAGAACCCAAGCCAGGAGCAGTTCAGATACTGCTGGCCTAATCTAGAATAGAATCATAAAATCATTTAGGTTGGAAAAGACCTTTAAGATCATTGAGTCCAACTGTTAACCTAACACTACCAAGTCTACCACTAAACTATGTCCCTATATGCCACATCTACATGTCTTTTAAATACCTCCAGGGATGGTGACTCTATGACCTCTATGGGCAGCCTGTTCCAATGCTTGCCAATGCTTTTGGTGAAGAAATTTTCCCTAATATCCAATCTAAACCTCCCCTGGCACAACTTGAGGCCATTTCTTCCCATCCTATCACTTGTTACCTGGGAAAACAGACTTGACACCCACCTTGCCACAACCTCCCTTCAGGTAGTTGTAGAGAGTGATAAGGTCTCCCCTCAGCCACATTTTCTTCAGACTAAACAACCCCGGTTCCCTCAACCTTTCCTCATAAGACTTGTTCTCTAAACCCTTCACCAGCTTTGTTGCTCTTCTCTGGACATGCTCCAGCACCTCAATGTTGTTCTTGTAGTGAGGGGCCCAAAACTGCACACAGTACTCGAGGTGCGGCCTCACCAGTGCTGAGTACAGGGGCAGGATCACTTCCCTGCTCCTGCTGGCCACACTGTTCCTGATACAAGCCAGGAATGCTGTTGGCCTGCTTGTCCATCTGAGCACACTGCTGGCTCATGTTCAGCTGGCTGTCAACCAACACGCCCGGGTCCTTTTCTGCCAGGCAGTTTTCCAGCCACTCTTCCTCAAGCCTGTAGCGTTGCATGGGGTTATTGAGACCCAAGTGCAGGACCCGGCACTTGGCCTTGTTAAACCTCATACAGTTGACCTCGGCCCATTGACCGAGCCTGTCCATATCCCTCTGAAGAGGGACCCCTCAAGCAGATCAACATTCCCACTCAACTTGGTGTTGTCTGCAAACTTACTGAGGGCGCACCCGATCCCCTCATCCAGATCATTGATGAAGATATTAAACAAGGCTGGCCCAAATACTGAGCCCAGGGGAACACCACTTGTGACTGGCTTCCAAGTGGAGTTAACTCCATTCACAACTCCTTGGGCTCAGCCATCCAGCCAGTTTTTAACCCAGCCAAGAGTACACCTAAGCCATGAGCAGCCAGTTTCTCCCGGAGAATGCTGTGGGAAACAGTGTAAAAACTTCACTAAAGTTCAGGTAAACAACATCCACAGTCTTTCCCTCATCCAGTAAGCAGGTCACCTGGTCACAGAAGATCAGGCTAGTCAAGCAGGACCTGTGTTTCATAAATCCATACTGACTGGGCCTGACCACTTGGTTGTCCTGTACATGCCATGTCACGGCACTGAAGATGATCTGCTCCATAACCTTCCCTGGTTCTTTCTGGCCCTTTGTGTAGATGGGCATCACATTTGCTAACCTCCAGTCATCCGGGACCTCCCCTGTTAACGAGGACTGCTGATAAAGGATTGAAAGGGGCTTGGTGAGCACTTTTCCTGAGTTTGGCTGGAACTTTTCCTGAGTTCCAGCCAAAGCTCTCTGTTCAGCCAGGCCGGTCTCCTTCCCCACCAGCTCATCTCTTAGCACATGGGGACAGCCTGCTCTTGCTCTTGTGCCTTTACGATTTCCTTCTTGAAGATTGTCCAGCCCTCCTGGGCTCCTTTGCCCTTCAGGACTGCCTCTCTCTGCAAGAAGCTCCCTCCTATTGGTCAAGCAGCTTTGGGTCAGAGGTGCTCATAATATGGTGTTCTAAGCTCTGACTGCTGTTTCTGGCTAGCAGCAAGTATTTCTGGCTGCTTCATTCTGCTAGTTCACATCTTTGTTTTATATAAATGGTAGTATTTCTCTACTGCTTTGTTTCAGTACTTACTCATTTTTTAATGACACAGAACTTCTGACTCAGAGTTCTTCACTAATGTTAAAAAAAACAGGTATAATTCATAAGTAATGACAGTCACTAATAATTCCTCCAATTAATAAACTCATGATGAAAATTGGACTTAAGTTTGTCTGAACTGGAGACTGCATTAGGAAGTTTCAAACACTAAATCTAGTGACATCTCAAACATCATCCAGTCCTTTAAGTCTTTGTTTATGCAAGAGCTCCCTGGGAAGTATGTGGAAATAAAACTATGGTGCTGGATTAATACGAGTTCCTTTCACACTTACTGTAGCTAATAAACTTGTCTGCTATAAAGCCGAGAATGCTAGAGACCCTGGTGCTGCCACATTTGCAAGCTGTGAAGATGGTTAGGCATCTCCATTTCCTCTGCAGAGCCTCTCTAATTGCACCTATCATCAATATTGCCTTCAGTTACTGGTGGTGAGAGGATGACACTTTTGTGCTATGAATGACCACCTGAGTGTTGTTTGCGCAGTACTTCTTTGGAAACATCAGTGTCTGATTCTTTCTGTTCTTACTTCATGAGAAACAGGAAGGACAGTTTCTGTTGCCTCTATGAGCAACAGTAAAGAAATCATGTTTATGTGCTGCTGGCTATTTCAGTTCCGCTAAATAAACAGAATAACCCTGCAGGCATGATTTCATTGTTTTTAATTGGCCCCATTCAGCAATGAGGAGATTCACAGCCAGTGAATCACAGTGGCCAATTTTCTGTTTTATCATCAACAAAAGAGACCAAAGTCTCTGTGACTGAGACCTGATGGCATACATCTTAGCCCTGTATAAGTCTACTGTTGAACTCACAGGGCTTTTTAAATTCCAGATTTAAAACCCTCCTCTTTTAGATCCTATCTGCCCTTCCTAGTGCCCTCCCATCCCCACGCATCCTCTCTGAACTCTGATGTGCTCATCACTTGAGATTTAACGGAGCAGAAATTCAGAACTCCAAACCCTATCATCTCTCTTCTTGGCCAAATCAAGTTAAGTGCAATTAAAAAGAAAGCATACAGTTTACATGATTATTTTGTACTCTTTGTTTTAAATTTTTAAATCTCTTAATTCTTTGAAGTAAATGCTTTTAATTAGTTTTTGTAGGGCGTATTAAAACAGTTTTAAAACATTTTCTTCTTGTCAAGGAATGGGAACTTAAAAAATACAATGGCAAAACTCAGTTTTCGTAAGTTTACTTGCCTAGTTCTGCACGTATTCAGAGTCTGAAGCATTGAAACTTATGAGCTTTTATAGAAGAAGTATAAACAACTAGAAAATTTGGGCATCTTCAATGTTAAAACAGAATTTTGAGGACAACATTTTCACTTAAGCATGAGTAGTTACAAGAAACACTGAACTCTTCTCAAAATATCTATTCACTTTTCTGACAGAGTGCAGTTTCTTTCTGCAGAATCCTGCCCTTAACTACCTCACCCAATAAAGTGCCTTGTTACCTGACCTAACCACGGCCCCAGCCTCTCAAATCTACGAGTAGCACTCCGCTCCATTCCCTAGGAAGGCCACTTCACACAGGAAATTTACTCACTCCAGAGGGAGTGATTCATTCCAGTGGCACTGTCACTTAAACTCTACTCCTGCTCTAATGAGTATTTTATTATATTGTTGTAAAGCTCTCAAAGGAGTGAGACTGGAAAGCCTGAAACGTTCTGCTTGATCCTAGCACTTGCACAGGAGTTACAAGTGTCAATGTCTTAACCAAGGTCCAGTTAACCATGCAGCTGTATGCACTACTGTTAGTGAGAAGGAAGATTTAACGTGGCTCTGCCCATCTAGAGATGAAGAGTGACTCCTCTGAGGAACATATACAAACTACTCAGGAGACAAGCATGCAAAAGCAATTTGAAGCACCCAGATAAACTCTGAGCCAGAGAAAGTTTCAGGTAGACTAAAAGTTGTATAAGCAGCAGTGTCACCGACATCGGGAATAAACCTCGTAACACCAATGTAGTGTCAAAAGACAGGCATTCTTTATTCACGGTGTCAGATGCACGAGGGATCACTCCTCCTAACGTGCACACCCTCAGATCTAATTGTGCAGGTTAAGTACATGTTCTATGTACATATTCATTAGTTTTCTGATAATATACATATTCATCATCATATGCAAATGTCATTTGCCATGACTGTTGGTGTCTCAGGGTCCCTGGATGGAAGATATACTCTTCCTCACTGTGTCTGGTAGTTAACCCTTGCTTTACCGCAAACTCAGTTCTGAGATTACGTATATACTGTCCTTGAGGGGTGGTCTGTTCTGGTTTAGCGTTTGCTCTGCAGTTCCTTATCTTTATGGCTCCGTACATCTGCTTTTCTTAAGGTCAAATGTCATTGTGACTTTGTTTAGGCACTTATCCTGAAGCCTTTCTGACTCCCCCAAAGCAACAAGTTTTAGTCATGGTGCAGGCTGTTCCTGTTAAGGCTACCCCATTATCCTGTCTAAAGTTTGGCTCCGGGCCCCAGCATTTGTTGAGCTACACTAGATTGCAATAGTAACGTTTAACTATTTATTCCCTAAACCACTGCTACCTAAAAGTGAGGATTTAATTCTTAAAACAGACGTTTGGACCCAAAAATTAAGTTTTGAGCCTTAAAAGAGGGGTTCTGACAGAAACACATTGTCTATTGTTTCATTCGCACTAATGACTAAATACAGATCAAAGATTGTACAGATACAAATCAAAATACTGATTGTCCCCAGACTTAATGTTCAGTTGGATAGTACAGCAGCAACCATGGCTGGTTAACTTCATCACCCTGGTTACAGCAGGACCTGCACAAAAAACATTCAGTAAAGTCCAACAGCGTGAGCTGGATAGAAAAAGTAACAACGCCCAGAAATCAATTCACACCGTGTGCAACCTTCGATCCTCTGTATTAGATACTGAATGATTGCTGTGGAAATAACGCTATGGGACCATACCCCAACAGAAACACAGCGTGGAATAACACAGCCAGCAGTTATTACCTTAACTTCTGTTGCTCTAAGCGACCAAAGGCATGGCCTGCAATGCATGAAGTCTTCTCCTAGCTCGCTCTACCACTTCATATGTTGTGCAAGTGATAGATGCAGGCAGTCATGATGATGACAACTGATGGTAAATATTGCCCTTAGAAATCCGGTTACGAGTGCTTGGATGAAGTGAAAAGCTCGATCCCTTGCCGGGAACGAAACGCCCCACACGGCACCGTCCGAGGGAGCTGTACCGCTACGCTCCCGCTTTAGGAACTGGTTCTGCCGGGGAGCCGCAAGAGCCGGGGACGGCCGTGCCCAGTTGGCAGCGCCAGCTCGCCGGCGGCCGCGGGGGAGCACGCGGAGGGGAGGAGAGGGGGCTAGGCCCGGCCCGGCGCCCAGCACCGGGGCCGCAGCCCACCGACCCCAAGCCGGCCCAGCTCGGCCCCGCCCCGCCGGGGACGAGGCGGGGCACCCGAGCGCGCGCGCCCCGCGCACCAGGCGGGAAGAGTTGCCCGAGGCCGCGCCTGCGCCGAGACGGCAGCAGCGCCCGTGCGGTTTTTTTAAAAAAAAAAAATAAATAAAAAAAATAGTTGTGGAGGAGCGTGGCAGATGTGGGAGCCGTCGTTCCCTCCAGCGGGCCGAGGCGGCGGGTGCTTACCGGGTGCCTTCAACCCCTGCCCTCTGCAGGGAGCGCCTCGCTGCCGCCTTTCCCGCCGCCACTAGTCAGGCAGCAATGGGGCCACCTTCGGGGAGGTGAAGGCGAGCTGGGTCCTCGCTGAGGCGGCGGCGCGGCATCTGACGGGCGTTGGCTGCGCCCCCGCGCCGCTGCCGGGGCCGGGGCCGGGGCCGGGCGGAGGGAGGCGCGTGGGTGCACGGGGCGCCGCCAGGCAGCGGGGCCGGTGCGGGGCCCCACGGCGCGGCCCCACGGCGCGGCCCCGGTCACTATGATGCCAGGAGAGACCCCGCCGCCACCGGCCGGGACTGCCGCCGCCGCCACGGCCTGCGCGAACTGCGGCGTCCTCCAGCAGGTAGCGAGGGGCCGCCGCCCCTGCGGCGCCGCAGTGCCCGGGACGGGGCGATGGCTGCTTCAGAAGGTGGCGGCGGGGCCGCCCTGGGGCGCGGGCGGGCGGGCGGGGCGCGCCGGCGCCGCTCCCGCTGCAGCGGGAGCTCGGGATGCGAACGGGGCAAACGGGGTCCGTGAAAGGAACATCGGTGGCGAGCGTTGGCCGGGCGAGAGGCGGAAAAGTATGTCGTGTTTGCGCGACGTGACGAGCGGGATCCGCTAGTGCGTTCCCAGGCGTATCCTTTTGAGTTCGCCTCGGTGCCGCGGGAGGGGTGTCTCCGTTCGCCTCAGCTTGTAGCGTAGGGCTTCGGCCTGTGTTTGTTTCCCCCTGAAATGAGGGGAGGGCTCTGCCGAGAGGTCAGAGGAGGTTTGGGGACACGATTAGAACGAGCCTGGGCTGAGAATCGGGGAAATCTGCCGGCTCAGATGAGCCAGGTGCCGCTTATTGTAATACTATGCCAAAGCTTAATTTGATTTTGAGAGAAAAAGTTACGGGGATTTTAGTAGGTAATCTACTGTAAAGCAAAGTTTGGAGAGCTTTTGCAGTAAAGCCTTATCTAAGCATGCATGTTGTCTCGTGGAGCCTGCACTATCTGTATGTATTTGTATATTTTTGGTGAATTAGTAACCTGGTCACTAAGAGAACTGAAAAAAAGAAGAAAGATTATTGTATTGTGTAGAATACTAGCAATCAGTTTTGGGCTTACTGTAGTGCTGGCTTTTGGGGTGAAACTTCTTTACCAACTTGAGACTCTTCCTTACAGAATATAAATGAATATGTAGCCGCATTAATTGCACTGAAGCAAAAAATGATTGATGGAGAGTAAGTACAATTGTACAAGTGTTTTTTTGTTATGGTTTGTTTTTTATTGCATTTAAGTTCTTGAAGCAAATGCATTTTATGGAATGTAGGTATTTGTTATTGCACAAAACTAAATTCTCCTCAAAGTGAGAGCAAAGTTTTCACGAACAGTTCCTAAATCTAGACTGTAAGACTTGTTTAATTTATGCCCTGGAACATCTGTGTGTAATGGTAGTAAAGCAGGGCTATTTTGTGTAGCTATAATAGCTGATATGTTATTACAAATACTAGCATAAACAGCTCTTTGAGGAGATTTCATTTTATCTGTTGTGAAGAATATAGTATGAGAACTAAAAGTTGAGCACAGGTGCATACGAACCTTTTCAACAGAACTTAATCGAGCTTTAAGGTGTGAAGTGCTGTTGGGATTAACTATCAGAACAGGAAAAGTGAGGCTGAACGTCAGTCAGGACAGTAAGGTTCTAAAATGGTTCTCATAGTTTGCTTTCTCTTCTGTGATTGCTTCCCCTTCTTCTCAATAACCATCAACATATGGTTGTATGGAATAAGGTATTGAGACATTGTATTTACCTCCACACTGTGGCCTAATATCCTTGCTATGTCTCCTAACTGTAGTGGTTTATTTCTCACGTACCCTTTCCCAGATGCATGTCAGTCTGGCTTTAGTGAATCTGGATTCCAATTCTGCATTTTGGTTTCCAAAAAGTATTTAAGAGAGCCCTCAGTGTCTTGACTGGAATACTTTTCTTCAAAGCTCATTTGCTCTGTGTCCATAGATTCCTTTTCCTACCTCCAAACTCCATGTCCTCCTTCTCTCTGCCAGTGCATACATTTCTCATTGGAATTACCTCTCCTTTAACTACTTGCAGCTCAGCTCCTTTCTTTTTTGCCTTACTTGATTACTCTTAACTATTGCAAGAGAAAGTAATGCAGCTCTGTCTGTATTGGAGGAACTGCCATGGTATTTCTTTCTGTCCCTTCTTCTCTCCATTCTTAAAAACCATAATATCTGAGGAAAGGAGAATAGCTTTCCTCGGTGATGTCCCATGGTCCACTGTACACCTTGGATCAGAGTAAGTGTTACCCTCTTATGGCTGCTGGGAGAACAGTATAAAGATGAAAGCCTTTTAGAGTCTTTTGAACTGTTTTTCTTGCATTTCTTTGTTCTCTCCTAGGGAAACCTTTTAAGTTTGGGAACTAGGATTTTGTGATTTTATGTATCTTTTTTATTATATGTATATTACGTTCTTTATGTAAATAATGATTTTGGTTTGGTTTTTTTAAGCTGCAAATAGTTAATGGCTACAAATTCATGTAATTGCTAGTTGGGGTTTCTTTTATATTTTAAAGCAGCCTGATTTGAGGTTTGAATGGCTTAATGAAACAAAAGGGTTATATTGACTACTATCAGAAAATGCAAACCGATCTTACACTTTCTGTATTTATCTATAAAACAAAAGGAAGGGTATCCTAAGACATGATTCTCAAAACCGGGTGAGAAAATGATTAATGTCTTTTTGGTTTTTTTCTTGCAGTCGTTTGCTGACAGAGTATCAACAGAAATGCACTGATATCCTTTACTTTTCTCTCAGTATTCTTAGAGAATTAGTATATCAATATTTCTTATAAGAGGGCTTGACACTTTTCATTTAAGGTTTAAGTTAAGAGATGATGCCTCTAATAAAGAACAGACTGGTTAGGCTTTGTAAAGAAAATAGGGTTTGGAATTACACCTATCCACTCAAGATCTGACTGTGTCTAATATATGCTTAATATGGACTATTTTAAATCTGTGTTGCTGAGAATGACTCAAGTTTTTTCATGTAACAGAAGAAGCTCTGCTAATTCACTTCAAATATTGAAATGTTTCAATTAAACGCTTAGTTCTGCAAGTCTGATGTTTTCTGTGCGCAAGTCTTCACTGGATGTTTCGTTGCAAGTGGTGATTGGATTGAAATATACTTAAGGACGTTTGATAAACTGTTTAATTTCTGCCTTAACAAGAGAGTACAGCTTCAATTTGCAGAACGGTAAGTTTGATTTAAGCTATTTACTAAAGATGCTACGTTCTTTGTGCCTTGGACAGTTTTAGGAGTCTGATGTTGTAATAGCAACAGCCCTGGGTCTAGGCTGAGCTTTTAATATGGTCCTTTCTTTTACCATGCTTCCTAAGGCATAGTTAGCAAAGATACCCTTGATGAGGAGGAAAATCTGTCCTACTTCTATGATACTCATCTGAAGTTCTTTCCTGGCCCTGTGTTATGTAAGAGTCTAAGGTGACCAAGTGGAGGTGCAGAGCTCATGTTTTGGTGGTGGTTAAATGTAAACATATTTGGAGCAGCCCTATTTGTATGAAGAGTTGTGGCTGTGTGCCCTTGCTTACTCTGCTTGATTATAGAGGAAGAGGCAGCATATAATCTTTAAGGACTCCATCCTGCCTGCTGAAAAATCCCACAGTTGGACTCTGCTCTTATTTCAAGGCTCTACCTATGTGAGACACTTATTCCTGGCACTTCAGTGTAGGCAGCTGGGCAGTGGTCCTGTGTGGCACATGCCATCTGCTTGCATCTAGCTTTAGGCTCAGCTTAATGTTTTTAAGTCAGATCTCGAATTTTCTTTGAATGTAAAATGTTGGATGGAAAAATGAGAACACTTAGACTCTCAAAAGCTTTTTGGGTATGTCTCTCAGCACTTTTCCACAGGGGAAAGCAAAATTCTCAGACACTTGCCTGAACAATCAGAACATTGAGTTTGAAAGTATCTATGGTTTTTTGGCAACTTTTTCTTTAATTACACTTTCTGTTTCAGAGAGATCTCTGCACTTCGTTGCCAAGTGGAGCAGATGCTGCAGAAAATCCTGCCTCTGGAAAAGTGCCAGGAAGAGTTGGGTTCCTTGAAAGCAGAGCTGGAGGAGAAAAAGGTGTGCTTGTACGCTTTAAATAACTTGCACTTCTTCTGTTGAACGAAATTTATATATTTAATGTTCATCTTACTGAAGCAGGCTTTAATGAGCCCAGTTGTTTCCAGCTCACTGGAACAGGCACCTTTGATTTAGGTGAACTTAATTCAAAGGCAGCAGGTTTCAGATAGGCAGAAAGTTCAGGCTTTTGTAGTTCCCATGATTTTTGATCAGATTACTTGGGTTTTATTTCCTTATTTAGGAAGGAAGGAGATATATTCAAATTCCTTTGGTTTTCTGTTCTGATCTTATTAGATTACTGAACTCGCTGTACCTTTTTAGTAGTACAAGTTATAAAGAGCGTCTGTACAGAATAGGATTTCGCTTCTGTTACCATTTTGAACCTATGCTTTTTCATTCTTAACTACTTGAGTTTATTCCTAATTTATCTCCCATCTCTTAGCTGACATGTAGTCTACAGAAGAAAAGCTTTTTGACTGTTCAAATGGCCTAAGTATACGTATTTTCTAGACATTAACTATTATTTCTGCAAAAAATACCCCACCTTCTTTCTTGTAGTTTTTTCATGCAGGTACAAGATATTAACATGTGTCTTGGCACCGTACCAAGTTTTTCTTCTATGTTACGACTCGTTTTTTTAAAACTTCTTCCCTCAGAAAGCATTAGTAGCTGATGTCATGATGGCACTTTTTCGGAAGAAGCGGGATTGTATGTATCGTATATAATAGTTGTGCTCTTCACTTCAGCTTTGGGTTCCTGTCCAGATATGTGTTGGAGGCACATCCTCAAAAGATAGATAGCTAGTGATTTATTAATTTGTTTGTTTGTTACAATTTTTGCCTTTAAAGAAAAAGAATAACCTGACTTTTCAAACTCACTGAATATACTTTTTTGGCTATACACTGTTTTCATTAGAATAGGTAAAGTGTCTGCCATCTATTTTATTGCCCCCCCCCCCCCCCCCCCAGTAAGGATATATTTGAACTGTGCTTTCCTTCTCCACAGAGTTCTCTCAAGATTTATCGGGAGAGTCAACTGGAGTATGTTAAAATTAAAGAAGAAATAGTAAACAGTGATGCTGCGTGAGTGATGCTTCTTTGTTTCACAAACTTTCTTTCCCTGTCTTTCCTCTTCCAGAACTTGGACTTGTACATTACCTAGTTATGCTTCCCATGTTGCTAAAATTTTTATGCTTATATGTTCTGAGAACAGGGAGTTGATGGAAGGATGGTCTTAAATTTTGTAACAAGCACTCTGAAAGGTAGAATTATTTTAATTATTATCCTGTCTTGAAATGGCTTTTGGTGGTTTAGTGAAGGTTTTTAAGAACAGGGTAAGATTAGAGAAGAAGCTGTAGTTTCTCCAGTTTTTAGTGGTTCTTAGTCTTGGCTTTGCTATTGCTGTCCATATCTGTTGTGCTGATAAGTCTCTGTGGCTAATGTATAAATGATATTGTCAAAGTAACCTTCACTTAAAATCAGTCCTTAAAATAATTGGTTTTAAAGAAATGGCTCAGCAAGCCCTGAACTGTCCACTGTGCTTGGAAATGATCGGGAAGAATTTGGCACCAGAAAAGCAGAAGCCATTTTTGCTCCCATAGTACAGAATATTGTGAAGCTGTGCCTTGATAATTCCCAAAGTTCGTTCTTTCAGTAACCAGTCACTCAAAGACTTCCTTGCCTTGAGCATATGTGTGTGTTATCATGCTTTACTGATCTTGATGGACTTTCTAATGAAGAGAGGCTTTTTAACCCTGTTATACTCCTAGCCTCTAAATCACCTGTATCAGAGAACTGTGACTTTTCAGTATTGTATGGAAAGGTACTTATGGTCTCAAAAGGGAACCAGCTAATATACAACTGGGAGTTGTGAGTTTGTAGTTGTGGTTATATTTCTCTGTGTGCATCATTTTGCATTTATCAACACCAATGGTTGCTCTCTAGTTGCTTGGAATTCTAAGACCCTTCTGCTGCTTTTTGTAGTAAGCTTTTATTTCTGATGTGTTCTAACACACATCCCAATGGGACTCCCGCTGGTGACTCCTTATGTCCTTCCTTATCATGGTTTAACCCCAGCCAGCAGCTATGCACCGCACAGCCTCTCACTCACTCCACCCAGTGGGATGGGGAGAGGTTTGGAAGAGTAAAAGTGAGAACTTGTGGGTTGAGATAAAGACAGTTTAATACGTAAAGCAAAAACCACACATGCAAGTAAAGCAAACCAAGGATTTCATTCACCACTTCCCATGGGCAGGCAGGTGTTCAGCCATCTCCAAGAAAGCAGGCCTCCATCATGCGTAACAGTTACTTAGGAAGAGAAACACCATCACTTTGAATGTCCCCCCTTCCTCCTTCCCCCAGCTTTATATGCTGAGCATGATGTCATATGGTGTGGGATATCCCGTAGGTTAGTTGGGGTCAGCTGTCCTGGCTGTGTCCCCTCCCCTCCTGGCTTCTTGTGCACCCAGCAGAGCATGGGGAGCTGAAAGTCCTTGGCTAGTGTAAGCACCACTTAGCAAGAACTAAAACATCCCTGCCTTATCAACACTGGTTTTAGCACAAATCTAAAACATAGCGCCATACTAGCTACAGTGAAGATGATGAACTCTATCCCAGCCAAAACCATCACACTTGTAAACTGGTTATCATTTTAAACTTTGGTGTTCCTAAGCTATTTTGATGTTACCAGCAGGTCGAGGGAGGTGGTTATTCCCCTCTACTCGGCACTGGTGAGGCCACTGCTGGAGTACTGTGTCCAGTTCTGGGCTCGTCAGCACAAGAGAGATATTAGCGTCTTGGAGAGAGTCCAACAGAAGGCAACGGAGGTGATCAAGGGACTGGAGTATCTCTCAAATATCTTAGTATCTTTACATGGCTTGTGAAACATCCAGTACTCAAAGCACAGCAGCAAGACACTATCATCCATTAGACTGTACAAGCCCACTAGCATTGCTGTTGGTGGTGGTTGTCACTTCTTCCACCAGACTGCATGTATTTCATGTATAGGTGCGAAGTCCTGCAGCTGGTGAGGAATAACCCCACACACCAGTATATGCTGGGGGCCACCCAGCTGGAAAGCAGCTTGGCAGAAAAGGACCTGGGGGTCCTGGTGGACACCAAGCTGGACATGAGCCAGTGATGTACCCTTGTGCAAAGAAGGCTACCAGTATCCTGGTCTGCATTAAGCAAAGTGTTGCTGGTGGGCTGGTGCTCCTTTCCCTCTACTCAGCACTGGTGAGGACACCCCTGGAGTACTGGGTCTAGTTCTGGGCTCCACAATACAAGAGAGACACGGACATAATGGAGAGAGTCCAGTGAAGGGCCATGAAGATGATGACGGGAGTGGAGCATCCCTCCGTTGAGGAAAGCCTGAGAGAGCTGGAACTGTTCAGTCTGGAGATGAGAAGGCTCAGGGAGATCTCATTAGTGGCTATAAATACCTGAATGGTGCAAAGAGGACAGAGCCAGCTCTTTTCCATGGTGCCCAGTGACAGGGCTGGAGGCAGTGGGCACAAACTGAAGCACAGGAGGTTTCTCGGAACATCAGGAAACACACTCTTTTTTTACTGTGAGGGTGACTGAGCACTGGCACAGGTTGCTCAGGGAGGTGGTGGCCTCTCTGTCCTTGGAGATATTTGGCATCCATCTAGACATGGTCATGGGCAGTGAGCTCCAGGTGGCCCTGCTTGAGCAGGGTGGGTTGAACAAGATAACTTCCAGAGGTTCCTTCCAACCTCAACCGTTCTGTGATGTTGTAGCTATTTTACATACCTTTGATGTTGAGGCCATTTTAAGCAGTAGGTCACATGAGTTCAGTAATTTGAGAGCTGAGCTTCCTCAGAAGCAGAATTCTAGTGAATTGTTCATAAAAATGAATGTTAATCTACAGTTACTGTAAAATAATTTAGGTCAAAAATTATCTGTCAAGTCCTTTGGTCCAATCTGCCATTCAGAGCCAGCATCAAAGTTAGGTTGCTCAGGGCCTTGTCTAGTTGAGTTTTGAATATTTACAAGGATAGCAGTTACCAAATTCTGAGCTTATAAGAAGTGTGATAACTTGAGACACACACGCATGTCCACTGTGGAGAAGGTTGTAGGTATGAAATCTACAGTCAAGCTTTGAAAGAAGCACTCAAAATTTTGTATTTATTGTATTGTATTTATATTGTATTGTAGTTATATTTTTCAACTTTTGAGTATTACAAATATAACCATTTTATGGTTTTTGTAGTTTGGGTAGATTGTAATACTGTACGTATTTTGCTTCCGAATGCAACTTCTGTTAGCATAGCTTTCTGTCAGCTGTGTTGTGACAGTTGTGCATGCATCTCAGAGATTAGCTGGGAACTTGACTCGCATAGCATAAGAGTTCTGTCCAAATGCATCATCTAGAAACCTTGCTTTTTGTGAATTACTAGATTTTAATGCCTACCTATTTTCTTCATGTAATTGCGTGTGTTGATTAAATTAGTGTACTACTGCACCTGTAACAGTAACTATTTTGTCTGTAAATATTGCAATGATAAATGTTGCCATTTAGTGGCTGTCTGGTTATTCAGATTCTTAGTTGTTTGTATCATAGAAATTCTTTCTTGAGATGAAAGGGACCTGTAAGGATTATCAAGTCCAACTCCCTGCTCCTCATAGGACTACCTAAAACTAAACCATATGACTAAGAGCACTGTTAAGATGCTCCTTGAACTCTGGCCGGCTTGGTGCCCGTCTTCCCTGAAGAGCCTGTTCAGACTGACCATCTTCTCAGTGAAGAACCTTTTCCTAACGCCCAGTTGGAACTTCTCTGATGCAGCTTCATTCCATTTCCTCGTGTCCTATCACTGGGCACAAGAAAGAAGGGATCAGTGCCTGCCCCCCTCTTCCTCTTCTGAGGAAGCTGTAGACCGCAATGAGGTCTCCCCTCAGTCTCCTCCAGGCTGAATAAACCAAGTTATGTTATCTGTTCCTACAAGGCTTCCCTTCTAAACCCTTCACCAACTTCATGGCCCTCCTCCAGATACTCTTTGGTAGCTTTATATTCTTAATATGCTGTAGTGCCCAAAAGTGCACACAGTACTCAAGGTGAGGCTGCACCAGCGCAGAGCGGGACGATCACCTCCCTTGACTGGCTGCAATGCAGCGCTTGTTGCAGCCCAGGACACGGTTGACCCTCTTGACTGTCAGGGCATTGCTGTTGGCTTATGTTCAACTCGTCATTGACCAGAACTCCCAGGTCCCTCTCCCCGGAACTGCTCTGCAGCCTCTCATTCCCCAGTCTGCATGTGCGTCCAAGGTGGCTGTGCCCCAGGTGCAAAATCTGGCACTTGCCCTTGTTAAACTTCATATGGTTGGTGATTGCCCAGCTCTCAAATTTGTCTAGATCCCTCTGCAGAGTGTCTCTGCCCTTGAGAGTGTCAACAGCTCCTTCCAATTTTGTGTCATCAGCAAACTTAATTAGTATTCCTTCCAGTCCTGCATCTAAGTCATTTATGAAGACATTGGCCCCAAGATGGATCCCTGAGGAACCCCACTAGTGACTGGCTGCCAGCCTGATGTAACCCCACTTACTACAACCCTCTGAGCTCAACCCATCAGCCAGTAGCTCACCCACTGCATTACGTGTTTATCCAGCTGCATGCTGGACATTTTGTCCAGGAGGAGACTGTGAGAGACAGTATGGAAAGCTTTACTGAAATCCAAGAAGATTACATTGACTGGCTTCCCTTGGTCAGCTAGGTGGCTAACCGTGTCATAGAAGGAAATTAAGTTTGTTAAGCAGGGCTTTCCCCTTGTGAACCTGTGCTGGCTGGGACCAGTGACTGCATTGTCTTTCAGGTGTTTTACAGTAACTCCCAGAATAATCTCCATGATTTTACGAGGCACAGAAGTGAGACTGACAGCCCTGTAGTTATTGGGGTCATCCCTGTTGCCCTTCTTGAAGACTGGGACAACATTTGCCAGCTTCCAGTCAACTGGGACATCTCCAGATTCCCAAAAGCATTGAAAACTCATTAAGAGAGGTCTCACTATGACATCAGTGAGCTCTTTAAGCACCCTCGGATGAATCTCATCAGGCCCCATTGACTTATAGGGATCCAGCTGGAACAGCAAGTCCTGCACAAGTTCAGCATTGATTGGGAGTTTACCATTCCCACATTTATGGTTCTGTAGCCCAGAGGGGTCCCTGAGCCCACCATCAGTGTTGTAGACTGAGGCGAAGAAAGCATTAAACATCTCTGCTTTATCTATGTCCCTGTTTGTGTGGTGACCATGCTCATCAAGTAACAGGCCAATGTTATTTCTGGCCTGTGTTTTTCAGTTAAAATATTTTTAAAAGCCCTTTTTATTGTCCCTCACAGTAATGGCCAGCTTCAGCTGCAATTGAGCTTTGGCCGCATGGATTTCCTCCCTGCAGTGACGAACAGCATCTCTGTAGTCCTGCCATGTCGCCTGACCTTGCTTCCACTGGCCATATACTTTCTGGTTTTGCCTTATTTCTAGAAGAATATCCCTGCTCAGCGAAGATGGCCTTCTGCCTCACCTGTTTGACTTCCTGCATTTTTGAATTGCCTGGTCCTGTGTTTTTTGGAGGTGGTACTTAAGAAGTGACTAGCACTGATGGACCCCAGGACATTCAAAAACTTTTTCCCAGGGGGCCTTACTAAGTTCCCTGAGCAACCTGAAGTCTGCTCTCCTCATGTCCAGAGCTGAGGTCTTGCTGGAAGCTTTCTTCCTGTCACCATAGATTTTAAACTTGCTGCGTCATGGTCGCAGTGGCCAAGGCAGCCACCAATCGCCACTTCACCCACAAGGCCCTCTCAGTTAATAAGCAACAAGTCAAGGAAGGCATCGTTCCTGCTTGGTGCCTTAGTACCTGAGCACGAAGTTGTCCTACAGATGGTTTAGGAACCTTCTGGACCTGTTTGTCCCAGACATGTGGTATTCCCAGTTGACATCTGGCAAGTTGAAGTCCCCCATAAGAACAAGGGCAGGTGACTTAGAGGCATCCCTTAGTTCCTTATATAGTAACTCGTCAGTGTTATCATCCTGGCTGCGTGGTCTACGATAGACTGCCATGACAACATCCACTTTATTTGTCCGTCCCGTAATCGTCATCCAGAAGCCGTCAACTGTGCCATTGCCAACTGCAAGCTCCGTGCATTCCAGCTCCTTTACTACATACAATGCCACTCCCCTGCCTCACCATCCTCTCATTTCTGGGATATTCGGATTTAACAGAAGGAAACAGTAGAAGTGTTTATTTTTTTTAAAGGAGGTTGTAGTGGAGTGGCTGTCGGTTTCTTCTCCCAAGTTACTAGTCATAAAACGAGAAGAAATTACTTCAAGCTGCATTAGGGGAGGTTCAGATTGGATATTAGGAAAAATTTCTTTACTGAAAGAGTGGCCAGGCATTGGAACAGGCTGCCCTGAGAGGTGGTGGAGTCACCATCGTCGGAGGTATTTAAAAGATGTGTAGACGTGGCACTTCAGGACATGGTTTTGGAGACATGGTATTGTTGGGCTGACGGTTGGACTTGATGATCCTAGAGGCCTTTTCCAACCTTAATGATTCTATAATTTTCCAGTTCTGTGTATGTTTTACATGTAAGGTAGGGTTGGAAATGCTGAAGTCAAAATTGTTCAGGATGCATAATTTTTTTGGTTTTGGTTTGGCTTTAGTAAACACCTGGATAATCTGAACAAAAAGCTGTGGGACGTAAGTGATCCTGAAGGCTATTCCTGATTATCTCATTGCTTAGGTCTTACTGATTGTAAGCAAGGCTTAATTTTTTTTTTTAAGAGTAAAACGAACATGTCTGCATTACATCATAGAAATGCAAAAACCAGAAGCCAGTTTTCTTGCGTTGTTTGTAACTCCAGTTTATAGCTGTAGGTGTATTTATGTACCTGGAATAGTGGGCTGAGTCTCTTAAGAGCAAACTCTACTTCTGTAACAGATAGAGCTGTTGGTATGAGAATGTCAGCAACATACCACTGATCTAAGTTTTCAACTTCAGGGACACATTGGTCTCACAGGTACTGGGTCTAGGAGGTGTGTTTTCTCTGAAATGGCTAGAATTTTTTTTTCCTAGCTTTTCATGCAATGTAATTCTATACAAAAATGATGTATTAATGCCTTCTTTTTAACAGGAGAAAGAAACTGGAAACAAAAGTGAAGAAACTTGAAGGTAACTTTCTACATTGTGTTACTGTGCTGTTATCCTACTCCATCTTTTGATTCCTTTTTTATCCAAAGAAGTAATTGCAGCTTTCTAACTCTGAGGCCCCAAGGAGCAAGGCAGGGCAGTAGAATGTGTGGTGCTTAGTCTCTGAATTACATCCTGCACAATATTTTCTGTTGATTAACTTAGGTAGATGGCGTAAATGGAGTTGGAAGGGAATTTCTGGTCATGAAAACCTCAAAGGATGGAGTCTGCCCAGCCTGTCCAGGCAACTTGATTCACTGCATGACTGTCTTCCTGGTGAAAAAGCTTTTCGTTACAGCCAGTTGGAAACTCTTTTGTTTCAACTTATGCCTGCTGTGTCTTTTCTTCCCACCATACACCACTGAACAGTCTTACTCCATCTTCTTAATACCTCCTTGTAGGTACAGGAAAGCTGCTCTTGGCTCCCTTCTGAAGTTTTTGTTTTGTTTTGTTTTTTTTCCTCTCACACTAATTAAGTCTACTTCAATGAGCCTGTTTTCATAGGCACGTGCTCCTGCATTCTAATAATCTTGGCAAGAGTCTTCTAGTCATGTTCATAATCATATTTAAATATGTAGTAATCCTGACACATGTTTTTTTATTTTTAAATATTCTGGCAATTGGTTTTTCATTTGGTTGGTTGGTTGGTTTGGTTTGGTTTTAAGTAGAGTTAAAGTGCTTGCCTCATGGCACTGTGTTTTTCATGTTCTGCTAGTAGAGGGTGGATATGCATAAAGCATTCTGATACTTAACTAGCTGTACTGTTAGTTGGCAAGGCAGATATTTTCATTTATGGCACACTAACAGCTGTGTTTACCACAGTTTAAAGTACAGTGAACTGAGTGACTTTTATCTTAGTGTTAGAAACCCCCCAAATCCTGCTGTAAGGTACAGGATATTTTGATGAGCATTTTGGAGTTCCATTATGTAGCAGCAAGATTTTTATACCCTCTTGCCCTCAAAAACTCGAAATCTGGCAGAGCTAGAACAAAATACTGTGAGATAGTTTGCATTAGGTCCAATTCGAGTGACTGGTTTATCTGTTACATTCTTTTCTCTGTTCTTTAAATATCCCAGACCCTGTATTTTAGCCTGGTATCTTTTGTCAATCTGAAATTTTCCCATGATTGTTTTTTGTCAGCCTACCATCTGAGGTGCCTTTAAAGCTCTTTTTTTTTTTTTTATATGCTCTCTTCTGTGACCTAATCTGATCAGCAGGCAAGTTCCATCTATCTTTTCTCTGTTGTCTGTGTATGTCACCAAGCTGATCTCTCAGGAGTTCTCTCAAGTATCTCTCTTGCTTGAGTATTTCCCAAGGAACCTCACATTCAGTCCTCACTTACCTGCCCTGTATTTTTTATTCCCACCCATCTGCAGTCTTCCCTGGTGTCTGTTAGACGTTAAAGTATAAGGTACTCTTCATTGTTCATGAGTCTTGAGTGCTATCTACATCTTTCTAATGCAGTTCATTATGGTGTTTTCACCTTTGAACTTGAGTCCTCTCTTAAGTAAGAGAATGAAACACAGTAAAAACGATTGCACCTCATTCTTATTCGCCTTTTCACTTGGTATATATTGTTCTACAGTACAGTATCGTTACGATATCAGCCACTCTTCATTCTTGCATGTAAGTGAGAAAAGTAATAAATGTATTTCAGTAGTTCAGAACAGTAATTATGCAGTGGAAGATGAAATACTTGCATGCATGAGCTGTATTAGTGAGCCAAAATATAACTTCAGTAGATTTTTTTTCTGTAATTCGATTTGCAAACTGGTGACCAATACTACTTAAAATACTTGTCTCTTATATTGTAGTTTTTAACTTGAATATTGGTTTTCTTTCATGAAGAGGCTGCAACAAAGCATACACAGGACTTTAGACAACTGAAAACTGAGAAGAAAAAGCTTGAAAAGGAGCTAAAGAAGGCACAAGTAAGACTTTCCTTGTCTTTTAGATATATTCCTGGGGGAAAAAAGGAAGCTACTAATAACAGAGATACTGAAATAGTAAAATTACACATGTTATGGGTATTGAGTAACTAAACATAGCAGTTCACCTTATGAGGTAGAGGTTTTCCAGCTGAAGCATGACTTTTGAAACGTCGATTTAGATTTCTTGCTAATGGAGAGTAGATGATTTTCAAACTACGTATGGCATGAAAAATTAATATTGTTTAATTTTAACAGGGAAAACTTGATGGTGTACTTAAAGAGAAGTGCAGAAAAGGTAAGGGTTCACCTTTGCCTTCAGATTTACATGTGATATTGTTCCATTTGAACATTTCCTTTCCCCCCTCTCCTCTTTTTAATAGTTAAGCATGCGGAGACTCAGAGTTCAAGTGAAGATCTTACAACAGATATAGACAAAGGTAAGATTTTTTTCAAGACCGTTCTCTGTGTGGAACCAACCAGTATGAATTTATTGCAACTGGAGTTGTGTTTTTGGAAACAGAGGATACTGACAGAAATGCTCTAAGAGAAGATGTGGTTGATACAAATATGTTACGCTGTAGTAATGTAGTACTACATTAATGTAGTAGATTGCTATTTTCAGTTTTGCAGTAATGAAAATACTCGATTCATTAAAATTACTCGTCTACCCCATCCATGTGTGAAGTCAGTTGATGTGCAACTATAAAGCAAAACGCAAACACTGAGAAAAATACAGTCTCATTGTGAAGCTCAGTGAAACCATAAATGAAACATGGAAAGCATAAGACACAACATAGGAGTCTCGTCTTCTCCAATTTCTGTGTCAGGCTCTGTAAATCAAGTGGAAATCTAGGATGTATAGTTGTTCCTTATCCTGTTGACTTTTTCCCCTTAATGATCTAAAATACCTGCTACAAATTATCTGAATCTAACTGTGTAATGGAGCAAACTCCTAAACCTTCTCTAAAGTACTAGGGTCAAACTTTAAGCAAATTTATTTTTTGGATTTTTGCAGTCTTTTAAAATAATTTTTGAATTGTTTAGAAATTCTGAAGGCAATTTTCAGGCAAAAGAAGAACTTCCCTGTTCTATTTCCTGCTTTACAATATTTCTATATAAAGTTTGTTGCCAATATTAAACTTCCTGAAAAAGGTAGACCTTGTCAGTTGTTGTGTGTCTTGGCATATTTTACTGCCTTTTCGATTGTACTAAATTGGTACCCAATTTAATCCTTTAATTTTTAATTAATGGCAAAACAGGAGAATTAAGATCTGAGCTCTAATTTGAGCTTCAAATAGCATCAAGGTCTTATTACTGATGAGAAATTGTTAGTGTTGTTAATAGCTGTCATGCAAAATTTGGCAGGTTTTCCTCCTATGTGTTGAGTTTTTTTAATGTGTCTTTTCATAAAATACTAGCAGTTTGCCATGGTCTTTGACTTACAGAATTGGCACAAACCCAGTTGTCTCAGTTCCTGATTGTTGAATCTGATGATAGTTTGGGCATAAGTAGGTGAGGTGCTTGTGTATTTTGTCGAGTTTTTGGTCTGTTTCTCCCTCTCCACCTGCCCTTCTGGTTCTGGGTTGTTTGGCATCACCTAGCAATGGTGCTGTTAGGACTCCAGACAATGCCTATTAATGTTGTGGTGATTAATTCAGATAAATTTAATGTCCATGGTAAGAATGAGATGAGTCACTACTGAGTGGGATGAAGAAAGGATGTGATATAAATACTTTCTTCCTAAAAGATTTTCTCCTCCATTTATGTTCGTGTCACCTGAGTTGTTTTAGAAAGCTGTTTAATTTCACTAATGCTACATTCTGATATGCTTTTACATTTTACTCTGGGAGCTGCTACAACTTTTTGCCACCCTCACTATGGAAAGGAAAAGCTAAAGCATTCTGCAACTGTCCTTCGGTCTGCTGTGTGGCTATGGCTGATACAGGATCCATTCCCTCAATGGCATCTGGCATTTCTCTCTCTGAAGCTAAAATGCCCTCTGTCCTTGGACTTAATTTTTGTTGCAGTTATTTTGTATTTTGTTGTAGGCATGTCTTTATTCTGTAGTAATAAAGAAACATAAATTCTTAGCTCTCTGAGCAATTGAGGTTTTCCTCAATTTATAAAAATATTTATTTTAACAGAAAAAATAAAGCTCTTGCTAGAAGAACTCTGGACATGCATTAACAGTGCAACCGGAAGAAGAGAGAATCAGGAAAATGAACCTGTCTTGGGTGAGATGGCATGCAAAGTCTTGACATTTTCTCGAAGCTGTCTCTTTTTTCTGACCAAAAATAAATATTGGTATATTTTTTTAGCTTCTGTTCAGGATACGGCATGGCCAGAAAAAAGAAGACTGACTGTTAAAGAAGGTAGGGTCCAGTAAATGTGAATTTATTAATCTGCAAGTGCATTAGCTTAGTGTTACTGGGATACCATCAAGTTGGGTACTGTTTGCATAACACTTTTTTGACAGACTTAAATACTTTCCTTGGTGATTCCTGATCAAGTACATATGCGATTAGAGTACTTGGAAATAATTGCAAATATTCATTTGAACAGCCAAGTAAACTGGAATGCCCATCTAAACAAAAGTTGTTATAATCTGCTCCAGCAATTGAGAAATGGAATTATTTTACCATCAGCTGCTTTGACTATTTCTAAGTAGTCAAAACTCACCTTTCATGTTGATACCTTAATTATTATTTCATTATAAACTCTGCAGTATATAATGTGAATTACGGGATGCAAGTGCTCTTTTTAGTCTGAAACAAACACATGGTAACGTAGCTGGACTGTAAAATTTAAGAAGCTGTTACCACCATTTTCTTCATTCATATCTGCTTGAATAATGGATAATGGTGCATTAATTTTCATATTCATGATACAGAGAAACAAAATATATAATTTGGTGATAGCTTTAATTTTGTAATCTGATATTCAGTATAATAATAAAAAATAATCTGAGTAGTTATCCACATGCACATTCACAGCAAACTTGAACTGCTTTAACTTCACATAACAGATGTCATTTTCCTTCTGCCCTCAAGAATAATAGGTGCCTTGAAACTGCATTAGTATTTCTGTAGTTGTCTCTTCAGAGTATGCTTATTAATCTTTCATTTTTCTTTTATTTTCTCTACTACTTTGGTTTTCTGTAACTCAGGCTGTAGAAATACTGTCTGGGATAACTACCCTGCCATATTAAGAGCTCTGAAGGTAAACTGCTAGCCTGTCTCCCCACCCTGTTAAGTCTGGCAGTTTGCTAGCAATGTGGATCCCAATGGATCTAGTTTCAGATTGTTTCCAGTGGAACCCACTTAAGAGGTGCCAAAGTATAAGGACCGGCTTATAAGCCAGTTTATCAACCTCGGTCCCGCCATTTTAATGCAGCAGATTCGTGGCTTCAGCTCCAAAACTGAGCTAGACAGTTGTTCCCTGAGATTCTGAATTTGATTTCGTGATTGAGAGTCAATCAAATGACAAGAACAAGCACAAGAAAGTGAATAGTTTGAAATACGTGTGATTTCAGAGGGGTATCACATTCTAGGGTCATCCCATCTGCCACAAGGGGAACTCTATATTCCAGGAGTCCTGTCCTGGATTTCCTAGTCACATCTTCTCAAGGAAACTACAGTACTTTTACAAAAGGAAACAATTGTCCATAACAGTTCCTTCCAGTCAGTCTCTCTTTTGCGTTTGTTGGAGCGTCTAGATGTCGTACAAATACATCTTACTTTCTGTTGCTTTGGCTGTGGTTTTTTCCATCTTTAAGCCTAGGACAGCCATCTTGTTCTGCCTCTCATGAAAGTGGCCATTACCTTGGCTTTGTAATAGCAAAATGCATATGCTTACAGATGCAATCTTCTAGCAAAAAAGGGATCTTAATGAGTTTGCTGTAACTTCTTGTCCCATATTATAACGGTTTCCTCTTAGAGAGCAAATGAGCTTGATGGTAATATTGGTGAAGCATCTTTTCCAGAGAATGTCAGTTCATCTGTCTGCCTGGATCTAGCCTTTCAGAAAGATACCTCTTTGGCTGATTTCTTAGTACACTCAAGTGTGCTGCAAAATATCCAAAGCTTCACATTACAGTCAGTGCCTTCTGTGTTCCACCAAGGTTGATACCACTTTGAATGGCTTTCTTGAAGAACATGTTCATGTATGAAAACTAGGAGACACATCAGGCTTTGCATTCATGCTTTTTCCAAGAAATGTGCCATTGTGAAAGCCTCATAGGACAATGAGGTTTTGCCAAACTTAATTTAAATTGAATTAGTTTAGAAGCGTTTTTGCTTGGTCTTAGTAGTATTGTTACAAATCTGCCAGTCATAAAGTAGACTGTACCTGCAGTTGACTATCAGACCCATAGCCTTAGATCATAATCTAAGGTTAATAAGACATTGCTGTTTTTTTAGACTTCAGAAAACTGTTTCCCGTATAATTTGTGCATGTTTTATGGTCCTGAGATTAAAGTCCGTAGGATGTGAGTGATTTAGGAAGCAGACCTCTTTTCTGTCCCTAAGACCATATGAAAATCTCTCAAGATAACATCTTTTTAGATAGCGTAGCATTGCGCATTTAGTTTCAGGTATGCAGTGTTCACCCTACTTATTTGTTTCATATGATGGGATGTATGGATGTGCTGTCTCGAAAAACGGAATACTGTCTGTAGCTCTAAAGAATAGCTAGTGTATAAAACATCCTGAAATTCACATAATTGGAAACAGGTTGAAAAATCGAGGGTTGTCAGCAGGGCATTAGAAACTTTCTGTAGAGGGACTTTTCATAAGAGAAATAATGCTGTTTGTCCTTGAGAAGTGTGCGGTTGCTACTGCCAGGCGTTTGCAGTCACTGTGCTGAGAGAGATGAGCTTTTGCTGTAAACCAGAAGAGATTCTATGGCTAGATGACTTATTTTGTTAAAATATCAGCATCTTAATCTGGGCCTTCTTTTTGAGAAAAAAACCCAAGACTTGGTTCAGAAAGTTGCTTTGTTGTTTAGGGTGGGGAGAGAAGAGGACATTGTTTTGCAACAGTGAACTGCCCTGCATTGTGGATAATCAGGACCAAAGATTTGAGCTGTAAAATTCAATTTGTTTAGTACCAAGGCAACTGATGCTAGCATTGCTTATTTCATCTCTGCTCTCCTTTCTCCATTCATTAAGGAAGTATTTCACAGTAGTGTGTGGTAGATTTTGATGGTGTTTTCAAGATCAGAGTCATGTTAACCTTCTCTCAGAAGTGGGAGAAGGTAACAGTGTAAGGGTTTGAAGCTATGTGGACTAGATTCCAGGTTGTAGATTTGAGGACAAATCTTAATCATTTCCATAACTGCCATAATGAAAAAGAATGTCTGTGAAATATGATCTTTGAGAGGATCCTTCCAATGAGAAGGGCTTGGTACCAGTAGGGCTTTTCCTGAACCTGAAGTTCAGGCCAAGGTGCCAAAGACCTGACTGTTTCCTATAGAGAAGTTTACTGTATCCTGAACCTTTTAAAATTGCTATGACAACTCTTCCTATATAAAGGGGTAACCATGAGAAAAGCGTCTCATCCCTGAAGAAATTCAAAGTTATCAGGGACTGGATTGGAAAGGGATGAGGAGAGGATGGAGAATCTCTTAGTTATTCAGAAGTTATACCTTTGATCCATTTCTCAGAGGGAACTTTTCAGTGGCTGGTATGTATAAATATTCTTGGGCTCAATATAGGCTCATGGCTGATCTTGAGTATAGGTAGGATGTAAAGTTCCTGATAACTTAGTACTATTGTGTATTTCACTGTGCAAAATTGTCTAACTGAAATTCTTCTAGGGGCAAAATACAAAACTGTGTGTTTCTGCCTGCTTCAGTGTGGAGAAAGTTCTGAGCTTAGAACTGGTTGGCACAAAGGCGTGTGAAAGAAATCTAAGATACAGTCTAAGATTATATCTTAGAAAGAACCACCTCAATTTTCCTTCTTTTCTTTGTTCCTGCTTGTGAAGGATCTCCTTTTCCCTTGGATGGTCTAATGGGACTAGAATTGTAGAAGGAATCTTGCTTTTTCATGACAAGATGTAGAACATCCTGGAAGCTCTGTGTGACTGTAGCTTATAAATAGCTTTATAAAACAATGAGTGATCTTAAAACTTGTAAGATGCTGCTTTGACCAAAGGAGATATCAGAACTAACTTAACTTTGGGGAAAATGAAGTGGTAAGGCCCTTTAGGCTGAACAGTTTCTCTGTCCTCATACTGTCCATTTCAGCAACTGAAATTTTGACATGGAGCTGCTACATGAAGTGACTGACATGGATCTTGGATATCAGGGTTTTTGATCAGTTTTCCCACTAACTCCTTTAGTGGAGCCAACATATTAGAATGTGCTTGAAAGTTATTGGGATGCAGATCTCTGGGAGGTCATTTTCACCTATCGAATTAAATTAGTGTTTTCAAATCTGATACTATCATTAATGATGCTTTGGGCATATCTCTGCAAGTTTTAGTAGTGGATAAACACCCACAGCAATAATGAAACACACTATTATTTTTTATTTTGCCAGCAGAATGCAGGTTGTGCCAATTAAATCAATACATCCTCTGTTCAAAACCATTTTGTGCATGTGGTGTTCTTTGTTCTGTGGTATGGTACTTGTACGTACACAGACCAGGTTTAATCTGTTGCTTGAATACTGCTGATTCTGTGTCCAATAGTGTTTGTGAGCACTATAAACAAGATCACACATACAAATGTCATATAAGAATTGCAAATACTACAGAGTAGGTTTTAGTTCCAAGCGGCACACTGGAGTTTGGGACTGTTGATTTCTGCTGTTTTATTGGAGGTCATCTTTTCTTTTTATAAAATCATAGAATTTAAATTTCAGAAACTGGGCCATCCTTTCACTGTTAAAAGCATCTAGCACAATTATCATCAATATTTAAATTCTTTGTCTCTACTGTTTAGACTTTTGTGGGGCAATGTGTTTTTTTTACATCCATAAGAAATGGGTTACTGTGTAGTAATAAAAAGTGTGTTTTGAAAAGGAATAAAACAAAAGTACAATGCAAAGAATCACACAGGACATTTAGACATGCTTTCTTCCTGCTAGAGTAACTGTAAAACTGGTATAGTTGGTACTGTCTTTAAAGGGTTGTCAGCTGCTCAGTGTCTTTCATTGTCTTAGTGGTTCGCACTCCTTTGGGTATGTTGCAGGGAGAACCTCACTTCTAAGAAAGATTTTTTTAAAGGGTTTAGCTTTAACTAAGTCACATCACTGAAGCCAAAGTCTTGTACGATTAGACTCAACATTGAAATTTAAAGAACAAACACTTCAAAAGCACATGCATATTAAATCATAAACCTAGGAATATAGCTAAGAACTCCCTTACTGTGTTTATGGCAGGGTGTAACTGTAACTGGCTTGCAAGTGCAGCTGCTAGCTCAAAGCTGCAGGTTCCTTTAAGCTGAGAATTAAGCCTGAGTGGGGAATGTCACTGCATGCTTGTCCTGCTTTTCTTGAACATAAGTTACTGGGCTAAATCTGAAATAAATCATTGAGCTGTAAGGACCTTCAGTCCTACCTGGTATGGCCCTTCCTTCCTGATAAGAAAAATTGGGAATAGTCTTAATGATCCAAGTCAGAAAGTGGCTGGGGAGAGCTCTTTGCACATACACATACCTTTTTCATGAACAAAGATAATCACAGAATCACAGGTTGGAAGGGACCTCAGGGATCATCTAGTCCAACCTTTCTAGGAAGAGCAGAGTCTAAACAAGATGGCCCAGCACCCTGTCCAGACAACTCTTGAAGGTGTCCAGCCGAGTCAACCACTTCCCTGGGGAGATTATTCCAATGGTTGGCTGTCCGCAGTGTGAAAAATTTTCCTCTGGTGTCCAATCGGAATCTCCCCAAGAGCAACTTGTGTCCGTTCCCCCTTGTCCTCTCCATGTGACTCCGTGTAAAAAGGGAGTCTGCATCTTCTTTGTAGCTGCTCCTTAAGTACTGGTACATGGTGATGAGATCCCCTCTGAGCCTCCTTTTCTCAAGGCTGAACAAACCCAGTTCTCTCAGCCTATCTTTAACATCTGATCTCCGTAAGGAAAATGTTTCTAAAAGTGACATTAAGTGCTTCTTATTACTAGTCTATTGGAACATCAGTTGAAGAGATGGTAATGCATTCTTATTATGATGATGTATTATATCTGTATATGTATATGTATAATGTGTATATCTATATAATTATGAATTATATCTATAAAGAAAAATGGGAGAGGAAAAGAATTCTTAACAGTATTTTTGTGTCTTAGAAACCGTACAAATCCACCAAAAGATTAGGAAGTGTGATAGGAAAACACTGCCTCGGTATTCTTCACTAGAAAGTGCTGGAGAGCGGAATTCTGTAACAGCCATGCAACTTCAAGTGAGTACTGAGCCTTTTGGAGATGACTGTGTTGAGAACAGGACTACTGAAGAATGTCTGCACAGCGGTGAGGATAAAACTATAGATATGATGCTACAGACAGATGGGGCAAACAGCAGTTCAGACTTCTCCGATCAGGAGCAAAAGGGCCCAGGTGGAAATGTGATGGATATATTGAACTGGGCCAGGCCTCTCCCTGCTCTACTTTCTCCAGTACAGCTTTCACCACGAACCACACAGGTGAGTTTCAGGATGTGTCTGACTTGGCACTAATTTGGTCATATGCAAAAATAATGACTTGATATTCCTGGGCTTTTATATTCTTTTGAGTATCAGTATCAGTGACTTATGCGCTGAAAGGGTCTCTGTGTAAATGTTTAGATCTGTATGGATACTTTTTTACCTTCCAGCATACTGTCTGTGGAAGGGGGATAAACAGGAATTTCAGAAGTATATTAAAAACAAAGTTACCCGTGTTTCATCTGCTGTCATGATTTCTTTTCCCAATGTTGCAGACTTACAGTCCCAACTCCTGTTGGGTATAAGCGTGGCTTTCATAGCAAAATTCCACAGCTTGAAAGTCAAGGGGAACCTACGCATATGTTGTTTTCCAGTAATCTTAGAATGCAAGTAGGTAGGTAAAGAAGTCTCTGACTTTTCACAGGGGTACCTTCCATTTGCTATAAAGAACAACGACGGAGAAGGATGTAATTCTGTTGAACAGCCTTAATCTCTCAAAACCACTGCTTGTCAGGGCTACCAATGTATTTCTTTAGAGAAATTGTTCTTAAAACTGATACCAGGCTTTGGAATATTAACTTTGTATTTTTTGTTAAAGGATATGTTGTTTGGAGAAGTCACAGGTTCCAGTGATGAAGAAGTTGATTGCAGTGCTTCTGCAGTGGAGTATATTTTACAAGATGACCAAGTTCAGCTTCAGAGTTGTAATGTATTCAGCCTCAGTGAGGAGTGTAACAGACAGAGCAAATCACATGAGCATGGTCTTGATGCAGAAATCTCATGTAACCTGAGTTGGAATGAAAAGAGTCCAAAGATGTCAAGCAAGGAAGACAAAGATGCTGAAACAAACAAAGCTGAAGCTGCTACTTTAATTACAAACATGGAAACTAACAAAGAATGTTTGGAGGAGAAGGCTGAGAATATGGAAACTGAGCAGAGAGAACTAACTGAAGCAACAGCACAGGAATTGGAAGCCACGGAAGAACAGAAAGGAGATAGTGAGGACATGCACAGTGAAGAGGGAGGTTCTTCAGCTGATTTTATGTTACACAGTTCCAAGCCTCAGAATCAGATGGAAAACTGTAGTGAGACAGAGCAAACAGAGGAGAATGTAATCTTAATCAGAGCTGTTGATTATGAGGGTTCACATGAAAAGCACAGTGAATTAATGAAAGCAGAAAGGGATGGATTATCAGGAAAGAGAGAAACTCATAGGGCAGTATCTGTTCCCCAAACTGTTACTCATTTGCCACCTAAGCAGTGGATTGTGCTTCCAAGTGAAGATTCTGAGGAGAAGTCTGACGCGGTGACACAGAATGAAGTGGTTGAAAATGAATCAAAAAATGTAATCAAAGTAATCAATATGGCAAGTGATGTAGGGAAAAACATAAATCAAGTGATAACGGGAGAGGAAATAACAGCTGAAATACAGATGGAAGGACTCTGTGCAGAGGCAAGTAATGAGAGAGAGCACTCTGAAAACGCGTTTGACTTCAGTAGTACAAAATCCTGTGAAGCAGAGTGTCCTACAGACCTAATGATACAGCATGATGGGGAGGATATAATTATGGAGACTAAGGCAGACACTGGAGCTGTTGAGATCTCTGCACACTCTCGGTGCTCTGAAATAAAACATGACAGTAAAGAGATTCTGGAGCAACAATGTGTGCAAACAATAAAAAGTGAAGCAGACAGCGAATGCGAACCAGGGACTATTAAAATCTCTAGACATTACTTACCTGTATCTGCTATTGAAGGAATTGGAAATTCATTGTCTAGGGATGACATAGACAAAAATGTAGGTATGGAGGGGACTGCTTTGTCAGCTTTTCCAAAAGAACAGCTTAAAATTGAAGACGTGTATACAACCAGACCCGAGGCTCCTGAACTAGCCGTGAAATGTAACAGAGAAAGTGTTCTAGAAATAGTTGAATCATCAGAGCTACTCCATAGTGCAGAAAATGGAAAATCAGTAGATATAAAGGAAGGGGGATATTTAAAAGGCAAACCACACCAGGAAGAAAATGGTAGTAATTTATCGCAAGGGAAGTCAGACTTGGAAACTATACTCGCACTATCAAAGGTGGCATGCATTACTGATGCAGAAAGCAGCGTAGCTAAGTGTGAATCCTCTGTGTTAGATTTTACAGAAATAAAAGGTGAAATGAAACAACCTGAAAACTTGTGTAGTACACTAGAATGTGGGTTGTCCAAAACTCAAAACTTGAGAGAGTTTGAATCTCAGGAGTCTGAATTCAAAGTTAATCCAGAAGATTTTGGAGGGGAAAGCAGTGAGCTGTTAGAAAGAGTGGATACCATTGAATCTGTCTTAGTAGAAAGTAATCTTACTTCTCAGGCACAGTTTGTAAAACCTCTGAATCAGTTCTTGATACCTGAAAATGTTAAATGTGATGAAATAAAAGGGGAATTAAATAAACAAAGCAAGGAATTGGTGACTGACACTTGTTCCAATTCATTAAACTGGGAGGAGAATGTTGTGAAGAAAAATGGTATTTCAGAGATCATCTGCCAGCCGACTTCAGAAATGGCTTTTAATAGTGGGTTGTCTTTTTCTACTCAAGCGGACTTGGAGATGCACTGTATAAATACTGAAGAAACAGATTCTCCTATGCAAGTGGGAATTGGCTTGGAATCCTCAATGCCCCCTGATCTACATTTCAGTGTTCAGAAAGTTGTTGGTTCTGTTGAAACTTACTTCACAGAAAAGGCTCCTTTTTCCCATACATGGGACAACAAAGGAGATAAAACTTGTGTTACAGGTAGTGCATTTAACTGTTCTTCGGAAAGCTTGGAAGAGGGTGCTGAGGTCCCATCTGCTGTAAAAGACAACATGTGCAAAGAACTGGACTGCCCTGAGAGGGAATGCATACATAAAAATGAAGTAAAAATTCCAGATGAGAAGGAGCAGCCAGTAGATAAAGGACCTCAGGCATCTGTTAAGTCACAGATCCTGGATGCAAACTCTTATGATAAGAATACTTTTCTTCTCCAAAAGTTTGATTATCAGGAATCAGCATGCAGGACTTCTATGTGTGAGGTTAGAACAGAACCTTCTAGAACTGTTTCACTAACAGATGGGGGAGAAAGCAAAGAATTGAATACTTTTGAGGTGCCTGGGGAAAATGCCATAAAAAGGTCTAAAAATGTTTTTGATATGCCAGAGCAGAGCAATGAATCTGAAGAGAAAGACTGTTCTATAGAAAAAGTTAGATATGTGAAATGTTCTGAATGTGTTCCCATGTTCAGAAAGGAACTGAGGGCTTCCAGAACTGCAGTGGGTGCTCTGGAAACTGGTGCAGTTGTTGATGCTGATTATGAAGTATGTGAACTTCATTCAACAACACACCCAGGAAATACTTTGACGGTTAGTCATGTAAAAGCAGGCACTATGGCAGATACGGATACAGACTGTGAAGCAAACACCTCTCCAGATACTGCAAATGAGTTGTCGAGTGTGGTTGGGGAGGGTTCTTCTAAAGCCTTAGCCTCTTGGAAAAGAGAGTGTATATTAGTAACCTCTGAAAATACTGAGGGCGCTAATGAATGCGTGGTAGATTCTAACAGAGCTGGATGCATCAGTGACAGTGAGGAAAACCTGTTAAAAACTGGGGCATCAAAAGAAAGCCCTGTGATGCCAAATGCTTCAAAAAATAGATTACCGCTATGCCAGATGTTAACCAAATTCCCAGAAACTTGCAAACTGGCTGTAAAAAACAGTAAATTAAATACAAGAATGTTAGCACGTGGCAAGTTCTTAGAAGAAAATGATTCTGGAAAACCTAAGTCAAATGTGGAGCGAAGCCTACTACACGGTGTTGATATGGGGGTCTCAGTGTTTGAAGACTATAATCATAATCAAACTTGCACTGCTTGCAACATAGGAGAAGACAACGCTGATGTTATCCTGGATGGTATCAGTAGAAAAAAAGATTGTGTCAAGTATCCTCCAAATCCAGCCCTGTCTGATGTAGAGTGCAATTGTCAGATAGTTAGGCAGCCTTCTGAGCCACAAAAGCCAGTATTTGAGAAGCCATGTATGTCAGAGTCTTGTGTAGATGTTAGTCTCAAAGAGAGCAGTAAATTGAAGGGCAGAGAGCAAGAACCATCTGAAATATTGACTGTTTCAACCAAGACAGCTGCCCAAGTAATGCGTGCCAAACTATCAAAGAGGCTGGTTCAAGGTAAAAGAAAAACAAAGACTCTCAAAGTTAAACTAACTCAGCCAGTTCTTGCAAATGCTGACACGTCTATGCCAACAAAATGCTCATCCGAGACTATAAATAAAATCAGGGAAGAGATGGGTCCTCCTCTGCCCCCCTTGCTACTGCCTTTGATTGCTTCCCCTCCAAAAGCTGCATGTACCATGTCCCCAGAAATGTCTTCTACTGGTCGATCCACTTTGCTATCCCCTCTTGATGACCTGATATCCCCACTACATGAAACTCCTATTCCTCCTCTCGTGTCTCCGTTAACAGATACGCCAACAGTAAAGTCTGCTCTTTTGTTCTCTCCTCCCTCACCCTCAGAAATGGCAGTAGGTAGAAGGATTCGCTCCTCACCTTTGAAATTTTGTACTTCCATTCCAAAGCATGCGCTTCCCGTCCCAGGAAGATTTCCTCTCTTTGCCCCTGACAGCTCTACTCCAGGTGCTCCTCAGGAGAACTCTGTGAAAATACTGGACACAATGTATCCAGAGCTGTCTGCAAGGGCAAGGACACTAAACATTCTGAAAGGCAATATTCAGCTTAACCGATGTGCTTTTTCAGACAGCCAAAGTTTGCCAGGACCTGTGGCTCAAATAGGTGGGTTCAAAGCAATTGCATCTACATCAACTGCTTTTGTTAAAACTGGGAGCAATTTGAAATCTGATAGTAGCAAAGATCAAGACAAAGGTGTGCAAAATCAGCAATTGTTTTCAAGCTCATCAAATCATCTTGAAAAACGGACACTGTTGCCCGTATCTATGCCAAGAAGTGCAAAGAGACTGCGGTTGGACAGTGAACCACCAAAGCTGGAGCCCAATAATATCGCTACTATCAGAAATACTAAAAATACAATCTCTGAAATGCAGGAGGCTTTCCATGACAAAAGCTGTGAAGTCAGTGATTCAGCACACAGTTCCAGTTTAGAAGCATCACTACTAGTAAAGAATGTTACTGATCTTGGCTGCCAGAAAGTTTCTTTGGCATTGAAGAAAATTGCTGAATCCTGTTTTGATTTGTTACCAGTTATTAAAGGTCACATGTATGTCGGCAATATCTCAAAGATTCCAATAATGAGAGATGAAGAGAAAGAAGTTGTCTATGAATTTGGTATAAAAAACAAGGTAAGTAGCATAATTTTTAATTTTGTGCTTTAACGATGACTTCTGTGCAGATGAAAAGACTATAAGCATGTAGTATTTGAATTCTCAATTGTTTGGGCAATCTGCAGTGCCAAAGTGTAGTCTTGAAAGGTTATCAGACACCTAAACTTGTATTACTTAAGAAAACATAGGACTTTTCAAGAAATTACTGTTCAGTGGTGTCCAAGAGGCAAAACTGCATTTGTAAATATGTTTGCTTTCCTGATGTATGCATAAAACACCTTATTTTTGCAGCTTTTTTTTTGTAGTGGATAGCATTAAAACTGTAGAAGGAGTTCCTCTAAAAGTGTGATGTTTGATTTCCTTTTTTTATTTTTTCAATTAAATGAGATAAACTGCATTGTATATACAATAGTGACATACCCTTTCATTCCCCGTTAACCTTTATTATTCTACTTCAGGTTGTTCAAATCGATTGTATTGGAAAAATTTTTCATTAGTTTGTTTCTCAGAACTTGCTTAGTATCAGTGTTGGAAAAATTCACTTTTAATTACCATCTTTCTCATAGGTAATTTGTAGTCCACAGCAGAGCAATTCACCAAGTGATGCATGGCAGCATTTTGCCCTGTTTCAGTTCTTAAACATAATTAAGTTTTCCACAGAAGCTGCTGCCAAGTTCTCGGGTCATCTTTCTTAGGAGTTGCCAAATCTGGTAACTTCACAGGAGCAAGGCTGCAGCAGCTTTATATTTCCACATCCGGCCAGTAGCAAGGCCAAGTACATTCTCCTAATAGGCACGTATGCACACAGTATGAGCCTAATCTTGTTCCCTTCTCTGGCTGATCAGGGTGAAAGCCTGGTAGTGGAAAATATGTACATATATATACAGACAGTATGGATCCCTCCAGTAGCTAACATTATACACTCAGTATATCCAGTAGGTGACTCCTGTTCTCCCCACTTGTCTCATGCACTAACACTTACTGACACAGAAGCACACACACATCCCTCCAGTAGCTGGTCCAGACCTATGGCCTGACCTGCATCTGACCTCAGAAGCCTGGTTTTTCAGGTAGCTGTCTGGGACATTCTAGTCCTCACAAAGCAAACACTCAGACTTCCTGGTGTCTGCAGGTACCCAGTCTAAAACGGTGGCTTCTCCAGCACCTGACTCCTAAGCCTCTCATTGTACTCCCCACTTCTAGCCCTCCCTCTAAATATTCTATAGTAAGTCTTGCACAATCCCAATATTCTCCTTCCTTGCATCTCATTCTGAGTCCCATCTTACTATAGAAATAACACCCACTCCCCACCTCTGGCAGTGTGTAAGGTGAAGGCTGCTGTTGACTAATCTAGTAAGTCTCACACCTGGACAATGGGCTGTTTGTCCTCCTGTGACAGCTCTGGGAGTAGCTGGGTCAGGGTGCTCCATTCGCTCTGATGAGGTTATTAAGGTTCCTCTGTCATTATTCCTCTCCTCACTTTTTGTTTAAGGAAGGTATTTTTTAATCACATAATTAAACAATTTATATTTAGAATAGTAGTGCTATTCTGCATCTGTTTAAGGCACATTTATTCTGGGAAGTTGCTCCTCACTCTTATCTTTTGCAGATTGCCTCTGATTTACTTATCTGCATTTTTATATGTATGCAGACAGTATTCTTGCAAATAAGAGTAGTTCTTTTTACTTGTCATACTACTATAAAGTTAACAAATGTTCTCAAGTATGGAATGCTCTTAACAGTAATTTTTGTGCCCTATAGCATTTAGCAGAGTCCTTGCTGGATGTTATTCTCAATAAACTCAAGGCTCAGAAGAATGCCACAAATCACAATTTCAATCAGGCTCTGTGTCGAGTCTATACAGGAATTTGTCGACAGTTGGGAGATTTGGAAAGAGCCCGCCTTTTCTGCTATAGCCTACTTAAAGAAGGTATAGTATGGCTTAGTGGTCTTGTATCTTAAATATGCTGTGTGTCTCTGCTGAGTGTTACACAATGATTATGTTAGTAAAAACAAACAAACAAAAATCCTGTGAAAGGGACATTTTCCTTAGAACTTTTTTTTATGTGCAGAAGTATTTGCACAAAATAGAAGAAATTTGCCTTCTCACATTTCCTCCACATTTGTGTCTCAGTTTGGTGATGACCTGGGCTCTTAGTAGTCAACTCATTTTCCCAAATAAATATTTTATTTAGGATCCTCTGTGCTTTCCTTTTTGCCGCATCATCTCCAAAATGATAGTGTGATTCCAGGGAATTTTGTACTTTTTGCTTATTAGTATTTTCTTATTTTAACTGAGTAAGCACTGATTCATAAAGCAAGTGTGATTTAAAAATATGTATTGGCTTGAAATAGTGTCAGGAGTTGGACAATACCTTGATCAAACCGTGCATTTGTACATGTCCTCCTTAAAGTTTTATTACTTCCCATTATCTGAAGTCTCACTTGGTTGAGAGTTTCTTTCATTTTGATTCCTTCCTCTCTCCCCCTTCCTTTTGTTCCCAGTAACAACAGTAATACATAAATACTGTCACTGTACTAAATTAAGGTACTGTCTTAGTTCTGAAAGGACTTAGTTTAGTTTGAAAATACTGAGCCATCCAGGGCTCAGAAGAGTATACTGGTATCTGTGTTTCAAATTAAAATAAAGTCAACTTTGAGACCGCTGAGCAACAAAATGCTACAACTTTTGATTGCTTCTGTTGGTGGTGATCTTCCATACAATATCCCTGTCTTTTTTTCTTGTTTCTTTTTTTTTTATCTTATAAGGATTGTAATTTTATTTTGTTGTTAATTATCTTTTTTTGTTGGGTTGAGAAATTTTTGTTTGGGGTTTTTCGTTTGGGTTGCTTTTGGAATTCCTGTCTTCTTGTGTGTTTTTCTGTCCTGCATGCAGTCCACCATAACTCTCCTTTCACTTTTCTCACATTAATAGTTTTAATACTGCACCATGTCAGAAACTATTACTTGTCGGATTATCTTTTGTTAGTCTAAATTAACAAGTAAGCCTTTTGTTTTGCAGTACCTTGGTACTTTGTCTTTTTGTGGGTTCTTGCAAATATTAAACATTCCCCTTGTTTCCTTTCTTTTTCTTGGTAAGATCCAAACTTCAGTAGCTAAATGCGTATTTTTGTTGAATTATTTTCTATTCTATACTTTGAATTGCATAAATTCCTCTTGTGGTTGTTCTGTGGTTTTATTGTTATCTTTCGAGTGAACAGCTGTAAACACATCTTAAGGGTTGTTTGGGTTTTTTTCATTTGTTTACTTTTATTTGATTACAATGCATTCATTTTAGGGTTTTCTCTTTCATGTAGTTTCACTTATTAATTCCCATCAGAATTACGGCAACACAAGTGTGAGCTATGTGCTGGCTACAAAGTTGCCAAATTGACTATAAACAGTCAGTACTACCTCATTAGACTTGCATCATCTGTTCTCTTGGCTTCTTGTCCCCCCTTTTTTGTTCTGTTCTCCGTTCTGGTATTCTGCCTTAAAAGACTGTGAATTAAATGTTACCTTTCTGTATTTATTTTTGCTTTTATACCTCCTCTGTTCCCCTCCTTCTTTTTTTTCTTCTTTTGATACCCCTTTACCTCTTACTCATCACCGAGCCTTCTGACTGTCCCAAATTCATGGGCAGGCAATTCAAGTTGCAGCATGTAGATAATTCTAGTTTAGCAACAGCCCTTGTTCTGACAAAAAAAAGTTAATTATTATGTGGTGAGGGGCTTCAGAGTAGAGAATGTCTATCCAAGACACTGGATGAAACTCTGTAAATTCTTTCTGCTCAGTGAATCCATTAAAGCATCTTGATTTTATGTATTTTCATATGCTCTGTAGTTCTTTAGATCTTTCTAAAAATGTAGATGTTATGCTGACATGAGGTGGGAAGACACATTTAGCTTTTTGGTTTTCATTAGTTTTTGCAGCTTTTTATAGTGACAATAGTGTTTCAGGCATATGTATTGCAATATTGCATTTCATATGTGAAAGTAATACCTACTTCTTGCTTATTCCAGTGTACTTTTTATTACTTGTAGTCTACACACTCATGTTTTATGTTAATATCCTTGAAGATCTCTGCTTTGGTGTTCACAAAGTTCTGTTAGCTCCCCTTTGATGGCCTGGAACTCTGTCCTCTCTTACTTTTATAGTTCTGGATATATAGTTGTCAGGTACTTGCTCTGAATTAATTTAATGAATGAGGTTTCTTCAATTATATCAGTAGCACACTTTTTTCTGTCTATGGAAATACAAATTTTGACATGCATCCATCATTCATATATGCCCACTTACAACTTGTATAACTTCCGTGAGGAGTATGAAAGTTCTCTGCAAAGTTATTTTTTTCATGTGGATTTCATAGGTGTATGGATGCAAGGTGTTAGCAAGTACGGTGGATTTGTACTGAAGACCAGATTTACACATTATTACACATCTCAGGATTATTTTTTTTCTTTTGAACCAGTTCTAGTTTGATCCAGTGATCAGAGTGCTCATTTGTGGCTGGAGTATATTAGGTATGCTGCTGCAGTTCATCTTCCAGTTTAATTTAATCCTAAAAGAATCCAGTTTCAATGCTCCGAGACCACTCTCCTTTGTGAACTAAAGAGCAATCAGAAGGATGAAGGGAGGCTAACCTCAAAATGCAAAAGGAAAGAAGGTCCTTTTGCACTGTTGTTACACAGCGAAGTCCAGTAAAGCCTTTTTTTCCCCTTAAAAAAGAGAGTGAAATTACAATGGGGGAGGTGGCCTAGGGGGCGATATTTTTTTTTCTTGGGTCTTTTTTTATTATTTAATCTCAGGACTGAGATGTACTAGTATGACTCCCATTCCCTGGGCTGCAGTTGTTACGTGACTTCTATGCCTTCTTTCCTAGTTATCTTGCTGAATACTGTAGTAGCTTTTAATGCCTGAGTATATTTGTTTTGTTTTGTTTTTAAATGTTCTAAATTACTTTGTTCTCTGTTTTTTCCTTAGACTTTCCAGACTCAGAAAAATTGATTTTATTTATTACAAATGTATGGTCTGACATATTTGTCTTCCAAGGTGCAATTAACAAAGCTATGCAATTAGTTGTCAGGCAGAGTGCAAGCAACGAGATGCTGGCCTGTTTGAGTGCTTATCTCAACTGGGAAAAGGTAACAGTCTGCTTTCATTGTCAGTATCAGCTTTTGTCTGCATTGGTTGCTTTGCTGGCTGCATGAAATCAAGCAGCTTAATTCTGATGAAGGGTGTGAAGATACCCTGTGAATCTCCCATGGAATCTCTACAATTGCACAACTAATGCTGCTTTAGGCCTTTTTCTTGTGGTTGTCTAGACCCTACTAGACACAACACTTTCCTTGTTTTCCCTATTAAATCCTAAACTCTACTAAACATTAAATGTAAGCATTGTTTTTAAACTTTGACCGGAAGTTTCTTGGACTAGGGAATTCTGTCTTTTTTTCTGGGTTTGTTGTGGTTTTTTTTAAGATCTGAGTGGAGTGAGTTAAGAGGGCATGGATTTTTATATGTTTCTTTTTTTTATTAAATCACAGTTGTGATGTAGCATTAAGCTCTTGTATTCAGAATTATGCTGTACGGCAATCCCTGTTCAGCAAAGGATTTGTATTCTCCCTTCTATTAGGACACAGCTTTCAGTTTCATGCCAATAGAGGTGCACATAAGTAATGTCTCAGTAAATGTTCCTGGAAGTATTTGTTCTATACACTCACACTACCTACTTTCTTTATGGATCTCTATGAAATATGAGAGCTGCTGCAGCTGGGGAGAAGGACCTCATGAATTTCTATATCAATAGACAGGTCAATCAATAGATATCATAGATACCTATCAAAAGATAGATAGCAAATGACATCATGCTATTCATAAGATTTTTTTACTTAGCTAGAAATACAGGGACAAATTTCAAGTGGATTGTAGTCAAGTTATAATTTTATGAGAAGATCATTCTACTTATGCAAGTAAAGCCTACATAGAACGGGCATTTAGTTGTTGGTCAAAGTACTCAATTTTAGTGACTTGCATCATTGCAGAACTTGCCAGTTACATGAGCTTTTGTACTGAGAAGATATGCTGAGCACCCACTGTCTTTATGTGATAAGCCTAGACATTTTTCTTAACACTTCAGATATTCAAAGGATGTTTGTTTTTATATTTTCTTGCTTGCCCTAGCTATTTAATTAGCAGAATTGTTTCACATGACATGTTTTTAGTTATTACTACCTCAACCATTGCAAGTGCTTTCTTGGAAATTAGCCCCTAATGAACAATAAACAGTAACAAATTTCAGCATCAGAAAATAATTGAAAAAAACCCCCAAACTTAGAAAGTAAGCAGGATTAGTCTAACCTTCTTGCATTGGAAATACTCTTCTGACCTTAAAGCTTAATTGATAGAGATTGTAGGAGGAAAGAAGAGAGTGAGTGTAGGGTTTGTGGGTTTTGTCATTGTTGGTTTTTTTTTCTAAACTCTCCTTTTAGTAAAAGCATCAAGACAAATACTGAGTACTTGAAGATTTTAGGTTTTGTACTCTTTTTATTTGTGTTAAGTCAAACCCAAAGTTGAATTTATGGTGTAAGATGCTGTGGACAGTCAGAATCAAATACATGTAAAGAGCTTGATTCTGGGTTGGTAACTTTTCATGGATTAAGATAACCACCTTCTGAAATTCCAGAGCTCCTCTTTAGATGCTGGTACTATGGTCTCAAACCTGCTTTTAGAAATGCAGTCATGTCCAAAAGTAGAATTTCAACTGAGTGAGCAATATGGAGAAGATCTGAGTGAAGATGCTTGGCAGTACATATTTGCTATTGATCTACTCTGCTCTCACCTGAAGTGGGATTGGACACATGACAATGTTATAAGGTATTGTGGCAAGCAGTTTTTTCAAAAGTTTCCCCGTGTGATTTTTTTCATGGCTTGTTTTGGTGTTGGGTTTTTTTTCCAAATTTGAGACATTATGACTTAGCTTTCAACATAATAAAACATAGCATAATACTTAGAAATAAGGGCGTTTTAACCTGATGACACCTAGACTACTGTGTGTGTGTGAGCCTTATTTTAAGACGGAATAAGTGATCAATGAGGAAATGTAGGATTTTATGGTACCGGTCCAAGAAATTAAACCTGTTTGAACCATTCTAATAAACAATTGATTTAAAAATAGCTATATGTGACAACTGTGAAAGATTTTGAGACGGATTGTTTGTCATTTAAGCAAAATGATTGATTATCTCCCTTTGAATTTAATTATTGAATTCTGCCCCCCTTCCCCCCGCGCCCCCCCCCCGAAAAATGAGGGTGGAACTTGGGAACTTTTGATGTGTAAACAGCACTCCTTCAGTGCTGAGAGTGAAATGTAACCATAGTCATTAGTGTACTATCCTGATTTCAGCCTGATTTTAATTCTAAAATCATTATAATACTTAGATTCAATGTCTTAAATTCTCTTTGAACCCTATAATCCAGTGCATGGACTGCTACCATGATTAACTTGGTTTGACAGACTTCATTTTGATACCTGTGCTGATCTTACAGCCCCTATTTTCTATGTAGAAGTTACATAACCTAGCAGAATCTCCAAAAATATGGCATTTGTTTAACTATGACATGACATAATCATTGAGTGTAAAGTAAATGCAAATAATTTGCAATCATCATCAAGTCTTTCATACAAGTTCCATGCTTTCAAATACTAAATAAGTGTTTGTGGCTAAATACTTTTAAAATTGATACACATTACTTCAGTGAAAGGTATGTCATTTTAACTAAAGCCATACAGAGTTGATTGTCTGTGTGGAGTTGTGCAAATAATAGGTAACTAGGTCTATTAGCATCATTTTAAGGATGAAAAAAGTCTATCTCAGGTCCTTTCAGGTTTAAAAACAAGCATCAGATCCTACTTGTAACATGGAAACCATGAATTTTCACTCAATTAAGAAGCTTGCATAACATCTCAGCACGACATTTGAAAGTAGCGTAATTTCATATATGTCTGTGAAGTCAGTGGAGTAAGTTTGACTTTAGGTAGAGATGCAGAATGTTGCAGGAAAAAAATGGAAGATGAACAGGAGTGATTCCTCCAGAAAGTTAGCTTTGACTGTTTGGGTTTAAAACCTTCTTTACATTACTCAGATTTGTGGATGCTTGGAATATTGTGAGTTTCCGTAGAAGGTGAATTAAAGATGCAAGCGGAGCTATGGGAATACATGGTAAACAGAAGAACTGTTTGCATTCATTATAATATAAATATTGTACCACCCCTTCATGCAGTATCAGATTTTCAAATTCATTTGTCTTTCACAGTAAAGTGCTTTGGCCTTCTATGGATAAATGGGTAAAGAATAGAAAGGGGCATGGAACTGCTCAATCCATTCCCGACAGTGTTATAGCATTGACACTCAGGCTAATAGGTAAGTAATCTAAATTCTTCATTGAACTTCTGCTTTGTGTGAGTATGTCCTTTGAAAGTGTCAGCCTGCCTGGAAAGTGAACTGAAGTATTTTAGCTTTTTTTTGGATCTTGATTTTTTTCTCCCAACTTTCTTCAAAAATTTTCACCTTAAAAGCCAAACTTTTACAATCCTATGCAGATATTTTCTGATTGTCAGTGTGTGGAAATCATGTACTTAAGTTTTGAGACATTACTCTGGTTTCATGATAACAAACACCAACATGTTTCATTTATTTAAAATTAAATCATCATACATACGCTTTATCACAAGCCTATAAAATGAGGTTTTATATGCAACCTAATACCTCTTCCTGCAATTTTAAGTTAGATTCATTTATTTGGGATCTAGATGGCGTTCAAGGTAAATAGATAAACTTTGGATTTCAATAGATCTTTTCAGTACATAGGCTGTATAATATTGTTTGTTAAACAGAAATTGCATTCTTTGAGAGTTTTACACTTACAAATTGTAAATCTGTTGGAGGTTGGATCAATCTGATGATGAAAAATGCCTTGGTGTCTTTAGTCACAAAAAGAATAGAACAACTGTGGTTCCCAAGACAACATGGTAACCAGAATGACTAATTTTTGTAACTGAAATTTGCATTTTCTGTGGATACTTCAACAGACAATCATGAAGTCTAAAAATGAGGAAGTTGACTAAATGTCAGATACATAGTAACCTTTTTTTCTTTCAGGTCGAGTGGGCCAGATAGGTTTGAAGGAAGGATATCTGGCTGCAGTGAAGAATATTAGCTCTGTAATTGGACTGTTTGTACAGCATGCAAAAGAGGAAGGTAATGTTTTATTTAGAGGAACTTTAGTGTAACATCTGCAATGTGAAGGTTTGCCAATGTAAACAGAACACACACACAAATTGAGACACACGTGCCAAAACAGCCAGCTTGTGCAGTTTTATGTTAGTGCATAATAGCACAAACAGTTTTCTGTTTGAGTCCCTTTCTCTTCTGAAGTTAATGAAGCATGTATATTACCTTCTGTTGGAGACAGAGAAAACTCTGAGATATTTTCAGCCTCCGTGGAATGCTTCATATAACAGCGTATCAGCTGCCTCAGCGAACCTAAAGGCTGATCTTAGCAGTAATAGCTAATTTGTTACCTGAGCAGCTCATCCTGAGGCTTGCTACTAGCGAGACTGTTGTACTGGGAGAGGGTTGCAAGAAAGTCCAAATTCCTGACTGAGACAAAGCAAGGCAATTAGGGCAGCAGAGATCTACATTGCTAAGTTATTCTGGATGTTAAGTGCATTTTGCAGTGAAGCATTGGTTTGTGTTAGAGGGCTGTTTTGAACCACTCGTATGGCTTCTGTTCTTTGCAATCTCAAGTTCTTCCAAGTGAGTGGTATATGTCTGTGTCTGTTTCAGACTCTCTGTAAACCTGACTGTTTTCATAAAAGTCTGGTCACCCTTACCTAGAGTAAAATCACTAGATGCTCAAATCTTTTATGCCCTTTGAATACTGAAAACCTGCTGAATTCAGAAAACTGGAAAATGCTAGTACAGATTGTTACGGAATTTGTGTGCAGGTTGTCATCTTGCTACTTTCTGGTTTTAGGCATCCCAATTGTTGATGTGTTTAAATTCCAATTCTTGAACTAACAGTTTCTTTAGATTTAGGTTTCCCAAAACTGTTATTGCGTATCAAAGTTTCTGTAAGCTGATTTGTGTTAACTTTTTTCAGGCATTCCCTGGGGTGTGCAGCTGGCAGCCATATATTCACTGTGTGACTTGGGTTCAAGCAATCCGGAAGGTATTGTTGAGGCCATCCATGCTTGGAGAGCAACAGTTCCTAACAACATCCCTTTTGCTGTCACAAGTGGTATAGATGAAATCACTTCTCTGTGTAAAATGGAGGTAAACTAAAATCTAGGGAAGTGGACTGATCTAAAGGAAGAAGTGCCTTATTTTACTAAGCAGTAGTTGGTTCCAGTTAAAAACAATACAAAGTGTTGTGTGTTTTTTTATTTATTTTTTTTTAACAATGTCTGATCACACAAAGCAAGCTCAAGTATTTTATTGGGTTTTTCTGTTTGATGGAAAAGTTTTTAAAAAATAAATAAAAAGACTTGCTTTTCCCAATAATTGATCAGTGATCTGAAAACCAATGCATCTTTGACTCTTGAGATATTTCTGCTCTGACATCAATAAAAATCAGTAATAGTTCCCATTATTTTATTTCCATCAATGTAGAGCATGGGCACATTTGACACAACAGAAGATTGAGCCTGGTTGAAAACCTGGCTCTATTATTTTGTACTATATTTATAAAGTAACTGTTCAGATAGCAGAACTTTGCCCAGGTTCTGCTTTATTTTGCTTGAGTAGTCTCATAAACTTAATTTAAAATACTTGTGTAAGACAGGTAGGAATTGACTTTTTGGGTAACAATCATGTATAGAGTAACAGAGATACTAAATCTCTGAACTTGTATATATGGTATATTCTGATAATGTGTCTCACATTTTATATTGTTCCACTTGGGGAATTATGCATATGTAAATAGAAAGTTGGTTCAAAACTCATGTTTCACGTTTCTAATGATAGCTTCACTACACTCTGTGGTTTTGTATCTTTCATAATAAAAGAAGCAAACACCGTTATGTTCTTGTTGGTCTTTTTAAATAGCACAGAATGAACTGTTGTATATAGCTTATATAAGTACTACTTTGTGGGGGCAGGAGGAAATTCCTATGAGGTAATTTCACTGAATGAACTGCCCGTAACACTGCAGTTCTCACCACTGGAAAGAAGGTATATTGCATCTCTCCAGAATTTCCTGGTATGCCTCGGGGCATAGTTTTAAAAATCAGTTGAAAACTTCTGTTTTTCACCCCCTGATTATAACCATATGAAGGGGTGAGCTTTGCTAAACCAGACTCTCATTTGTAGTGGGACTCGGACTCTGACAGAGCTTTGAGGTGGTGTTAGTGTTTTTTCCTTTTTCTTTTGATTATAAAAAGGTCAAAAGGCTTTTAGTCTGCTGAAGCCAGCTGTGAGCTTGGATAACAAAACCTTTAACTCAGAGTGAATTGGACAACATACAGTTTACACCTAATTCTTTCTCCTACATGTTGTGTCCTTGCAGGCACATCTATGCTTTCCGGCTTGTCTTCAGTCAGTTCAGCATCTTTCGGTTGCAGCAAGCACTTTACAATTTCTTCTGGTTCTTGTAAAGTTTTTTGGCACATGAGGACCAAGTTCTGTTTCTTGGTCCTCTCAACAGTTTCTGAGTTGCTGCATGAGCTGCAGGCTCTCAGCTCTTGTTGACAGATCCCGTGTTGCCTGGAAGTTCTGTTCTGCAGCATGCCGAGTTGCTCACTAAAGAAAGAAAAGTCATCCCCTTCCTGCAGTTCTGCTTGATTAGGCACTGCTGTCTTTAGCAGGCGAGGACACATGCTGCTTTTGGTGTTGCATGTTTTATCAATGCCTGTAGCATCATACTTTAAATTTAATTTATAACCAAGTTTTAGTTTATTCTGCCTTGCCAGTTTGTTTTTACATCTACTTCAGATGTAAGTAAAACCTGCTGGCTGTTTTTGGTATGAATGGAATTTTATAAGAACCTCCCTTATATCTTATGCCTCCTATTGTAGACTCTGTGATAATGTCACTTAAGAAGTAAAATCAATTCACTAATGTTTCTAAATATGCACTGGAAATGTAAAATTGTGGGTTGGAATAGCTGGTACTGACAGTTCAAAATTTATAGCAAAATCATGTGTTTTATAAAATATAAATTGTATATTTTGTGTACCTACACATTTTATGAAAAATATTGTATAAATATTTTGTTTCTGATCAAATTGTTTTACACTCTATTGCTTATCTATAGAAGCAAGTTCTTCAGTTCTGCCACCAGAGTTAGTCTGCCGTCATGTTCTTTATGCTGTGTGTATGACATAAGGGGTAACACATGTGCCGAACCTTCAGTTCTCGTTTCCTCACTGAACTGCAATACTTTGTCTCACTCCTTTTGATTATATTTTGATTTTAGAAGCATCTTTCTGTACCACTTGTGCTAGTCATCTTTCATCATACGACTTTCATTCCAGACATATTTGTATTGTCGCAGCTTAGAGCAATGTGCCTGAGAAATTCCACTGCTCTTCTACATCACAGATGAAGCATAGCAGCTTCCAAGTTGTGGGGCTTCATGCCAGAAGGATTAAGTTCTCAGATCCCAGAGGCTGGGTCATTTTATCTGTGCCAGATCATTCTGCCTTGCCCTTGGTATTTTTGAAAGCTACTAGCTTAAGAAAGACCACATGAGAAGTGCCTTACGAGCCATCTAGCCTTCTTACCTGCTTTTTCTGGATTCCAACACATGGTGTCTCTGGAGGCTGTGGTGATTGCTACAGACTGATGCCTATTCGTGCCATCCTTCAGCACCAAGAAAATCACTGCTGACAACTGTTCCTTCCAGCCACACCTGAGGTGAAACCTTGTGAGACTGATTTCTGCCAGCATCAGTGATGTGGTGGCTTTGGTTGCATTAGTGTTGTTCTGTCTTTGGTGCTGCCTTGGCCCTTAGCCACTTCCAGCTTTTTGCTAGTACTGTAGTCTGGGGCATTCAACTCTCTCTTCGTTTCTGCTGCCAGTGCTGCTGGCATGGTCAGCTCTGCTGCAAAGAGCTGGTGTTCGTATGCATTGTGATTTTTGTGCCTCTTCAGAGCCTGACTACCAATGCAGCCTCCTAGCCCTCTGAGAGGTTCTTTCCTCTGAAGTGAAACCATGCAGAGCAGAGTGTGCATTGATTTCAGTTGCAGATATGGCCGCTAGCATTCTGGACATCAAATTGACGTAAGAGAATTTAACACAGCCAAGTAGGTCCCTGAAAAATGTCTAGTAGATTTGGTACATCTGTGCACAACAGGCACTGCTACATATATGTCTGTTGTGAAGGCTTCCAATAAGGATTCATAGAAATTAATTTGCCTCAGGTTGAAGCTGTCTGATGTCTGGGTCACTGGGCATTTTGGTGATTGTGAGGCTATGGGGATTTTATGTATAGCCTTTACTTATCTCTCTTGCATTAAAATAAGCACAGAATATCTGCAATGGAAGGACAAAAGTAAGCAAAGATGACAATGAAAGTATTGATAATAAATCTGGTAAAGAAAATTAATGGGAAATAGATTAAATGAAAGAAAACAAAGAATGTGAGAAAAGGATCCCAGATGTTTCAGTGCAAAAACATTCTAATCCAAAAATCTTCACAGCAAACAGATGATACTGTTGCCTTTAGAGTTTTTATAAAACGCTGACATTTGAAGTACATAGGGGAAAAATCAGAGCTTTCCAAGACCAAAAATCTACAGCTATACTTATTTGGAAACAACAACAAAAAAAAAAAAACACAAAACACACACCAAAACCCAAAAAACTCACAAAGCCATTTACATGAAAAATCTTCTGCTTCTGTTAAATACTAATCACTCATATAAAAATAATACTTGTACCTCCCACACACACTGTCAAATTACAGTATTTAAAGAGCTGTCAATGTCCATAAATAGGTGAAGAAAGTATAGCGATTTTCACCATATGGAAAACCTTATCTGTATAATTCTCCTTAATCAGAAATTACATAAGTGAATTTCTCATCCAGATATCTGTTCCAAATGCTAAAAACCTATTTTGTGTAAAATACTTAGTCCATTAAAACGGGTTTTCAGATTTCTATCATCATTTGAAGATTTTTGCTTTCTTGTGTTCTCACACAAGCATTGCCCATGTGGCCTATCCCAAACTGTATCAGAGGATGTTCAGGTTTCCACTTCCTCCATCCCTTCTCATATTCCTAAACTAAGACATGGAAAGGCACCTCAGCTGCTAAGAAATTAATGTCAGCAATGTGGCACCCTTTGAGACAAAATGCTAGCCATCAGAATTGATCTCAGTTCAAAATACTCAGCTCTAGCACTTCCCCCTCTCCAAATATTGGAGACAGTAAATACGTGCAATAGTTTGTTTATTAGGACAACTCTGTACTCCAGGCTTATGACTTCATAGCTGTATTATCAGGTATTTAAAAAATCCCTGACAGACACGTATTTACTCCAGGAAAAGAAACCTGTTATAAATATTGGAGAGCAGTTTATGTCTCTGTGTGTGTAGATGAACAGGATGCTGGAATAAGTTATTCTAGGAAAAATTGCATTTACTTATTTCACTTTATAGCTGCCTTTATACTAAAAGTTCTGCCTGTCTGTATCCTAGCATGCTGTATTGGCAGAAGTATCCCACTGTGTGTTCAGTCATACAGTCACACCTTGCTGGAATACTGATTTTGGACATATATACCTTTTTTTACACTGTTTCTACAAAAAGTAGCAACTTTAGCTGTGCTACTCTTTTTTGTTGGCCTGTTACACCATCAGGGTATTTTCTGGGATGATTCTGCCTGTGTAGGTATAGTAGCAAATCTTTTCTGGTGTGAATTAGTTCTTGGTTTGTCTTCATAAAAGAGATAGGTCTGGACTCTGGATTGTTCAAAATTAAGCTGTAGTTATTTTATCAAACCCTCTAAAACTGATGTATTGTCTTTCCTAGCGTCTGCTTTCACCTGCCTGTTTTGAACAAAAATAATTGCTGAAACAGACACTTCAAAAAGGCAAAAGCAGTCACAAGTTTTCCAGTTTGGAATGACTGATGAAATTACGTGCTCTGCCCTCAGTTTTAACTGATGAAATTGCATGTATGGATGGAAACCAGCCAGAGAACCTGAAGATTTCTTTTCAAGGAGCTGAAATTAGGTAGTTAAATCAGTTTGGAGTATCACCGTACAGCTTCACATTCTTCCCATCCTACCTAGCTTTTCTCTTTAAGAAAAGTTAGAGACTGCTATCAAAAGACTGTCAGATGAGAAAGGGTTTCTTCAGAGACAGGCTTTGTAATTACACTGTTATTGGACCAAGCAGGCTGAGTTCTCCATCTCCAAACTTTGGAACCTTGTTTAATTGTTCAATGTTTTATAGATCCATGAAATGTTAATGCTTTTGGGTGTTCTGAGTCCATCTATTGCACTCAGTGCAACTTTATGAAATTACTTTTTGCACTTTTTAAATTTAATTTTTTTAAAAACCATTCTGGAGCTTAATAAAGCAAATAGGTACTTCATTGGAGTTAGAAAGAAAATAAGGGAGATATTTATGCAAATGGACTGGTTTTTTATTTTTTTTTTATTTTAGTCTTAGATGGCTCAAATTCCTTGAGCTGCCAGATCACCCTGGAGATGTCTAAATGTTTGCTGCTGGAAATGACCTGGGCTTTCTAAATAAAACCTGCATTTTGTTGGCATTCTTTGGCTTGGACAGAATAAATTCTGACATGGTTTAAGCATCAGGTAAGAAACAGCTCAGCACTTGGCACAACCTGTCTCCTTGGGCTTAACATATAGCCATAAGCCTGGCTCCAGATAGCTGTTGATGATGGATTCTCTATACAGGCAATAACCTGTTTGCTTTGGGTTTGGGTTTTTTTTAAAATCTCAACATGCTATGGACAAACACATAGTGTTCGATTAGGGCTCTTCTGAGATTTTGGAATTGTTCATTCCTTCAACAGTAGCGTGATATTAGTAGGCAGCTTCATTAGACTGCTGGAATATTGACCCAACAGCAGATCTCTGCCTGAAGACAAGACCCCTACATATGTTAATAAGGTTCTGAGTCTCTTTGAACCTCCATATACCCCTTCTTTCTAGCAAACATGAGCACAAATATGGAGACAGATGCCTCTTAGGCTATCAGCCTGTTTGTAGATCTGGCATATTATTTTCTGATTTGGCAGGTTTTCTCTGCAAGCTGGCAGGATTTCCCATCAGAGGTTTTATGTGATTCACTTGATATTAAAGCCTAAAAGTAAAACAGCATGTAGGCAGCATATAGACAAGGTCCCTGAATTGAAAATGAATGGGAACGATGTAGCTGTGAGGGTACAAAGAGGAGCAAGCACTGCCTCCCTGAGGATTCTGAAGGTAATGTTATTGTAATAAAACACACATAACTTGTTTTAGGTAAAATTACTTAACTCAAAACAGTTTCATGTGATTGTCCATATATTCAAAACTACTTCAATTTCAGTTTTGTGTAGAAGATGATAGAAAATAAAGCTTAAAGTTCTTTTACTTCATCAGTAAGAAACTGCAGGTTGTCTTTTATTCTTTATTTCTTTTCCACTTCTAATGTTTTTCCATATTTAAATTACTATCCATTTTTTTAATTTGTTATGCATCACAATGGATCCATTAACCATTTAACACATTAAAAATGCGTTAAAGACTGCATGGGAATCTAAGCATTGGTTCATGGCCTGTGTAGGCTTATATTGTACTTACCAATTTCTTGCTCAAAGCACCACTTAACATAGGGGTTTTCACTAATAACTTTGCAACAAAGTGTATGAGATGGGTGTGTTCCATTCAGTGTCCAATTTCAGATTGGAAACACTGATTAACCTTAACATCTAGATAAAAGCAGTGGTCAGCTTCAGCTCATTTATGTAAAAAATACTGTATTTTTCCGTAATGGCAAAAAAAAGCTTAAAGCTATCTTACCACCTCCTCAGTCCAGTGATACAGACATGTTCAGAGCTGAGCTTCAGCAGGCTGGGATCAGATCTCACAGACTTTTCAGCCAAATGGTTGCCTGTTTGTGGGAGCTGCAGGGGGAATGACTGGTGAGTTAAAGCTCTCTGTTCTCCTTTCTCTTAAATTCTTGTTGGGACAAAGGCGATACATATGCAACTAACTGTATGGGCATGTGTATGGAACTGTTAGTTTAGTTAGCATAATAGATCAGTTACAATAATACTCACTTTTAGTTCAAATTAATGTGGAAAGGCCTCATCGGTACCGTTAAAGTTGTTACACAAAGAGCCCTTCCTAGTATCTGTCCCTCCTCTGTGGTGTTATGCTCACCCTTCCAGTGTACCGCTCATTCTCAGGGCTGACATTCTCAGATTTTTCTTTCACTTTCTTTGCCTCTCCATCAAGCAACCTAAGTCAGATTCCTACAGTTAAGCAGCGTGAATGCCTTCTTCCCTGAATGAGTGTACCATATTTAGATCAGCAGAAAAACATAGAACTTGTGATTTCATATGGATGTATAAATCATTTATTATGATAAATAGTCAAAGGCAGAAAAGGCAAGCAATGTGGTTCTGTTAAACCTTTTGCGATCATATGTATCAGGATGTCACAACTTTAAAGGGATAAGATCAACCTTCCTTCCACAAATCCCACTTGACCTTCATATAGCAAGCATTTCACTAAAAGCAGTCTGCAACTATGCGTGTGAAAGATGGAAAGTGTGTTGAACTGCAAAGTGTGATGGAAGTATGAAAGATGCAGCAAACCTATCTGGATGTGTGGCATTTGAGTCCATCAGGGCTGTATCTTCTGCAGCCGCATTTGTTTTACAAAGCAAAAAGCTAATTGAGCAGTATTTAATAATAATAATAAAAAGAGGTCTGTCTTTCAAAGAAACACACATACAGGCTTCATTCTATTCACAACCAGTATTTTTGCCACATCTAATATATTTGAAAAAAATCTCAAGCCGTTTTGTGATACAGATACAAATAAGGCATTGACAGACTAGGTACCATCTCTGTGTAAGTCTAGTTGTACCACTAAAGCTGCAGGAAAAAATGTAAATTTCTAAGAATATTATCAAATACTTGTAATCACACTGACCAAGTTATATCACTACATTTTCCAGACAAGTCATCTAATGTTCAACCTACCTACCCTTGGCCTTTATGCCCGTTTCTTTCATTACAAAGCCAGTCACAACAAGGCTGTTGACTTGTTGACTTGTCTGTGGTGGGCTCAATAACTTGAGTGGCAGATGAGTGTCACGAATATCATCTTGGGATGCTATAGGATCTGAACATTAACAAAAATCACACAGTCTATGTCTACATTTTTTATATCCTGAAGGGTAATAGAAGTAGTAAAAACTAAACAGCCTGTGATTTTAAAGAAAAAAATCTTTGAACATTTGTAAAGTTTCATTTCTTTAGGTCTTCTGACAGATTTTTTCTCTATCACATTGTGTAGCAGCTAGCATGAGTTAAGCCTAGTTAGCATAGCTGTTAGCATAAGGCTGTGACCTTTAATGACTTTGCTTTAGAGGAAGTAGGTAAAATGTAACCAATCTCTTGTCTCAAACAACAAGAAACGTGTTCAGGAAAAGAGTTAGCTGAACTATGCAAACAACCAGTTAGTCATCAAGAGGTATGAACATGTCCAGAAGTGTCTGGAACAAGCAGATTGTGAGTGCCAAAAAGGGTCACAGAAAACAACAGTACAATCTGAGCAGACTAATCACCAGTGAAGCATTCTCTGCTGAGTCCTAAAACTCAGTAGACGCTCTGGACACTTTGCGGGTAATGCAGTATACCTGAAACACTCGTTCAGGAAGAAACTCTGCTACTGTGCATCAGGACCCAAGACCACCTCTCCAGACCCCATGGATAGAGTTGGAAGAGTATTTTGTAACATGAACTTAAATCTTTCCAACTTTCAAACTTTAGCTGGAAATCAATGAGGAGGAAGCAGGTTGAGGTGAGAAAGCATACAGATATAGCCTATTTCAGATGGCCTAGAAATATGTGAGGGGGTTTTCTCAGCTTTTAAGCACAAAAGCCAGACAAGAATGAAAGTAGCGCCTTAAACTGAGTGTGTTGAGGATAATTTCTTAATGCAGGTGATAGACAGCCCAACCAGAGAAGAAGCATTACTGGACCTGTTGCTCACCAACGCGGAAGAACTAATTAGAGATGTCGAAACTGGTGGCAGCCTGGGATGCAGTGATCATGCCCTGGTGGAACTCACAATCTTGAGGGATATGGGCCAGGTGAAGAGTAGCGTCACAACCCTGAACTTTAGGAAAGCAAACTTTCAGTCATTTAAGGAATTATTGGATGGGACGCCCTGGGAAACTGCCTTCCTGGACAAAGCTGGCATTTTTTAAGGATGTTTTTCTTAAAACACAAGAGCTCTTAATTCCCCCTTGTAAGAAATCAGGCAAGCAAAGCTGGAGACCAGCATGGCTGAGTATGGACCCCCGGTCAAACAAAAGTGTAAGAAGGAAATGCCCAGGCAGTTGAACCAGGACATGTATCCTGGGGAATATACAGGGACACTGCCTGGATGTGTAAGGATGGGATCAGGAAAGCTAAGACACAGTTGGAGCTGAATTTGGCAAGGGGTGCGAAGAATAATGAGCGCTCTTACAGGTATGTTGGCCAGAAAAGGAAGATTAAAGAAAATGTACCCACCCTGGTAAATAAACAGGAGAGCTGGTGACAACCAACATGGAGAAGCCTGAGGTACTCAACATTTTTTTTGCCTCATTTCTCAGTGGTAATCCCTCTTCTGACATCTCTCAAGCCCCTGAACTTCAAAGCAGGGACTGGGGGATTGATGTCCTTCCCATCATAGGAGAATCGGAGAATCACAGAATCACAGAATCCCAGGTTGGAAGAGACCTCAGGGATCATCTAGTCCAACCTTTCTAGGAAGAACACAGTCTAGACAAGATGGCCCAGGACCCTGTCCAGATGACTCTTGAAGGTGTCCAACGTGGCCGAGTCAACCACTTGCCTGGGGAGATTATTCCAATGGTTGGCTGTTCTCACTGTGAAAAATTTTCCTCTGGTGTCCAATCGGAATCTCCCCAAGAGCAACTTGTGTCCGTTCCCCCTTGTCCTCTCCATGTGACTCCGTGTAAAAAGGGAGTCTGCATCTTCTTTGTAGCTACCCCTTAATTACTGGTACATGGTAATGAGATCCCCTCTAAGCCTCCTTTTCTCAAGGCTGAGAAGATCATGTTCAAGACTACCTCAGGAACCTGAACATAAATAAGTCCATGGGACCTGATGAGATACATCTCACGGTCCTGAGGGAATCAGCTGATGTAGTTGCCAAACCACTTTCCATGATATTTGAAAAGTTATAGCAGTCAGGTGAAGCCCCCAGTGACTGGGAAGAGGGAAACATCACCCCTATTATTAAAAAGGGTGAAAAGGAGGACCCTGAGAACTACCAACTAGTCAGCCTCACTTCTATGCCTGGTAAAATGAAGAAGCAGATCCTCCTGGAAGACAAATTGAAACATATGGAAGACAGGGAGGTGATTAGAAACAGCCAACATGGCTTCACCAAAGGCAAATTTGTGCATCAATAGAGAGAGGAACTACAGATGTCATCTACCTTGACTTCTGTAAGGCATTTGATATGGGCCTCCACAACGTTCTTGCCACTAAACTGATGACGTATGGGTTGGACAGATAGACTGTTAGATGAAGAAGGAACTGGCTGGATGACATAGTCCAAAGAGCTGTAGTAAAAGGCTCAATGTCCAAGTGGCAACCAGTAATGAGTGGTGTCCCACATGGGTCTGTACTGGGACCAATACTATTTAATATCTTCATCAGTGACATAGGCAGTGGGATTGAGTAGACTCAGCATGTTTGCAGATGACACCAAGCTGAGCAATGCAGCTGATTCACTAGAGGGAGGAGATGCCTCCAGAGGGACCTTGACCAGCTGAAGAGGTGGGCCCGTATGAACCTTATGAAGTTCAACAAGGCAAACTGCAAGGTCCTGCGCTGGGGTGTGGGCTATCCCCACCATCAACACACACTGGGGAATGAATAGATTGAGCGCAGCCCTGTGGGGAAGGACTCAGGGATTCTGGTGGGTGACAAATTGCATATGAGCTGGCAATGTGCGCTTGCAGCCCAGAAATCCAGTCACATCCTGGGCTACATAAAAAGAAGTGTGGTCAGCAGGTCAAGGGAGGTCCCCCTCTGCTCTGGTGAGACCCCACCTGGAGTGCTGTGCCCAGCTCTGGAGCCCTCAGCACAGGAAAGACACGGACCTGTTAGAGCAGGTCCAGAGGAGTGCAATGAAAATGGTCAGAGGGCTGGAGCACCTCTCCTACGAAGAAAGGCTGAGACAGCTGGCGTTGGTTAGCCTGGAGAAGAGAAGGCTCCAGGGACACCTTTTTGCTGCATTTCAGTATATAAAGGAGGCTTATAAGAAAGATGAAGAGAAACTTTTTGCTAGGACCTGTAGTGACAGGTCAAGGGGCAACAGTTTTAAACTGAAAGAGGGTAGATATAGAATGGATAGAAGGAAGAATTCTTTGTGATAAGGGTGGTGAGACACTGGAACAGGTTGACCAGAAAAGTTGTGGATGGCCTGTCATTAGGAGTTTTCAAGGTCAGGTTGGATGAGGCTTTGAGGACCTGACCTAGTGAAAGATGTCCCTGCCCATGGCAGGGGGGGTTGGACTAGATGATCTTTAAAGGTCTCTTCCAGTCCAGATCATTCTATGATTCTATGTTCTCTTTTATGGTTTGAGTTTGTGTTAGGGATTAGGGTTAGGAGGGTTAGGGTTTGGCTGAAGAACAGGGGTTAGGGTTAGTGTTAAGGTTAGAGGAAAACATGTAAAATCATTGCTTTTGAAACACAAAAACACAGGTTGTGGTTATTTGTCCTCATTGGGAATTGCCCCTTCCCAGGAGAAAAAAAAAACAAAAAGGGAAAAAAAAAAAGATTAATCCAGAGAGGAAATGACTGATCAGAGTTTGTGCTATCCATCTAGAAAAGACCTATATAAGTAACATCAAAAAATGAGAGCAATGAGAGGTCTGAGAAGAGGGGCTAACCTTCAAATGGAAATGAAACATTTGAAAATTCACTAGAAATGCCACATTACTGAGGTACTTTCCATTTATTTTCCTACCTGGTTTTAATGTAATAGCAAGTTCATAATGCTTGACTTATTTCTTATTTTGCAATTGTCTGCATATAAATGACTCACTGGAATATGAAGCATGAACAGAGTGTAGATATTACCTGAACATACATGTGCTTTTGCCTGCTTCCAATACATTGCCTAACCAAATTTTTAAAAGTACAGTCATACAAATTCTTGTATCATGTCTCTTCCCTGGTTACCTAGGCCTTTTGATTAGGTATGTATAGTATGTATGCTCTACCACAGTGCTTAAGCATCAAATAGCTGTTTCTAAATGGATGACAAATATAGATAATATGATTCAGCAGATTAGTTTCTTAGAAGCTCTTAAGAAATGCTGAAGAAGTTCCACTGTCAAATACAATGAAGATCCACAGCCTAACTAACTAGGCAAATCTAAAACAAAGTTTTGCAGTATTAACTTCTATCCCTCTGACTGGTAACAGGGTTGGAAAAACATCTCATTCACCTTTTTGTGAAGCCATCAGAACTTCAGGCTTGGCTGCTTTAAGAATATTTCTAAGCTTGGTGGCTAAGAGCTAAGATGGTAGAGTTAGGGAAACAGCCTACATCATCTTCCCACTGTAAGCACTCCAGAGGGGAAATGCTCACCATCCCAAAATAAGTGCTCTGTTGCCATCCATCTGGTAGAGCACAGAGGAGGTAGACAGGATTGACAAGCAGGCAAGACTAAACCATGACCGTTTTGCACGTATTTATAACTCATTTCTGTTAAAAATGAATTAATCTAAAAGGTCTGAAAAAAAACGTGTACTTGTAGTAGTGTAGAAAAGCCTAGGCCATTTAACGCCATCTCAGTGTGCCCTGTTGAGAAGTCACCCTGATCCCAAGCAACAGCTTTGAGCACTGGAGTGCCATAATTGGATTCTGAAAATAAAAAGTAGAAGGTTTTGTAGAGTGTTTATATAAAAAAGGAAGTAGTATCTGCCGAGAACTTGGAAACTATTTAGTTCCCAAAGTTATGTATACTCTTGTAAGAGCTGACATGACAAAGAAATATCACCAAAGGTCATAGCGTTGCATTCACTGGCTGTCAGATGGTGAGGACTGCTGTGCGAAACGTTGGGATACACCACTAGCACAAATGACAGTGGAATGTAGAGTAAAAAGAATTGTTAGGCAAGGAAATGAGAGAAAGGAACAGTTAGCTTTGAAGACCTCAACTTGACTTAAATTGGAACTTGAGACCCTGAAAGAAATCAAGATGTTAAATGTGAATAAAGGTTAATGCAGGAAGGGGGTTAACCTAGTAGGTGATCTACCAGTTATCTCTCAAGATGAAGACTATAAAATTGTTGCTGTTATAGTTCTTCCTAAGTATTCTTGCACTGTGGGCAAGTAAAACATCAGTGGGCTGACCACCTAGTTCCTCCTTATTCATCCCTGATTTATCAAGAATTTCCAAATCACCCCTCTAAGAATAATTTTTTTCCTCCTTTGCACTTGCTACTTTCCCACTTCACCTCCCATTTTCCTGCTACACCTATGTGCTGGGTTTGGCTGGGATAGAGTTAATTTTGTTCATAGTAGCTAGAGTGAGGCTGTACTTTGTATTTGTGCTGAAAATCGTGTTGATAAGACACAGGGATATTTTAGTTACTGCTGAGCAGTGCTTACACAGAGCCAAGGCCTTTTCTGTTTCTCACCCCACCCCACCAGTGAGCAGGCTGGGGGTGCACAAGAGCTGGGAGAGGACACGGCTGGGACAGCTGACCCCAACTGACCAAAGGGATATTCCATACCATATGACATCATGCTTGGCATATAAAGCTGAGAAGGAGGAGGAAGGGGGGACATTTGGAGTTATGGCATTTGTCTTCCCAAGTAACCATTATGCATGATGGAGCCCTGCTTTCCTGGAGATGGCTGAACACCTGCCTGCCCATGGGAAGTAGTGAATGAATTCCTTGTTTTGCTTTGCTTGTGCACACAGCTTTTGCCTTACTTATTAGACTGTCTTTATCTCAACCCACGAGTTTTCTCACTTTTACTCTTCCAATTCTCTCCACCTTCCCACCATGGTGGGGAGTCGGCAAGCGGCTGCATGATGCTTAGTTGCTGGCTGGGGTTAAACCACGACAACCTATCAGTGATCCCCCATTCTCCAGTGTAGCCATACCCTCAGCCAGGAGCCTACCAATTAAAGTAGCACCTGGAGTGATAAAGAACCATTTCTGTGTCCCTGGGGACCAATAGGCCCCATGATGCCTCTCAGAACAATTCGACAGCAGCAGCCAACAGAAAGGGGAACTCACAAAAGACAAGGTTGTAACATATTCACAGACATTGTATAAGAGATTTGACAGTGAACTATCATCTTGTTAGGATGACTTTTATCTGGGAAAAACTACTTTGAAAAATACAGCGTATATCAAACTGAAGTGCTGAGTTATTGGTTGAAGATTTGAATCGGGACTGATTCTGCCAAGGCCTGCTGCACTGGAGTGGTTTCTCTAGGAAAATCTTCAGCTGATTTCTGCAAAGTGCACAGGGCCTGGCAGCAACACAGCCAGAGAATAACCTCTCCAGAAACTACTGATCTTTCTGTCAGTATGTAGACCCAAGGTTGTTTCTTTTGTTCTTTAATTTTCTTCATAACATCACTGAAAACCGGGAATAAAACTCCTTAACACTGGGCAAATTAAAGAGCAGGCATTACTTTATAGGGTGCAAGGTGCAATATTTCCACAAATCAAGCACACCTACTGGAGTTCGTTTTGACACTTGTACGTGAGAGTTAACACACCACACCTACCTAATACATAATCATTGACCTGACTGAGCATCCCCTTCTTCCATTGGTCTGTACCTTTTCCGCTTAGTTTTAAAGCCACAGTGTGATTTTAAATCACTGCACATGCTCAAAAAGAGTGTGGGGTGGTAGTCCTTTGTCCCTCAGTTGAGTTGGTGGTCGCAATCTACCGCTGCTGGAATTACCTTTCCCCCAGTTACTGTACTTTGTCAATCGTCCAGTTTTTCAGTGCCTTCTGGGCCAAGGTGCTATCTTTTATCACTGCTGACTGATCTGTGGCCTTCCCTTATTGTCATAACCTTCTTTGTAGCAGGATGTTTCCACTGTCAGCCCTTGAAGTTCTACTGATCTGTATTCTTTTAGAAGGTTCTTGTTAATGAGGCATTCATTGCTAATACTCTCCTATCTGGCCTAAGCATTATTTACTATCTTGAATATTCTAAAATTCTCAGGTGTTAGTTTCCACTCCTGAGATCCTATCTTAACTACTAAAAACTCCTGCACTATTCCATTTCATCACAGAAGAACATAACAATAGTGACTATCGAAAGACAGCATTAAGACTGTCAGCAGAATCCCAAAAGTATTTCAAAATAAAATGAAATAAAGACAATTTAGCTGGTCTAGGGAACATGCAGTGTGACAAACACATACCAGACAATCCCAAGGAACCGAAGAGGACAGCACTAGGAAACTGCCTCTGCAAATGCTGCACTTTTCAAGGACTGCAAGGAACCAAGATCACCATAGAGGCAAAAGATCAAGTATCCTGCAGGAAACAGGCGTGTCGCACGCAGACAGGGACAGGTAAAGCGAGATTTTCCCTCACTTTGTACTTCCTGGAACTATTCCAGTCTCAGCATAAACCCCTGCACAACATGCACTAAGCTGAAATAGCCCTGGGCAAACAGAGCCTGTCTGCATGAGGTGCCTGCTCTGACACAGAGCTCTTTTCTGAAAACACTTTTGGTTGCCCAGCCTTTTCTGGGTGGCCTGGCATCATGGTTTAACAGCAGCCGGCAACTCAGCACCACACAGCTGCTCACTCACTCCCCCCTGCTGGGATCAGGGGGCAATCAGAAGAGTAGAAGCAAGAAAACTCGTGGGCTGAGATAAGAACAGTTTAGTAAATGAAATACAATAAAGTAAAATAGTAGTAGTAATGTACAAAGCAAGTGATGCATGGTACAATTGCTTGCCACCTGCAAACCAATGCCCAGCCCGTCCCCAACCAGCAATTGCTCCCCCCCAGCCAATTCCCCTCAGTCAATATACTGCGCATGATATCACATGGTATGGCATATCCCTTTGTCCAGTTTGGATCAGCTGTCTTGGCTGTGCCCCCTCCCTTCCCGGGTTCTTGTGCACTTGGCAGAGCATGGGAGGCTAGAAAAGTCCCTGACTAGTGTGAGCACTGCTCAGCAGCAACTGAAACATCAGTGTGTTATCAACATTATTCTCATACAAAATCCAAAACACAGCACTGTTCCAGCTACTAGGAGGAAAATTAACATTGTCCCAGCTGAAACCATGACACCTGGTAGCAGTGGGGAAGAGGAAAGGCCCGTCAAAGAGCTCTTTTCTCTCTGCTTTCTCAAGAGTGCTGCCTTTCTCCCTCACCATCCCTTCACGCTGGGCACGATACCCCGCCTAGGGGCAGAGCCTGGGCCTGGCCCCTGCCAGGGGATGGTAGTTTCTGCTGCACGGGGCCCCTCGTATTAGAAGAAGAAAACTCCTCGAGACATCAGTGCCGGGACCCATACTGATGTTTGGATTCGTGCGTATGTCCCGTGAGGTGCCGGGAGGTTTTGCTCTAAAGTGAGCTCTTCGGCCTTGGCTCCGGCAGCGCTGTGGAAAGAGGCCAGCCAGGCGCCCCCGCTGCGAGGCCGCGGCTCCTGCCCGCGCCGGGGCAGCAGGACGGCGGCTGCCATCGCCGCCCCGCCACGGAGCCCTCTAGGCAGCGGCCGCCCTTCCCCTGCCTGACTCCGGCCCGGGCCCGCCCTCGGCCGCACCTCCGGCGGCGGGCGGGGCCGGCGGCGCGCTGGGCGCCGCCATGCGATTTCGGGCTAAAATCGTGGACCTCGCCTGCCTTAACCACTTCAGTCGTGAGTACGGTGGGGGGGGGGACGCAGTGCGGCTGTGCCTCGGTGAGCGGCCGGGGCCGCCTTTCCCGGGGTAAGGGAAGAGGAAAGGCTGTGGGCGCCGGCGGCCCCGGGCCGTGGCGAGGCCCGGGCGGGGGCCCTGGGCCCTGGGCCCTTTCGCGGCGGGAGGCGGCGGGCGGCACTTCCCTTCGCCCCGGGGTGTTTGGGAGTGTCCGCAGCAGCACGAGCTGCGTTTTTGGAGACGGAACGTTCCTCCGTGTCCCCGCCGCGGGACGAGGTGAGTGAGGCGGTTGCTGTAACCTCCCTCTCCCTCTGCCAGGTGTCGTTAACACAATCGCCAAGTTAGCCAAGATCTGCACCCTGCGCCTTACTGTCAGCAAGCTGTATTTCATCCTCTCCGATAAAGTGGCGAATGGAGGCGTCAGCATGTGGTGTGAGCTGTGCCAGGTGAGCCCGGGGGAGCCGGTTAACCGCATGTCGTTGAAAACCAGAGCATGCAGTTGGCTCTAGTATAAGAGATGCGTTTCTTGTGCACTTATCCCTTGCCCAAGATGTGGTAGGTCCCTCAAGGCCTGTCCGGTCACTGGAGGCCCTCTGTTTTGCAGGGCTGGTGTTTCTGGCTAGACATCCCCTTTACCTTGGTTGCCACTTCAGTGTAAAGCTTCAGTGCGTGCTGGCCCACGAGGGCATGCCCAAAACTGGAAATAGGAAAGCGTAACTCACCTGTCGTACACCTTGTTTTGAGGACCGATAGGTGTTAGGGGAGGATCTGAAATAAATAGGTTTAGGCTGAAGCAATGGGCCTTCGTGCTTATGCAGCCTGTCTTGATTCCTGCAGGTGATGCCAGGCAGAAGAAAGCTTCCAGTTGTACACATGCAGTTCTAAGCTTAAGGTCTGATAGGTAAAACTTGCCCCTCTGTCTTTTTTTATTATTATTTTTATTTGCTTTATTTTATTTCCCAACTTTAAAAAATTGTAGGGGAATGTCTTCGATGAATTTCAGATGGAAGGAGTAGCTTTGGAGCACAATGAAATCTATTTAGAGCTGGTGCCCGAGAACCTGTCGAGAGCATTAAAAACTGCCCAGAGTGCTAAGGCAGTGAAGATCAAGTTGACTAACAAACACTGTCCCTGTCTCAGAGTTTCTGTGGAGCTGGTAAGTGCAACCATGCATTTTATTAAGAAAAAGCTCTTAAAAATTAAGTGCCTTCCTAAGATCAAATTAGGAGCTTTGGTAGTCTTTGTAATTCTAGAAAACCACATAAAGAAAAATCACACCGTTTTCCATTTCACTAGCCTTCCCTGACATCATGCTTGGTAGCACACAGAACCAGCTTTATATTTTCCAAAAGGCAAGGAGAATGTGGAGGAAGAATGAAAGCATCTGTGATTGAAACACCTTTTTCTAATGTCTATTTTTCTTGGTTCCTTCATTCTCCAAATCTTCTGTGGATTATTGCCCCCTCATTGAAGCCGTTAGGTGAAGGAGGTTTCATTGTGGTGTTTGGCTCTTTGTTTCGCTTCTTATTGTCCTGCCATTCCATTTCAAACTGCTGTCTTCTGACTTTTTTCTGATAACACCTCTTCACTGATTCTGCTCTTCAGCTCTAAGGATATCTTATAGATACTAATGACTGATACCTCACAACCTCTTCCTTACTCAAAAGGGAAGTCTGCTTAATAGTGGACCGATAGGAACCTGTGAAACACCCAGAGTGGGTCTGAAAAACTTGAATTCAGAATTCAAGTTTTGTTTTTAACTGCAAGAGCATCTTCTCTCTCTCCCTCAAGCCATCCTTTTCAAGCAGCAGTAGGATTGTGACACATGACATTCCTGTGGGGGTTATTCCCAGAAGATTATGGAATGACTTCAGAGAGCCCAGTGTGCCAGACTTTGATGTAAGCCTCTGTTTTTATATTCCCTATGGAAAGGGGAGGTTGCAAGTGGAATGGTATTGCTGTGGCATATGCTACCGGTTGGTTTTGCAGAGGAGGTGAACAGAAAGAGGGAGGGCTGGAGGCTAGAGGTTTGGAGAGGGATGGGACATGGCTTTCATCTTACAGAGTCCAGAAATGGACAGAGCAGGTGGTTACCAGCTGTTGCTGTGATATTCAGTGTGAAGGAAAGGAGGGATAAAGGACTTGCACAACTTTGGAGCTGTTCCTGCCTAAATGCCTCCAAACCACAGAGGTTTAGACTGTTTCAGCTGTTTAGGTACCAAATGGCCCAAATAATCTGTTATTTCTGAAATTCATGGCCTATCTGGCAGAGTTAGAGATATATGTGTTTACTTCGGATTTTTGTGTATCTTTATATCCTTTTTGACTTTTAGCAGAGTTGCAAGGAAAGGTCTTTGTGTAGATGTGCTCCTGTTTGAACTTATGGATGTCTGCTACCTCTATAGCTAAGAGTATTTAAATTCTGAAGAATACACTTCTTCTGAGTTTCTACTCAGTAGAAGCTTGATATATTTTTTTCTGTTATTTCAGATTTACACTGATACAATTCCAGAAATTATTACAGTAACATGGGAATCATGTTCTTTCCTTTTTGGCTATAGCACCTTGTTAGCAGTTAATAACTGCTCGGTAACACTGATGTGGGTTTATGTGAGAATCTAATCTGCAGAAACCTGTCTCTGTTTTGAACACGGTTTTGGGATAGTATATCAGAAGCAATTGCTAGAGTGATGGCCTGTTGGTATTATGGGAAAGAGTTCCTCTGTTCCCGAGTCATTTGCTGATATCAGTTAAACGTTTTGCTCCCTGCATTCAGTACATAACTTGAGTCCAAAATAAGATAGAATTGAAGGGAGAAATAAATACATCGTATCCCAGTCATACATGAAATATTTGGGTGAATGCAGTTCTTATGTCTTTCTAGGTCAGTATTTACCTGCCAGTGCTGAAAACAATGAAGAGTGTTGTGGAGAGAATGAAGAATCTCAGCAATTCCATTGTAAGTTAAGATGCTTCAGGCATGTGTCCTATCTTGGACATAGGATGTTTCCCTGTTGCCCAAACTGGTTCCCTCATATTATATCTTATTTTGGGATGGGTCAGACATTGAACTAAAGGCACCTGAAGACTGTAAAGACTGAAGAGAATGATGGGGTTTATTTTAGGGTTTACACTGAAGAGCTCATCCTGGGCTTCCCAGAAAGTGGTGCTCTCTACTGAATCCTTGAAAGCACATGGCACTGTTGCTACAAGCCACTCTATAGCTGGTAAGAAATTGCAGTCCTTCAGGAAGTTGGCTGGAGACTTGCCAGGTGATTTCATTAAAGAAATGGCTATTAAGTGAGTGAGTTAGGTGTCCGTGTGAATGAACTTCACACAGGTAAAATTGAGGTAGGATTTAAAGGCAATCCTACTAATAGCTCTGGGATGTCAGCCTGTGCTTCAGACTGGTATGGTGGGTTTCCAGTCCACCCTTTTTTTCTGGAGCGCCGGTGGGCCTTCTATTGAAAGAAGCCCTCTGCAGTTAGCCAGAAAAGGGTTTGGGTTTTTTTTTTTGTATTTTTTTAGAAGTTGTTGCTCACAGTCACCAGAATTCACTGACATGAGAATTAGTAAGTAAGCATAGAGCTTTGGAATGGTTTTGGGGCTGTTCATACCAATTCTGATAAATGGGAAATTTTCTGTTAACTGAGAATCCTGATATCAGGATAGTCTCAGTCTTCCAAGGCTTGGAAGAGTTGAGAGATTACCCTGGCTCTATGGCAGTCATCCTGCAAATACAAGAATAAGCACTTCAAACTCTTTTCCTTTGTTAGACTTCTGGGGGTTTTAATTTTTCTGTCTCCTTGCTTCCCCCACATCCTCAGTGGAACTGCTTGCACACAACTGAGCACAGTGTATAACTGCTTTGTTTCCAGACTTGAGGATCTCTTCTCACATAGGACTGCTGTATGATGGGATTGGACTTTGGTGTTCAGCAACACTCAGAAGTAGCATATCAACACTGGGCATACCCGCCTTCCTAAGTTCTTTACCTCCTGCTCTGAAGCTGGAAAATAAATAAACCTCTGTGAAATAGCTTTGATAGCTCTAAGGGAGGAGACAGACTACATGCATCTTCTACATGCTTTCCTGTTGCTAAAGAACAAAAACATCAAGCGTCACAATTAAATATTTTTGCTAGTTGCATCCTGGTAGTAAAACTGGTCAAGATCAGTGGTGCAAAAAGGGCTTAGAAGCTCTTTCAAAGAGTATTTGGCCATTGTTGGGGAGCATTTATCTGAGGGCATCTCCCATTCTATAGGAGATTTTGGTTGTGGCATGAGCCTCTCGAAATTACTGAGAATTCTTCTAATCACAGAAATCAAGGGCTTAGATGTGCTTTAGGAATCCTTTGATCTGCTTGGGATTTGTGTAAGATAATATATAGCCTCCTTCTGGTCAGGACACTTTGTCAGGATGGGATTTGAAAGTTTTCAGCACTTTTCTAGGTTTTGTAGCTCTCCTGCTTGGAGTTACTGCTCTGGTGCAGCTGTTGCCTGTTCTTAAGTCTTGGAAAGCAAAACTGCAACTGCAGGTCAGCTCTTGGTGCATCCCATTTTCTAGGTGTATCATATGGAGTGTGTAGGTACCTCTCTGTTGAAAAGCCAAACGGAAGTACAGGGAACCTTGCATTTCTCCAGCTTCAGTCTCTTATTTCCAAACCTTTTCCTCAGCACATGAACTTCCCAGTACTTGTTCTGAAGGTACTGGAGAGCAATTGAATTTCTTTCTTTTCATAATTTCAGGGAGGTTTGTCTAATTCACACAGGAATGATGAGAAATGCATTTTGTAGCTGCACATTCAAATGTCCAAACCATGTGAAGGCACTGAATTGCTTCTGGAAGCTTGTATTTGAACAAAACTGCACTTTATTCTTCTGTAATTCTGCAGTGTGAAAGTGGCTTGTCTAAAATTGAGATTGGTTGAATTGCAGGTAATTGAAGCAAACTTGAGTGGAGAAATGAACTTAAAAATAGAAACCGACTTAGTATGTGTAACAACACATTTTAAAGACTTGGGAAATCCTCCTTGGGGTAAGTTTCCCTGTTTGTTGCCTCTCGTGTCTTTCTCATCTCATTACTTAAGTGTGATGCTGATAACAGTACTCACCTTCTGTTAGTCCTTACAAAATAGCATCAAGTACTTTGAAGTATTCAGACAAAACCTTGAAAAGTGGTCAAGAGCTATTTCATGTTTGTGGGGGGAGTCTCTTCCAGTATCCTTGCTAACTTTGTAGGAAAAGTAGGCTTTCTCTTCCATGCGCTGCTGTCTCTGAAAAACAACCCATTTGAATACCAGCTGTTCAGTGATTATCAGGTGTGTCCTTATAGGCGTTGAAACTCCTTCTGATGTTTTGACTAGTGTTGTCGTCTTATGCTTTTAGCATCAGAGGATGGATGTCAAAGTTCTGCTGAAGGCAGAGATCTGGAAAGCATGGCTGAGGCACGCATAGACATCAAGAAGCTGCAGCAGCTGCTTGCTGGACAGCAGGTCAATCCCACAAAAGCATTGTGCAGTAAGTTCAACAGCTGTGCTTGCAAACTCCAGTTAAGGAGGGATGTTTGCTATACTTGTAGTCTCAGCAAAACAGCATATCTTCTGTTTTGTCTGTTTGAAACTTGACTATTTTTACTGTACCTGAGGACTTCTAATATTTCTATTTTTAGGCAATAAGCTTCAGGCCTTAAGCATTTGGGGAAGGAAAAAACAATAAAAAACAATAAGCCAGGTCCTTCAAGTTGAATATACAGTCTGACTAACCATGGGTGTCTTTCTGTTGTCTTTGTTTTGATGTTAATATTTGTATTAGTATTTTGAGGTTGGTTTTTTTGTTTGTTTTTGGTTTAAGTCTTAAAGCCCTAGATTCTAGCAGAAAAACTGGGATTTACTGACATGTTTGCTTTGTTTGTTTTTTTTCTCTTCCCAGATGCTTTCTTACATTCAGCACCAAATTAATTCTAATACCAAAATGCTTTTTATGCAGTTAGTGTTTCTAACCATAGAAACTATATGTTCTTTCCAGCAGAAGCCTATGCAGGGCTTTGTAGCCTATTTTGATAACTCTGTATACTTTTCGTGAGAACATCTGTGTGTTATGGTTTAGTGCAGATGCGAAGAATTTCCCAAGGAAGATTTAAGTCACGGGTATAGCATTATATGCCTATACATTACATATTTCATTTTTGGTATCAGCTTTCATAGACTCTTTAGTAATGGTTCATAGACCCTTAAGGATTTAAATATTAACGGATATGTCTAGTCGTCCTTCTGTCATAAGTGGTAGAAGCATTGTATTCTTATGGTGGCACTCTCTAGAAGATGTAATTTTAATGTATTTTTCCTGCTTTAAACTGCCTTTTTTTTTTTTTTACAGATATTGTAAGTAAAAGAATTGTCCACTTCATCTTGCTACACGAGGATGTTTCACTTCAGTATTTTATTCCGGCACTTGCCTGAATGTTTTGGAATCTGGGTCATTTTCTGACCTGAGGCCTTTCCACAAAGTCTGAAAACATTCATGAGTTGCTGGAGTACTCTCATGTGACATGCTGTTAGATGCAGCCATCAGATGGACATTATTTATGTATTTGTAATCACTTCCTCCAGAAGGCCATTTTTGTGAAGAGTTACATGCTACAAAAGGCACACTGCTGGGGAGTTGGCATATCCGAGTGTTACGGGGAGCAAAATTGAAATTTGTACGTGCTTTTGGGATACTTTGAGCTGTGGGGAAGGCAATGTAATTTTTTTCTTTCTCGTCAGCAAACATAAAGGGAGAAGTGACCTCTGGAGCTGCTGCTGTATTGGACAGTGCAGCTCCAAGTTAAGGGATATCTGAGCAAGCTGTTGTACCTCCATGGAGCAGGAGAGCCCTGTGGAAGGTTGACAGATTGGTGTTTGCCTGGGCAGGTGAGCACAGCCCTCCTGAAGTGGTGCTGGATAGACAGTGATGTATATGGACTCGATGCTGCTGCATGTTGTGTAGCAGAAATGTGTCTGAGGCTGAGGAGCTTCCTGTGGCTGCTAGCATGTAACAGGATGTAACATGCTAAGGAGCACCAACAGCTCAGCAGCATCTGTTTGCACCTGGCTATATCTTTTGATCTGACTTGCTCCAACATACCTCAGTAGTTCTGTTAGTTCTTGAACTGATGTGTTTAGCTCTTGGCCTGAGAGGATGAGATAAACCGTCTGAATTAGCCTTGTTAATGTGGGCAGTGAAGGTCTCTATGTACAGAATTAGTATCCTATGAGGACATGTGTGAACACAACAATTGGTGTGAAATAAAGGGCATGTTATCTGAGGAGGACATTTTTTCCCCCTTTCCAGATGGAAAGCACTGTCAAGAGCATGACTAAGTTGCACTGACAGGCGCACTGCCCCTGCTTCTAATTCTTGGTTATCTTCTGAGGTCTTTTCCTCCTTATTCCATGTATGACTCTATTTGTTACCCAGCCATGTTCCATATAGCCTTTGGTATTCCACAGGGTTTTGAATATCTTGTGGAACTTCTTGTTTTAGAAATACTGAATGAGTCTTTGCTGCAAAACAGGACTGGAAATTTCTGCTAGGCAGCAACTCTTGTCATGGTCAGAAGTGTTGGATTTGTTTGTTTTTCCCAAGGGCCATTGAGGTTAAGGGAGCAATTAATCTTTCTGTTCTTGAAGATGCAAATGGTCAAGAGAAGGCTGAAGGAGAGGCAGTGGCCTGGGAATCTTAGCTTCTTTGCCTTCTTCCACCATTGCTATCAGAGTAACCAGAAAGCATCTTCCAAATCCTGTTAGTTTTCATGGACAACTGCAATTGCCCCCAAAATTGGTGTAAGATGAAAACAGCTGTATACCAGGTTACAGTAATTGCATTTTTTTTTTAAGAGATATGTGGTAAATATTCCTGGGTTTTCTCTTGAGGAGGGGGAAAACTGTTGAAGTATGATACAGAGTATGCACTAGACAGTAGGTTTTGAAATATTTGGATTTTCTTCTTTAAAAATGCATTCTGTATAACCTGATGGAAATGGCTTTTTCTGATCTAGCATAAAAATTAGTAATAATGGCCTCAGCTGTGTGAGCTCTGATTGTTATTTTTAAAGAGAAGTCAGAAGTTATAATTGCAAGAAAATGTGTTTGGTGTGGTTTTTTTTAATAAATAAAAGCAGGGGTACTGCTGCTACAGGTCAGTCGTATGCAGTGAGATGACCATTTCATATTCTGGAGTGGAGGACATGCAGCAATCATACTCTACAGAATGAATCACAGAATGGTAGGGGTTGGAAGGGACCTCTGGAGATCATCTTGTCCAACCCCCCTGCTTGAGCAGGCACACCTAGAGCAGGGGGCACAGGAACACGACCAGGCAGGTTTTGAATGTCTCCAGGACAAGAGGCTCCACAGCCTCTCTGGGCAGCCTGTTGCACTGCTCTGGCACCCTCACAGGAAAGAAGTTTCTTCTCATACTTAAGTGGAACTTCCTGTGTTCCAACTTGTGCCTGTTGCCCCTTGTCCTGTCATTGGGCACCACTGAGAAGGGCCCGGTCCCATTGTCCTGACACCCTCCCTTTAGATATTTATAGGTACTGATGAGATTCCCCCCTCAGTCTTATCTTCTCCAGGCTGAGCAACCCCAAGTCTCTCAGCCTTTCCTCATAAGGGAGATGCTCCAGTCCCCTGATCATCTTGGTAGCTCTCTGCTGGACTTGCTCAAGCAGTTCCCTGTCCTTCCTAAACCTGGGGGCCCCAAACTGGACACAGTACTCCAGATGTGGTCTCACTAGGGCAGAGTAGAGGGGGAGGATAACGTCCCTCGACCTGCTGGCCACACTCCTTTTAACGCAGCCCAGACTATTGTTTGCCTTCTTGGCCACAAGGGCACATTGCTGGCTCACAGTCAGCTTGCCATGAATGTCCACCAACACTCCCAGGTCCTTCTCAGCAGAGATGCTTTCCAGTATTTCAGCCCCCAGCCTGTACTGGTGCAGGGGTTGTTCTTCCCCAGGTGCAGGACCTTGCACTTGCACTTTATTTTGTTGAATTCCATGAGGTTCCCTCGGCCCAGCTCTTCAGCTGTCCCAGGTCTCACTGGATGGCAGCACAGCCTTCTGGTGTATCAGCCACTCCAGTTGGCGTGCTTCCAGCCACCCCCTGGTGGTCCCTGAGGTTTGCATCTTTATTAGTTGCAATGTCCCGTTTTGCCTGTGTTACAGGTTGACCCCAGTAGGCTGCTCAGACCCACGCAGCTGCTCACTCGCTCCCCCCCCGGTGGGATGGGGGAGAGAAGTGGAAATGTGAGAACTCATGGGTTGAGAAAAGGACAATTTAAGTAAGGCAAAAGCTGTGCACGCAAGCAAAGCAAAATATGGGATTCATTCACTACTTCCCATTGGCAGCCATCTCCAGGAAAGTGGGGTTTCATCATGTGTAACAGTTACTTGGGAGGACAAATGCCATTACTCCAAATGCCCTCCCCTTCATTTTTCTTTTTTCCCCAGCTGAGCATGACACCATGTGGTGTGGGATATGCCTTTGGTCAGCTGTCCCTGCTGTGTCCTTTCCCAACTTCTTGGGTGCCCCCAGCCTATTTGCTGGTGGCGTGGTGTTAGACAGAAGGCTTTGACTCTGTGTAAGCTCTGCTCAGCAATAACTAAAATGTGTGTGCTATCAACACTGTTTTGGTCACAAATTCAGAACATAGACCATATGAGCAGCTATGACAAAAATTAACTCTATCCCAGCCAAAAGCCATGTAGCCTGCAGTTTCTTGATAGCCCAACAATTAGTGTGAATGATTAGGGTCTTTTTTTTTTTCATCTGGTTATTGTCTATGTTAATTCTAATTGGTCAGGTTTTATATCTGTGTGTTTGTCTCCTTTCTTTTCGTAATCATCCCAATATAGGATGTGCTCAATCAGATAACCTTGCTGGAATAAACATTCTCACACTCCCACATACGCTGCCTCTCTTATCATTTGTCTATCAGTTTTGTGTCCCTTTATCTTTCTGTTTATGGTTTCCTCCTCTTCTATTTATTCTTTTTTTTGCACTGAAAAGGTCTTTTACCTGATACCCTTAAAGGAGCAGACACTCTCCATCCACATACTTGCAGTTTTCAATCCTTTCATCCTTATTCTGAAGACCAGCAGGTGATTTTATAGAAACAGAATCTGGTTATGGTTTATCATACAATATATACTTAAATGATTCTAGTTTTTAATTGTGGTATTCTGAAAGTTGGTATTAATGCTTGCAGGTGACTGTATACAAATACTTTCTTGTTGCTGTGAAACTTCCTGTGAAGGTTCTCTGAGGCTGCAAGTATGTGGGAGCAGCTGGCTGTTTCTGGCTTTTCCTTCAGTGAGCTCTGGTGCCAACTCTGTTCTGTTTCATCCTGTTTACTCCTGCTGTAGGCACACATGCATATACATGCTCTTCAACAGACTTACTTTATTTCACTCCAACAGTAGATAATTTGTGCTTAATTAGCATCTGTCTACAGAGTATACCGGATGAAGGACTTATATGTTTAAATAAGGGGATAAGACTAAATTCTGCAATGTGTCTGGCCTGATTCTACTTTAAATTTTGTCCAGAGCAATCAGCTTCTTCCTTGATGAGTCAATGGGATACCAGCTCCCAAAACTGTGCAGGCACAGAGCTATGTTTTAGATAAGTGTTATTTTGTGAACACATTATTTTGCATAAATAATGTACATATTGAAACCTCTACAAAAGGCTACTGAAGAGTATAGGAAGTCACTGACTTCCTCTGGTTACTTGCTAGACCCAGGAATCAAAACCTGGGAGAAAATGAGAAAATGGGATTTTTCCCCTCCATTTTTAAAGGAGCTCCTACTTTTGTGTAAGACTGTTCTGCACATCCACTGTGGTAATGTATAGTGAGGGTGGTGAGTCGTAGGTATTGTTGAATTTCATTTCGGGATCAAAATTGTTGGATTTTAGTGTACCTGTTGGTATGCATCCCAAGCAATACTATACTTCATATGAGTGATCCCAGTTTATTTCTTGGTGCCTTCCTCAAATATCTGTTAATTTTAGAGGATGTTTCTTGGAAACACCTCTCTACAAATTTAGCATCTGTATAATACAGACTGAAAATTTGACAACTTGCTGTTGGCAGGCAGTATAAACAGTTCAGTGCAAATAAATTTACATTGATGAGGACCTTACACTTTCTGCCTTGTTATTAAATCATTGGATTGGTGAGGCATTTGGGATCCTAATGTGGAACTGTTCTTGGAAGGGGTGAAATAATACCAATTTGTCATGCAGCTGAGAAGTTTAGGAGCAGTCTTGCCAAGAGAAGTGCATTTAAAACATTGTTTTGTTGTTGTGTACTAGAAAAATCTCAAGTACAGGCATGATGTTCCTGTGTATTGTTTTATTATCTGCAAAAAGACCCAAGGTTTAAGGTAAGAATGTGGAGAAAAAGGATTAACATCTGCTAGTCTAAATTACTGAGTTCAGGTCTCTAAGTTTAGGAGAGCTGAGCAATTAGAATAGTTTGTCAAACAGTACAAGTGATATGCATTCTGAAAAGTTGACTTGAAGAGGCTGCTCACCCACCCCTGACCAACACCTGCTGCTCTCTGCTTTCCGAGTTCCTCCCCTGAGCTTACAGGCTGATGAACTTTTTTTTTCTTTGGAGCTGGGGAACTGATTCTGGGTGTTCCTGTCCCTGTCTTGTAAAACCCAGCAGGTTTTAATTCCTGCTGAGAAGCTGGATCCATGTATTCTTAGTTAATGTCCCAGTGAGAGGGTGGAGACAGACACTGAGGAAAAGGAGGGAAGTTGCTCTACCTCTGTGCTAACTTTTGTTACTCTGAAAAGCTGAATCACCAGCTCCTCGGATTCCCTCTGAACTTTGCGCACCTTTGAGTTGCTTTTCTGTCCTCTTAGAGCCTTCCTCTGATTTGTGGCTTGAATGTGTGTACCAAGGCCTTATATGTGTATGTTCTGCTGACAATTTGCCCTTCACTGAGATAGGTTTTATTTTTTCCCTCTTCTTAGTGAGAAGAGCCCTCCTTTATATCACAAGATGTTTATTGAAGCCACTTGTATGCCTGTGCTACCTTGATATTGCTAAGCAGTATATGATAGAAGACACTTTTGCTCTGTTGCTGGAGGTGATGTTGTTGACCTTTTTCTGAGCTGGTACATACTTGGAGTAGTTACTCCTGGACATGAGTATCTAGTACACATGGTTATGTGTGTACTTTTTGTATGTTTACTGGAAGATTGTGCCTTAATTTTAACCCAACACCTGTTACATTAACACCTCTGCAGCCAAGTCAGAGCTGTTGCTTTTTATGTCATTTTGAACTGACAAGTTCCTACATTGCATTGGTATATTTTGGTTCTGCTTCCTAAGGGAATAGTGCTGCATTTTGCTGTTGTTCTGTTTAAATTTCATCCGTGTATGTAATTCTAGTCCTTCTGATGACCTAGTTCTTTTATAGCATTCTAGCTCTCCTGTCCTCTTCATCCATTTTGCACCAGGAGGTGCTGGGTTGTTACGATCCCAGTAAAAAAGGCATTCGGACACCGTAAAGTATCACTTAAAATACCTCTTATTAAAGGTAACACTATAAAGAAAGAGAGGCTAGTATAGATAATCTTACATCCCTTCAGATGCTGGCAACACTGCATTGTGCAGCGTCAAACAGGCCTCTGACCAGTGCACAGCACGCTGAGCAGATCCCATCTGTGGAAGGGTCATCCCATTTTGGGATTCTTACTATGCTGTAATATTTTTCCTTACTTTCAGTGTGGGACTTATGCCTCCGTTTGCATGGAGAGTGGGACATGTTAGACCTTGGCCCATGAATCTTGGGATGCACTGGACCTGGCATGAGGAGAATGTGTTGGAAAAGTGCTTGGGTGCAAGGGAGAGTTGATAGCCATACTTCCACGCCTGGCCTACAGAAGGGAGCATGTTTTCTGGCATAGAGAAGGGAAGACAGGACATACCTTACTCAGCCTCCAAACTGGGAGAGTGGTGCATAATGTGGTGGTAGGGATATCTTGCTGCAAACTGGAGGCAGGCAGACGGGCTGACAGCTCCCAGGTGTGGCAGGGCATCCCATCCTCCATCATACCTGCTTTCCACCCAACCGAAGGAACAGTTTTCTTGTGTTTTCTGGTGATGTTCTCCCCAGGTTACATGACATTTGTTTTCAAGGGATGAATTAAAGAGTTATTACTTCTTTCAACATTCCCTTTTGTTTGGATGAAATGGGTGTCATGGCAGCTGTGCTTCTCACAAAATGAAAGTTACAAGATAGTGGAGGATCCATCCCAGCACAATAGTGTTGTTAAATATTAATGATTTTTTTTTCTTCTGAAGAGTCTCTACTTATTTATTGCAATCAAAGAGCTTGAAAACCTAGTGCAGGTGTAATTAACATTCAAAACGGAGGCAAATAGGAGAAATGCTGAAGTTATATTCAGCTTATATTGCTGAAGTGCTAGTTTTGCTTATCTTTTGTAGTAGGCTGGCTGGGTTGATTGTAATTCTTTGGATTAATTTCAGAGTAGTGTGATTACCATTGATCTATACTTAAATCACAGTATTGTCCAGAAACATTAACCAAAACAGTTGTTCTGGGTGCCATGCAAATTGGAAGTTACTATGGAGCACAGAAATAGGTTTTTACAGAGGCTTGTAATACTGATCTGTTGATCTTTCGAAAACTAGTGGAAAGCCCTCACTATTGCCATTAGATATTGCCTAAGATATCCCCATCCATTTTGTATCAGACACTGTATTAATTTCCTATTGCAGGGCCTTGGTTTTCAAGAAATCTTTACATGTAAGTGTTAACTGTCAATTTTGATACATTACCAACCCCTGCTATTTTATATTCTTTTCATTCCTTTTTTCAAAGTATGTCTTGGAGGAGCACTGAAGAGGGTGAGAATATAGAACTCTCTGAACCAACCACCAGCTGCCAAGATAGTAATGAAAAATAATAACTTTCCTTACCAGTTATTTCATTCTGGCACTGTGGGGTTAACACAGAAAGTTATTTGCTCCACCATTTCACATGCTACCTCACTCCTGGCTAAATAGAGTTTAAGTTCAGATGCTGCAGTATCTGCTCTGGTCTGACATTTAGCAGTACTTCTATTTAATCAAATTTCTTGCAACACCCAAGGTTCTGTCAGCGTTAGGTAACAAGTGTAGACAAACTTGAAATGTCAAAGGGTAAATTCTAAATATAAGACAGGGGATTTAGACAAGATGTTGGCCTTGCCCCACCGTCTGTCCCAGGGACCAGAAGATGCTCTCCATCCTTCACATCCAATCCCATCTGCCTTGTTCTTGCATGAGGCAATTCTGTGGAGCAGCCTTACACAAGCAAGACTTCTGCCCTGTTGAGAAAGCCCAGGAGGAAGTTAGGTATATGTTACATTGCTTTTGACTTGCTCCTGATTTTTCAGATGTACTTGCTTTTAAAGTCACCTCCACATTGAACTCTGTCTGGCCCCAAACAATTTTTATATCTTTACATTGAGTCATAATAGTTATTAAAGAGCCCAGGCCCTTCATGACTCTTGGATTTGATTCTTGACTCTGTGTATCTTGAAACTATATCAAGCTCTACATTTTTGCTCTATCCAAATTTACATGTGCCATCCAATATTTGGATATATTCCTCAGTTACAAGGTAATAAGAGTTAATTCAGAGAATGATGGCAAGTCTGAGTTCGATTAAAACAAGCATTTTAAGAGGTAGCTATGAATATTGCTCCTAAGCATCTTCAGAGATTTAAGGAATTTCTGGAAGATCCTGAGATCAACTATATTTCTTCACACGCAGACAGATTTTGTCCAATTCAAAGTTAAATCTTGCTCTAAGTGTGTGGTTTATGTGTTGGGCTTTTTGGTTCCCCTCCTCCTTGATGTTTGTAGCAAGTGATAATAATGTGTAGCCATGCAATGGCTGAATAACGGTCTGACAAACTGAATCCATTTGGCACTTTTTGTAACCATCCAAAACAGACTTATGTCTTACAGGTTCAGCATCTGAGAACACTTTACAAATCTTTAGATCTATTTCACATTGTTTATATTTGTTATATATTTTGGTTTCCTGTTTACATCTATACGGTTAAATTCTGCAGCCACCGCTAAGGTCTCGTTAGACTAAACTTCTACAGTCATAGGCTCAACCCTTTGCTGAAGTGGGTAGCAAAAATCTCTCTACCTTCAAGAAAGCATTTTCATGTGAGCCAATGAATTGGTATAGAAATGTACCTATAACCTTCTCTTGATTTCCTTGCTTTTTGTTTACACACTACTATATTGCTGTTCCTTATTTTTATGCTGCTTTAGAAAAAGACTTTGCATATTTTTTTTAATGCCACAGCAATTCAAAAAGGGTGAAATTTTGATTAGAAAAAGAAAACAATAGAGGGTGCTAAAGAGCTGTGGAAAAATTACTCCACTGTCTCCTAAGAAAAAGCTAGGAACAAGCAGTGGACCTCAGTTAACACTTGTAAGATGGCGTGATTTTTTTATAGTCTTTCATAAATGACGTCTCTCAAATGGGCAGGTTGCCAGTGACTAAATGTAAGACTGGGATTGTTTAAACTTTGAAAGCTATGGAAGAAATATTGTTTCTAGAGCAAGTATCACGAATAACCCAGGTTCAAATCATTTAGGCATAGGCCGGGAGAGATGCTGAACTCAACTGAGATTAGGCGGCTAAATAGCTTACAGGATCTGGCCTTAAGCCTCTGAAACACAAGTTTCAGTGCTTCATCTGTAAAACAAGAATCTTTTTACTGGGTGTAATATGTGGCAAGTAAATGCTTCAAGGATTTCTGGTGGTTTTGGCTTCTCTGATAGAAGCCTAAATCTAAATTCTAGCCTTCACTTCATAGGTATTTACTCAGGAACATCTTTATTCATGCACATTTCTCGGTGAATAATCAGGGAAATAAACTGTTGGAATGTGTGTGGGCTGGTGCCATAAATGTTTGGCTCTCCTTTCCTCAGGTGGGAGGACACACGTTCAACTCATAGTTAATTAATAATTAATTAATCCCTCACTTTGTGATGCACTATTGATGGCAATCTGAAGTACAATTTATTGCAGTTCACTAACAGAATGTTGGAATTCCCACCTTTTGTACTAAGTTATTGGCTAATTAGCTGATCTTTTTTACACTTAAGAGAGTTAAAGACTGTATTCTATGAGCTTGTATGGTTTACTCTCATGTCATATAACTATGGAAGATGCCAAGATGGAGCTTCAAGTAATTTATTCTGGTGTTCAAGAATCAGATAGACCTCTGGAAATGGAAACTGTAGGATACTAAATGTAATCAGTCAAATGCCAGGAGCCTTTTCCAAAAATGAAAACAGACAGGAAAAAATTGTCTTATGTTATACAAGCAAAAGTTAAATCACACTCAGATCTTAAAGCATTTTAAATGATGTCCAGGCATATGCTGGTACTTGTATAATTTGCAGCAAAAACTGGGAACAACTTTAGTCTTTGTGTCACTCTAAATAACTGGCAATGTCAGTAACCGCTAGAAGAAAATCACTTACCAACTGTCACTTTGAGGAATTTATCACTCCTCAAAGAACATAGAAGCAAACTCAGGAAATTATCTCTAATTTTGTGAAATAGTATGGAATAATTTGTACACAGGTCTTAGACTTCTGAGCAGCTCATAAATATCTGTTAATTTATAGTGGCCAGCTCTCAGCTGGCATAAATCAGTTTAGTCCATTTGAAATCAGTAGTTATGCCATTTTATGCCAGCTGAAAGATATGGCTTTGTGAAGCTTTCAATAATTCAGATCAGGGAGGTGGTCTGCCTGGTGGCATGGGAACCCTCTTCACACTTGTGACATTTCTTTTGGAAGCTGAAAATAAATCCCAAATTTCAGTCATGACATTTGAATTTCCAGAAGGTGCTGGTATTTCTGACGGAGACATGCCATTGGCATAGGGTTTTGTTTTGATTTAGCTCGGAAGCTATTTGATTAGTGGTATCCATGAGCCTGTGTGGCTTCAGCACAAGACTGAATATTAACAGAATGGAGGGCACCTAGTTCCTCTGGGGCAAAATTAATCCTCATGGCAGTTTTCGTAGACAAAAAAGTTGCAGAGCTCCTGCCTGAGGCCCAGGCCGGTGTGCCAAACAGGATCAAGCAGACTCACAGTTACCAAAGGTTTTTCCACTGCTCTGAGACTGGGCTTCCTCTCAGGGTCTGGGACTCAGTGAAGTGCTTGTTTTTCAGGAGGTGGTACTGATCCCTGCAAAGCTTGTCCCCCTAGAAGTTGTTTAGGTGTCAGAGATTCAAAAGGGCATTTTGGACAGGAGGGTTGTATTCAGTAATGTAGGAGTAGGAGACATGAAGCACATGCAACACGTTCTTTGCTTCATTCTAGTCTGAAGATGCTTCCTTTTTGGGAGGCAACACATTCCGGAAGTTCAAATGTTTAAAGAAGTAGCAAAAAGGAAGCCCATTATGGGTCATTAAACCTCCACCATGGAGCTATACTGACTCCAAGTCTTTCCAGAAATAATTCTCAGAATTGTATCTTTTTGACCTATTTCATGTAATGTAGGCATCTGAGCTCCAGCCCTTCAGGCAGGGGTGGTAGTGTTGTCCAAAAATCTGGCTACAGCTTCAGTGCCCAAGTCAGCCAGAGGATCAGAAAGCAAGGTGTCCTGCATCTGTAACTGATGCTGTTAAAGGCAATTTCTGTATTGTTTTGGGATTCTTAGAGAACAAAAGTCATTACAGTGAGCCTTTCCCATCTGCCTTATCATCTCTCTGTCTCTGGGAGATAGGCAGAGACTTACTCGATATGTATTATACCAGAGTGGCTTCAGGACAGTTTCTGTGAGGGAACTTCCTTTCCAGGTCTTTGAACATTTCCCCTTGTTTGCAAGTTCACAATGTGACTCTTTAAGGCTGAAGTCCCAATGGGTGAAAATCTGTAAGTTTCCGTGAGAGATATTAGTTTGCATCAGATGGGCAGATGGGTCCTTAAATGCTACAACAGCACAGAAGATAGTGAAGGCAGATAGAAGATAGACCCCTTAGAGGGGGAATGAGTGATAAACTCCCTCAAGTATGGTATATGTTGCTAGAGTTGCCAATATTTTAATACGAGGTGACTACAAAAACTTATTTCCTTCATTCTGTGATAGCCTGTGAGTTGCAGGGGATGAACATATTTACCAAGAGGAGAGAGGAGGCTGTGGAGACCCTATTCATTTGGACTGTTCTTTTACACAAAACCACTTTCTCACAACTAGACTAGTTGACAAATGAGCGTCTATTTGGCTACTTTGCACTGGTGGCACGGAAAACTCATCACACACAGACAGGGTGCTCTGTCTGATCACCATCACATAGGCTTGAAGTAGAGGGAGGTAATCCTTCCCTGTGGATTTGCTATGTACTCAAACTCAAAACACCTGTACAATATATAAGCGGGTGATTTGGATCTGTAGGGTGTTGCTTTTTCAAAGGACCTCAACACCTTCTGTTTTCTAGCCCAGTTCAAGCATATGCTTTGGAAGTCCACTGATTTTAAGGAGAGTTAAGGAATGCTTCAAGTTAAGGATGAATTTATTGCTAGGCTGAATGTTTTGCCAAATAATGTCCTAAAATACTTAAGCATGGAATTTCAACATCGTCTTTGACACAATTTCACTCATTTTTGAAGCGTAAACCACATGTTCAGGCTTGACTGAAGGAGTATTACCAGACAGTGATACCACTTTTGCAAAGAGCTTTCACAAGAACAAGAAAATATGGGAGAGAGTTTTATTTCATTTACTAATGTATAGGAGGATTGTTGCTATAATGTTAAAGGAGAAAGTCTCATAGATGTGGAAAGAAATCTGTTCTGCTGGTGTCCTCCTCCAGCTTTATGCCAATACATCCATACTTTGAGATCCAACACCATCACCCCCCTCCTCCCCGTCAAAAAAACCTGCAGCTCTGTACATCTGGAAAGTTTCATGTACTTGGTTTGTGCTATGCTATAGCAATCCTGCCAGTGAAATGGTGGGGATGATTATTCACAATTTTCTCACTGTTAAATTAAATCAGAGAACTCTGTCATGCAATAAGTTAGAATGAGAGGGTGAATTTCATCCTCCTACTGCTGGTAGTTGTTACATGTATTATACCAAAATGACAAGAATCTTTTCATGGAGGATTTGTAGGGACTGGACTTTGACAGTGACACTGAATTTTTTAATTCAGTAAAGCTCTTCTTGGACAATGGAAGGAAGTACCTGTCAGAACCTAGGAGAAAACTAATTTTCTGATATAATAACTGATTTATGCTACCAAGACCAAGCCAGCAGAGGAACTGTTTAAAATTTAAACATTTATACCATCTAAGTTATAAAAAACAGGAGATAATTTACACTCTGGTGGTGTAATTTGGTGCTGCTCTATTGCATTCATTGTAGTTCAGTTGACTTCCACCCACGAACAGGTTTGGTTTCTGATGAACTGTCCTTACCTTGGGAAGAACTCTGAGAGTTTCTTCATCAGATTTCCTTTTTTTTTTTCCACTGTACGCAGCAGCAGCATGGCTAATAGGAAGGAACAAAAAAATCTTTGTGAGAAAATAACAGATTTCCCTCACTTTCACATTCTGGTATCTCCTTTTCTGTAGCACCTCATCTCTTCTACTTCTACCTGATTTCTGAAAGCTAAAATGTCTGTCAGAGAATGTGCTTTGTCATAATTTGTAATGTCAATATTTACCATATCAGTTCTTTCCACAGTTAATTGTCATGGTTTCAGAGGCAAGATTTGTTTCTATTTGTGGTCTTAATTAGAGCTCTCTGACTTCTCTATTCCCTTAAAAGTTTTAATGACAGCAATGACAGCTTTTGTTTATTGTCTTTTCATTTATAAAGGCTAAGCTGCTTCTGATGGCTTAATTTGATCAAAGTGATGCTCTTCCTATAGTAAGTACATCTTCAGCTGCCTTGGTGTTGGGCCGGGGGGAGGCTTATCTAAGCTAACTAGCTTGGAAAAGTGTCCCTTGTACTAAACGCTGTAATATCTGCAAGCATTTTTCATACAACATACTCTGACACTAAACAGTGGTTAAGAAATAGGGTACTTCAAGTACACTGGGCAAACCCTGAGGAGATTCATTGTACCCACCTCAAGTTCCCTAAAATTGTGAGCTTCAGTTTATAACTGGATTTTGCAATTTATGGTTTCCTCTGGTGTTCTGAATCTCTCAGGAAGCAACTGGCAATTCACAGAATCAAGAACCTAATAATAGACACTGGGTTTTGTTTTATCTTGAAATCAAGTGATTGTAGCAAGTTAAATTTTAGATCCAGGACTGGGGATTTTTTTATAGCTCTCTCGGGTTTGTTGTGTATTTTTCCTGTTGTGTATTTTTCATTTATAATGTTGATATATGTGTTATTAACTGGCATATTTTCAATGCCTATTTTATCAAGGTAAAACACATGCAGCAGGTAAAACACATGGTGACTGATACTTTAGTAATTATGTAGCTTATCCCACTGTACTTTTCTTATCCCTGGCTTATTTCTTCTGATTAATTTAAGTTTGTAAATTAATTAGATTGTTCTTGATGTGTGTGTTTAGAAAAACACTCAAGTAATACTTGTGTGCATGGTTTTGTGATAGAACTCTGTTCACCATGAGTGTACTGGAGAAAAAGGTCTCTAAACTGTAAGAGATAATTGCTGGACAACCTAAAATTAGAAGCTACATTAGCATGTCTTTTGTACACTGAAGAATCTCTCTCTTAAAAATTATGGAGAAAAAAGGAGAGTGGAGGAGGTGTGGGCTGGGCTGCAATTTCCTGTGGGGAGCAAATCTTTTCGCTAGTTTTCTGTGTCAGTAGTAGGTATGTTACTGACTGAGGTATTTATTCCAGAAGTATAGAAGAGTAAACATTTAAATTATTGTCTAGAAATAAAAATAGTAATCCAAAATTTTCCATCAAAATACTTTCAGATGAAAAACTAGATTTCAATGATTTTAAAAATGATAAATATGAATATATGAAATGCCAGCTATTTTGTTTTTGAAAATTGTAAAATATGTGTACTTTTGCCACCTCTGCTCTTTTTTCCCTTTATGGGTCAGGTTCCTTGTGCGGACTTTCTTTCCCAGTGCAAAACTTATCCTTACCAGAAAGGGAAGCTACAACGCATGTGTGTGTATATCTAGTTAACGAAAGTTTTAATTAATTAATGAGTCTAAAGTGAGTGGGAAGGGGACAGGGCAAGCACAGGGTCTGTGCTACCCTCCTATAAGGTAGTGCAGCTGTTGCAGATCTCTATAGAATATCAGATTTGCAATATTTCTGCTTTAAATTCTTTATGTGAAGCTTAACATTTTTGTTAGGGAAAGGAATGCATTGTCTGAGGTGTCCTGCTTGAAACTGGTGTTCCAGAACTTTTAATCTACTCATTATGAACATATAGAAGCTGTTTGGTGCCATTCATGCAAAGTGCAACAAACTAAACCAAAATTCTGTCTTCTCTCATCTCAGAGGCCTGCACAGGGTGATTGTATTTCTCCTGTTAGTCTACTTCATAGTAAACCCAGAAGGAATGTGTCTGGGTTGGATTTGGATCCCCCAGGGAGCTGTAACATATATGGCAGAACCTGCTGGTGAGTGTCTTGTCTGCAGCAGGTCCTATGGCGTCACGAATCTTGCAAACTGCTACTCAAGCACTACTGGCCTTCCCACTCCAAAGAGGGGATCCGAAGCTTTTATGGAAGTAGGGAACACTGGGAGAGTTTTCTGCTCCTGAGCCTGGAATTTTGACTTATTCAATTTTAATCAAGATTTAATTGCCTTATATAAATAAGTTTATGTAATGCCTTATTTAAAGACTGGCTGGAACTGTAGTGTATCTAAAACCTCAGTGGTTTCCCTGTAATATTCCCTAACAGTCGTAGGCTTCTTAAGTCATCTGCCATTTCTTCCCAGGAGGTGGAAGTGTTCATCTTGGAGACATGTGAAATAGCTGAGTTGTTAAACTCACTGATTATTCAGCACTTGTAATATTGAACATCTCTGAAATTACTTTGTGTTTTTCAATGTCCATTTTTGACTCCAGCCAAACTTGTTCAAATTTCAACCCTCCTCACTGGTACTTCACATCTGCCTTTAATTTTCATTCTGATAAATAGCATTCAATCAATTTTTTTTTGTTAATGAGAAATTCTTCTCACTGGGGCTTCTTACTTGTTTATTTGAGAGTTGATGGTCCCATACAATTTTGTGACTGTATAGCACAGTGCCTTCAGACAGTGCTGTGGTTTTCCCCAGGAAGCAATGTATCCTTCCAACAGATTTCTTTGCAGTTTGTTAGTGTATAACTGGTAGGTTTTGGTGTGGAATGTGCTATAACATTCTAAAGCTAAATTTTGTGAAGATCACTAGGTAAAAACAGGCTTAAGTCTTTCTCTGATGTTCAGTCTGTGTTATATATGTAATTATTTACAGTGCTGCTTAACCGTTATTTAAAAAACCCTCACACTTGTTACAGGTGGAATTTAAAACTATAAATCTGTTAAGAGCTGGAGTTGCCTGTTTCTGTTTATTGGTTGTTGACTACCAAAGTGTAAGCCAAGGGCAACCACACTCATAACTTAAATGTCTCTGTTAAGTGCTTAAATATATCACCCAGAATGATTGCAATAATCAGGGAAGCCAGGATCTGTACTTGGTTTAAGAAGTTTTCTTTCTACTTATTAAGAGGAAAAAGTCAACTGATAGAGACTTAGTTCTCATTAGTATAAATAATTCTTGATGGTAGAAATTCCTCATTCCAGAACTCATTGTTATTTGTAAAAGTAGCAGACAAATTACCTGCTAAGCATAAACTAAATGAACTAAAGCAGTAGAGAAGCTGTCTTAAACAACTTATTCCAGAGTATCTGAAATATTCCTACTTACCCATTCTTCTTTCTCTTGAAGTCATGCAGCAGTAATGCAAGTGGAATTTCAGGTAGGAACATCCTATTATGTGCATCATAGGAGTGAAGAAATCCAGTGTAGTGGGATCATTCTGGACATATTAGGAAAAACAGTGTGATTATGTTTCACCTTTCCTGCTTGTGCCACGCAGTAAAAAGAAGTGCAGTAAAGAATGTGGAAATGTGACTGAGATAATTAACCTTCTTGGCTGCCATTTTCACCACAGGCTGCTAAGGTGAAGGGGACTGTCTGCATGGACTACAGACCTCAGATAGAGAAGGTAATTGAAATACCTATTGTGTTTTTAGCAAAGATGGAAGGAGTGGTCTGATCCCTTGAAGAGATTTAGAATTTTTGAAGTTTCTCAGATTTCTACTTGGTTAGTTGTGCTTTTGTAAACATTTCAGCAGCTGCAGATGAACAAAATGCAATAACCATCTGACTGTGTCTTCTCTTCCCTAGCTATACCCTTTCTGACTAGAGCTGCAAAGGGGGTAGTGTCACAGTTACCTTGAAAGCATGCTCCATCTGTGGTCTGCTATTTTTGCTGAGAATTATCTGCAGGAACAGATGCAAGTCATAGTTCTGCTTCCTGTCCTGGAGAAGGTTAAATATGAGATGCAGTGACTGATATAATGAAATCACGTAACAGGCATCTTTAGGTTTTACATAATGGTTTGCAACACAGTCTGCAAAGCTTAGAGTAATGCATTTCCCAAGTCATAGCTGACTTTTTTTTAATTAGTAACTTTTTCTTCATGTCCACATTTTAAATACTCAGAGAATACATCAATTTAAATGCAACAGTTCCAGACATTGCAACCTGTGACTGCATAATTTTCAAGACTTGACAGGCTTTTCCATGATCCATAAACTGCATAGGCTAAGGTTTTACTATAGGGCTGAGGCTTTCCATGGCCAGTGCTGCAAACCTTGATACCTTCTCATTGCCTCTAACTCACAGAGTATGAGAGTTCACCACAGCCTCCTGCCTAGGTGTTGCGAAAGGAAATCTGGGCACAAGGGAATGGTTGCATCCTGACTGGTTGTTCTTCTGCACTCCCCTACACCTGCAGTGTTGACTCAACCAAGAGATATCCACTTGTCAAGGTAAAAATCTCACAGCAAAGATAATTTTGACCTTTTTCCAGGAAGATGCATATATTTTAGCTGCACAGTTAGCGTGTTCCCTCAGTTTCACTAGGATGTACTTATTTACTACTTTGGAGGATCCAGACTTTAGTGTCTTTCAGTATCATCCCACTGATCACAGAGTTCCATTTTCATGTTATATATTCCTTTAGAAAAACAAGAAAGAGTGATCAAGTTGATGGTTTCAGTGCTTGTTTTCCACACAAGATTTAAGCTACAAACTGACTTTTCTTTAGAAATAGAAGGAACTGCTTCCTCACTTTTCTGCACTATAAAATGATGTTTGTACCACATAATGGGCTTGCATTTCCCTAGTGGTGAAAGCCACATGTTGTATCTTTCTTCTTTACATCATATTTTCAAGCTGCTTGACAATAATGATTTACCTATCACTGAATCAGAGAATGGTAGGGGTTGGAAGGGACCTCTGGAGATCATCTTGTCCAACCCCCCTGCTTGAGCAGGCACACCTAGAGCAGGGGGCACAGGAACACGACCAGGCAGGTTTTGAATGTCTCCAGGACAAGAGGCTCCACAGCCTCTCTGGGCAGCCTGTTGCACTGCTCTGGCACCCTCACAGGAAAGAAGTTTCTTCTCATACTTAAGTGGAACTTCCTGTGTTCCAACTTGTGCCTGTTGCCCCTTGTCCTGTCATTGGGCACCACTGAGAAGGGCCCGGTCCCATTGTCCTGACACCCTCCCTTTAGATATTTATAGGTACTGATGAGATTCCCCCCTCAGTCTTATCTTCTCCAGGCTGAGCAACCCCAAGTCTCTCAGCCTTTCCTCATAAGGGAGATGCTCCAGTCCCCTGATCATCTTGGTAGCTCTCTGCTGGACTTGCTCAAGCAGTTCCCTGTCCTTCCTAAACCTGGGGGCCCCAAACTGGACACAGTACTCCAGATGTGGTCTCACTAGGGCAGAGTAGAGGGGGAGGATAACGTCCCTCGACCTGCTGGCCACACTCCTTTTAACGCAGCCCAGACTATTGTTTGCCTTCTTGGCCACAAGGGCACATTGCTGGCTCACAGTCAGCTTGCCATGAATGTCCACCAACACTCCCAGGTCCTTCTCAGCAGAGATGCTTTCCAGTATTTCAGCCCCCAGCCTGTACTGGTGCAGGGGTTGTTCTTCCCCAGGTGCAGGACCTTGCACTTGCACTTTGACAATGCTGCTTTTTGTGATATGTTTTTTATGGATAAAACTTCCAATTTTTATCATTCCCAGATATCGCTTTTATTCCCAGCAAAACTGCTTGTTGGACCAGACATGCAGAATACTGTTGTAATGGAAATAGTGAGGGCTTACTGTATTGCCTCTGTCTGAACTTGAATTTGATCCTGGTCCCATTTAAATCAATAACAGAACTCCCCTTGGCATCTGTGAGAACTGTGTTGGATGGCTGTCTATCCTATAGACTGTATCATGCCATATTTAAAGACTATTCTCATTGTTTTAAATATTTTTTCCTGTTTTGTAATTATGAACAAACTTTTTGCCCCAGTGTAACTGTCTTAATCTCTGCTACCAAGAGTTATCAATTTTTATCATGAAACCAAAAATATTTATAATCATGCTGTGAACAGAGACTGCTACTTCAGAGAGAAAAATGCTTTTTTCACTGTTATTCATGAGGCATTTTTATGCTAAGAATGAAAATCATTAGCAGGGTAAGAGAGCATATAAGAATCTGATCCTGTTGGTGCTTTTCTACTGATTCCAGGAGACACATCTAAGAAATATGTGACAACTATTTTGTCAAAAAGATCCCATTAATCTCTGTGCCATAAACTATGTTGGTTATCACCGATGTGCTGCTGATCTTTACAGCTCTGAGAGAAAAGAAAATGAATGTTGTTGATGTGCAAGATCAGTTCATGCTCAGTGCAGAGGCTGTACTATGCACTCATGTCACTTGTATATTGGGTGACTCTTTATGTTCATTTCCACTGTTCATGGACATCTGAATATCATAAATGAAGGCAGTGTTATAAGGAGGTTTGGTGCCTGCATGTTGTCAGTGCTTCTGGCTCTGCATCTGGTGCTTCCCAGATGTGCCATGAAGTTGCAATTGTACCACTTCGTCACAACTTGCAGCTCAGCTCTATCCACTCTGGTTTTGGCCACAGCTGTCCATACTCAGCCAGTGGCAACTCTTTAATACGAGTTGAGCAAAATTCAGGAATCAAATTTCCTCCATAAATGTGTGTGCTTGCACTTAATTAAAGATAATCCAACTTTCTAACAAAGAGGCCCTTTCAGTGTAGGCAAAGTTTTCTTCCTGAATTCATAAAGTTTATGTTGGTCCCACATTTTATTGGATCCTCTTATGTGGATCTTGATTAGCTGCCTGTGTTTTCCCATGGCTCAGCTTTTTCAAACTGGAGTGATTCTATAATTTTTCTGAGGTAAAAACAGTAAAATAATCAAAGTATGCTTTTGTCTTTTACCCGTTTATGGAATATGTTCAAAGCCTCTTTCCGGGATGAGAAGGGCTTTGCAAGTAGTTGCGACTGGATCACTGAAAAGCTACTGGAGCCCTGAAAAGCTATTTTAAAGTGGTCTGGCATACACACTCAGCAGCAAAACCCTTCACAGGCCAGGAGATGCCTAGATGCCAGGTCAGTGGGGTCTCTTCTGCACTTCTCAGGCAAATATGTCTTTTCTTCCCATCTGTACAATGAAGCTTAACACCTCACTGGAGAGTTGGAGATGTGTCACAATATAAATGAATGATTTGATGGCTAACCCATTTCTAATTCCTGTTCATAAGAAAAAAATTCCTCATTTAGCTTTGATTGTAAAAACTTAGATGTCACATTTGCCTGACAGAAATAGAGAAATAGCAACCAATTATATGTGTCCTTAAATGGCTTATATATTCAAAGGCATTAGAATGTCTTCAGATATATTAAATATTAATAAGTTTCTGTCATTCTCAGCCCAGTGTCTATGTCCAGGAAAATAGATCTTTTGAAGCATAATTCCTCCAATCTTCTTCTGTGCCTTTTCTAATAAGAAAGTATTCTTCCAAGTAATGTTTGGTTTTGATATATCAGAAAATAAAATGTTTTCAGCATGAAAAGATATGTCCTATTGTAAAAATAATGTAATAGAAAAGCCCCACTAATGCTGTAGAACACAGTACTCTTTCTCTAAACAGCAATTCCTTAACTATATTCACAGACAGGCTTAAAATATATATCATCCTTTAGCCTCCATTCACACTAGCGAAGGACTGGTGCAGATTTGAGGATTAGACACAAAAATGATAACTGCATTTCCCCTGCCAGTTCCAGAAGAAGGTCCATGATAACTTTATGATGCACAGTTGATCGGCAAATTTTACAAAAGCTTCTATTTTTTCTTAAAAGTAATCAGATAATGTTTGGGCTTCAGGGGCAAGATGAAGCTCTTCATTAGATTGCACAAGACAAGAAGCCAGGGATAATTTGTGGCAGTACTCTGAAAATATAATGCTGCTTAAAGAGTGAAGTGTATCACCCTAATAAAAAGCATCAGAAAGCTGGTCTTCTTCCAGTGTTAGTTTAGTTCCATCATAATGCAGATTAAGATATCTATATCTATGTCAGGGTATTTCTAGTGAAATGTTTGAATGCCTTGCCATCAAGGCCAGACCAGTTTTCATACAGTTCACTGAGTAAAGAACAGATGAGATGATGACATGCAAATAAGCAGTTTTGTCAGAGCTCCCTCCTATAATATGACCGAGGTATCGGTTTTATCCTGTATAATTACTTAACTAACTCTGTGGTGAAGATGTCAGTTCAGCTGAATGGGTTATCAGAAGTACACCTAACTTTTGGCTGCAGTCTTATTCCTGGATCTATAATGAATGGTGATGAAATCAGATCCCAAATTGACTGAATGATTTTAACTAGTGGCTAGTAACGTTCACTAATGTTACTAGTTACACACCTCACTAATCCATACAAATGGATTAGAGCCATTTGCACAGGGAACAAAAACTTAACATTCTACAGAGGGCTGAATGTCCTGTTGTATAGTTCATTTTCAAAGTATATTATTTACTTCCTGCTTCCCCTGTTTCAGTTATTTTGCACTTCTTGTCAAGAGAAACAATATGAACTTGTTTAATGAAATTAAGTATACTTGCAAAAAAGCATCAGTCTGAATGGCTTGACAAAATCGACAGAGTAATATTGATGTCAAGAGGCCTGCACTTTATTTTAATGTGTCCTTAAATGTAGTGCCATTGTCTGCACCTTACAGATTTTGTTTTGGTTGGTGACCAACCTGTGCTTGTTTTTATTACAGACCTTTATGTTATCCTGCCTAAATGTGGATTTTTAGCCTTTTCTGGACTGAACAATTAGTTCAAAAATACTTGTGTATATAAAATTGAAATATTGATATTATAAGTTTTCAAGTAACGGAACTGAGAAATTTACTAAACTATACACTGCTGCAGCAGAAAGTTGTTAAATGCAATCAGTTACTCATAGAAACTGGAGTCTTGAAAGTTAATCCCATAGACAGAGATATGTTTTATTAGTAAGAATTTTCTTGTGTGGTGGTAGGTTTCAGTTTCTCCTATCAAGGTTTACAGGATTAGAACTATGGGATTGTTACGTTGAGATTTGTGTGAAAGAGGTAAAGGCACTGGATTTTCTTTATATGAACTAAACCCACTTCATTTAGATACAGTCAATGGCTTAATGAAAAAAATAATGAAATAAACATAATGAAAATGAGCTACAGCTAACTAGAAGACTAAGCACAGGACATGGTGCCAAGACAACTCTATTATATCTCATCTTTCCCTTGGGATAAACTACTTGGAGAGAACACAGAGAACTTGACATGAGTTTTTGACATTGAATTTGCTTGATTCTTAATCTTGCCAGATTTTATGAGCTTACCTTGAGACGCTGAAGAACCCTGCCTTGTCTCACAGTCCCTGACCCTGGCTCATGGCAATCCAGGGATGTCTTCAGGGTGGGCAGTACTGAGGCATTTATTATGGTGTTGACAAAGGTGGTTGTCAATAACCTTGTGGTATTGGAGTGTAAATTTCCATCTCCTAGGTCAGGAGTCAATGACATTGCTGGGGAAGAATCTTACTTAGTTGCTAGAGGAATAGGTCAGAGGTCTTTTGAGGTATGTGACGATTACTGTATTTCTGCACGTTAGGGACCAAGCATTCATCATCTTCTGAGAGGAATGAAGAATAGGAAAGCTGCAGCAGAACTCTCTGTCTGCTTCCCTGTTCTTTGCACATTGAAAAATTGAAGTGAGAAATGGGTGAACTTACTCAATTAGAGCAACAAGAGAGTGTCCTTTTCTTCATGTCTGTTCAACCTGCCAAAACCTAACACCTACATTCTTGCCTGCCTTGACAGAAGACTGGATGCCAGGTTACATTTGCCTGGCATACCATGGATGTTTTTCAAAATCAAGGAGGCAGAAATTACTTGATAGAGCGTGTAAGCAAATTAACATAGCCAAATGCTTCTTATTTATTCCTCCCACCCTGGCATGAGAGCTGCACTCTGGTCTTCCCCAAACAGCTGCCTCACCTTATAGAACATTTACAGTGACCTTTCACTTAACAATTATTACTCCAACAACCAATATTTCAGAATTGCAAGCTTCTCCCAGACCTGTGATATGTAGACAAGCATTGCTCTCTGCAGGACTTTGAGAGATAGGGAAACAGGCTCACCCTCACTACTGAATAAGGGCAGCACTCAGAAATTCCAGGGGCAAAGCAGCATCAGGTTGTCTTAGTGGGTACTATGGGAGGTAGTATTCACAGCAGCATTTTCTTTTCCAAACTAAAAAAGAAATTCAGAATTCCAAACTGAAAAAAACCACAACTATTTCTGAAAAAGTAAAAAAGAAGAACTTTAATTTTATGCTGTCATGTAAAATAGTCGATTATACTTTTGTCTTCACTGTCTGGCCTTCATTGCCTTTGCTTCTTTCCCCTGCTTGCTTTTTTTCTTGTGAAAATATTTTCACAATTTATTTAAATGTATTCATTTATTTTAAAAAAATCACATTTTATTTCTACACACATAAATGCTCTTACATTTTCATTAAGCCCTGTGAATCTGCTTGAAATGTGTAAACAGGAAGAAGATCAGATCTCAGGAGGACTCAGGAGCTGAAAAGGTGATATTTAGATGCAGAAGTTTTCAGGCGAGTGCCACATCCATTAGCCTGCTCCTTCTTGAGAAAACTATGGGTCAAAGCAGAAGCCTAGTTCCAGAGCCTCTTAGGCTGTCTGTGCCAAGATCTAGAGTGAATTTAAAGAGTGGTTCAATCTCCAACACTTTTCTTTAGTGTTCCTTGTTGGGAATTTGACAATTATGAGAAGTATTTTCTCCCAGGCAGTTAACAGCAACGGAAGATTTTGGGAGGTGTGTGTCTTCAGCATTTAAAATCACAAGGTGCTTTGCTGTCTTGAGTACCTTAGTGGGGGTTCAGCAGACAACTGTGGGGAAATGTGGGATGAAAAATTGAAATTTGCATGTATTTCAGCAGCTACAACAGCTGGTGAAGGTAACTGGATGTCCCTTTCACCATAACCTCCTGTTGTCTCTCTTTAATTTTGCCCAGTAGTTGTGATTGCTAGTTGTTCCATTAGCTTCATCTCTGAAGCTGATTTTAATCTTCATTGCCTCCCATTAAGTCAATCAGGTTAGTTATATCCTTTATCCTGCTTCACTAGGGTGTTGCCTGCTCAGACTGCTTAAAGCAACACCCGTGACCCTTCTGCCTCAGAAATGCCTGGAAACAGAGCAGTCAATGAGATTCCTTTGTAGGCTGTACAAATTCCCTTTATTTCAGGCACTGTGAGAATGTTACAGTTGTCCAGTCAGATCTGCCGTTTAACACAGGCTCTAGAGGTTCATCAGGTGATTTTCGTGCCAGCCCACAGTATGTGTTCAAGGTATGCAAATCTCTTGGAAAGAGTCAGTCTTGAGCATTTAGACCAAAGAAAGCTAAAAGGCATTAAAACTCACTATTTATAAAACACTAACAAACAATAAACAGAAAGTATCTAGATTGAGTAAAGACACAGAAGGGAGGGAGGGTTTAGTTCATGTTTATTTAGGTCTGGTTCCATTAACACCTATCGGAAATATCCAAATATACCCCAAAACCTGAGAATATGACCTTATTATATGGTATAGTGATTAAGGAGTATTAGAATGGATGGCAGGACCAAGTCTTTTTACTATTCAATGTCTGACTAACTGCATTGGAGCATTTATAGTACAAAAGTTAAACTTATTATACTTTTTGTTTACCTTTTAAGTAGATCCTATTTCTAGAGGAAAATTCAATATATCTTAATTTATTTTCATTACAGAAATGCAAGCTATGTATAAATGTTAAATTAGCGGTGGGGGTGGAAGGGGGAGGCTAGCGGGGGCTGGCTAAGATTTTATAAATGCAGTTATCACAGAGAAGCAGAGACGTCCAGCCCAATGGAAACAGCCGAAACTGAATCCCGGTTCCTGTAAATTTGTTCTCCTTTTCTTAAAATGTACATTGTATTTTGCATCAGAACAACCACCTGCTTCAAAAACAATGTGGCCACATCAATGTGCTGATCATTTCCACATTTTAACAAATCCATTCTATTGGAATCAATAAAAAGCTGCTGTTCATTTGATTAACACTGAATATTTTAGGATGTCATAAACCTCAATAAAACCTGATTGCACAAAAATTTATTAAAAGTGTGAAATATTGCCCATAAGTGATAAAGCATTCCACACTGTTCCCCTGTATCATTTTCAATGAAAGAAAGATCAGATTCGGGTTATTACGTAGCCCTGAAAAAAAGGGATTGGCTGATCAAAAGATTTTATAGGTGAACTTATGTCACCTCGGGGTTTAGGGTACTTTTGTTGCAGAATCAACAGCTACTGGTTCTTAGTTACACTAAGGTCTTCTCAGGCAGATACAGCAGTGTGTAAGTGCCTTAAAATCACACTCAGGACCTTCCTTGTGCAGAAATGTCATCAAAGACCTTTGTGTCATTCATGTCCTCTGCATTCAAGAGGTCAAAGAGATGTCTCAAAAGACTCCAAAAGATAGCAGCTCGTGAGCTGTACAACTGTAGTGATTGACATTTTACTACAACTTTTTTGTTTGTTTAGTCTTTCCCACAGCAATTGCCTATCCACCACTAACAAATCATTTTAGGGCTGATTTTGGAGTCCTCTCTGTCTTCATCAAAGACATTTGTCTCTTAGACAAATTATGATTCTTACTAAGGCCACAGGCCCTTGGCCATGGGGAATTACAAACTGTTAATGAAAAAGCTCTGCTATACCTTTCATGGCGTAATGGTATTTTCCTGTCTTCACTGGCTTCTGATGCTCTGTTTAAACTGCTGTAGGTTTCACATATTTACTGAAAATTGACTGTAGCTTCCTGTTCACAAGGCAGCACAGAGATTTCATTCTGATGGAGTTGGTAGGTGGTCAAATATTTTTTTCAAAATGCAGTTCCCCAAAATGTCCAGTCTGTCAAAATTAAAACTTTTCTTTTTATACCTTGTTTTTGATAGAATTTTATTATATATATTTTAAGGGAAAATCTTTACATTGTCCAGTGGGCTTGAAGTATTGGTAACCATTTTGGTTACCATTCCTACCCAAAGCAAATGCCCTTTTTATCTGCTACATGCTGTTGTCAGAGTGGTTCAGCTTCTCTTCAAAGACCTAAAGCCTTAGAAAGGCCTAGAAAGTCAGTTTCAGTTCTTTCCATGATCTAATCCTTTCATTCAAAAGGCACTAAGTTCAAAACAGCTGCTGAAGTATTTCAGGAAAATACCGGTATCTACTGTGTTTTATTATGTCTGATGCATCCACGCAGCCACCCAAGAATGATTGCATTAGCAGGAATAACAGTAATATAGAGTTATAATCTGTGTTTGATGGCAATTACATCATTTTTAAAAAATTCCAGAAATTTCTTTTAATGTAATTTCTACAGCATAAATTGGGGGTAAACTTATAGGACTGGATGGCCATTCTGCATCTGGTTTCTGTTATCAAGAAGCTGACAGACACCATTTGCTCAGACCATCTGCAGAGAAAGAGGTTGGGTTTTTTTCTTTTAAGGCAGACCACTTTTGCTTTCAGCATCTCAGGCTTGAAGTAACACAAGGCACATGTTACTTCCAGATAAGTGTGGGAACGGTATTATTAAAATTGTTCTGTGTAGCACTTAGTCATATACTTGATGTACGAGGGATACACTCTTGAGAAACTGAATGTCTCATTTTAAATATTTGGTGGGCATTAAGAGGCTGATATAAAGCTTACTGTAATTGGTGTGTGTCTCCCTGACTTTACTAGCATGTATCAGATCCTCACCCTTTTTGAGATTTGCTAATATACTCAGATTCTGGGAAAATATTAATAATTTGTCTGCCTTTTCACTTGCTTGTTCTAACTATGTTAAAATATTTTCTTAATGGATGCCCAGAGTTAAGGAAGTCTACAGAGCTCTCTTAAACTATCCTAAATAAGAAAAAACCAAGGAGAGTGCCTTATGTTACTTGTCACCATGATGATCTTTACCAACTGTTTTTTGTCTGAAGTCCAAATGATGTTGATAAAGGTACCCCAAGGCTCTGTTGACCTGCAGCAGTGATCCACAGGACAAAGCTGTTGCCACATGCCAGCCCTTGCTGGCAGAATGAGACCTCCAGATGCTGATGTTGACTGCATCTTCCAAAGCTGGGTGTGCACTGGAGCTGATGTTTGGGGCTGAAGTACACAAAGAGATTAAAAGATTATCGGCTCTTCCTGGAAGGGACTGCCAAACAATCTAACAGCCCCTGAAGACCCTGAAGACAAAGAACAAATCTCAGTGCTGGGTAATAATCTCCACAAATGCATGGATTCTGTTAGGTTTGGGGCCGAATTAAGAGAAAGCCACATCCAGTCTGTGGGCAGTCAAATGGATATGCTAAAAAATTATAATTATTCTATTAATGCCTTTATGAAACAGAAATCCCATCCCTCTTTCAGCTGGTTTTCAGGGTCTGAAATACAGTAAGTACCAGATTTACTTTAGCCAGTTGATTACAAAGATTTTTTTTTCCCTTTTATTAATGAGTCTTTCAGGAATTCCGTATTTCTTTTTTAACAGTGTAATAATATTTCCCCTTATAGATGTAGCAAGCATAAAGGCAAAAGGTGAGCTATATGATATCCCACCACACTTTGAGGCACACTGCAATTACCAACAGCTTTGTCATTTGTATGACAGAGCTTGTTTGGGGGGTCCTTGAAGCCATATGCCAGTGATCATCTACAGTCACCTACAGCTGTGGTGTCACTTGGACCACAACACTTAAATCCTTTATACAGCCTGCTCCTTGGTATTTGATTTAATCCTTGTGATGGGAGGTTGACACTGCTAGTTTTGGACGCTAAAAGTGTGCTTCTTCCGAGGAATAATGAGAGAAGGCAGCCAGTATTTCCTTCTGCAGTGATGGTAGACGCACTTTCCCAGCTATCTCAGTCTTGTAGCATAACCTCTATCTAGATGGACTAATTAGTAAATGGCATGTGCCTCAGTCCTTTCCACAGAGATGGAAATACTTCCAATCCACAGGATGTTTACTGCTGTCAGGAATGCTAAGTTTTCCTGAAGTGACTAGTAATATATTTGAATGTTAGAAGCCCTCCTTCAAAGTAGGTTAGGTATTTACAGGCGAAGAAGAGCAAAGAACTAAAAATATGAGGGTAGGCAGGAGGAATGCTATCCAGAGATGCAGAAATATTTTTGTGACTCTCCGTGTCAGTTCAGTAAAGTGGAGATGAGTAGAACAGGTTTAAGACACATTAAGAAAAAGTATTCTACATTTTTTGGCAGCAACACCTGTTTCTCTTCCATCTCACAGGAAAAATAGCAACTGTCTCCGTATGACAGTAGCTAAAACACTCAAAAAGGCAGAAATACTATTGCAACACACTGTGCCCTGAAGAACGCTATGTCCTGTTGCAGAAAGTGTAATTTTTTTTGCAGATAGTCTTCAGATAAGTTTCTGACCTTAAATATTTGATTTCACTGTTGTTAAAATAATGTGGACAAAGCACAGCACCATCTCCCAGATGGAAATCTCTTTACTAATTTGGTTTAGTACAGGAAATTCTGTGCTTCTTATTAAGAAGAACAAGCTCCTTTATCGGAGTCTTATTTGGATTGTAAGTTTCCTCCTCTGAATCTGCTTTTTCAAAAACATCACTATTATGGTCTGCTGTCACACCAGCTTGGGCTGTAATGATCTCATATCTCAAGCAATGTTAAACCTTCTCTGGGGCTGGTTGGGTGAATTCCAAGAAAAAATTAAGGTGCCACAGGAGCTGCTTCTGATACTTTCAATATGTGACCTTTGGCTGATCTTGAATTGTACCAATAACCCAGTCTGCTGGTAACGATATCCTCCTCTAAATCAGAAGTAAAACTCGGATTTTGATCTTAAGAGGTAATGAGGGAGCCCATTACATAGTTTTGACTTGACTTTTTGGCCTCTGTGTTTTCCAGCACCCCACCAGGGGCTTTGCACAGCCTACAGCATTTTACCCACAGCTTGCAGTGCTAGAGGCCTTATATTTTAGCACATGAGCACACAAATCAGTTTCATAAAATTCAGTCTTTGTGCTGTAGAGCATCAGTCAACAATGCACTGCTCTGTTGTAACCAAATGGGACTGGGTGATAGATTTTACTAAGCAGACAAACACAAGGTAAAGCTATGCATCGTGCTTATTTTGGTGTTACAGAAAAATACTTTCATAGTGTTTATAAAATAAGTTCCTATAAAAATATAGTGAAATTTAGGAAGGGCATTATAGAATTTTTGGCTAATAGTGGCTGGGTAATAATTTTTGTCTTAAAACAAAGCCCTTTCCCAGAAGTATTACTACTACAGGTACAGCACCTGACCTTCCAAAATGCCAAGGGAGTCCTGTGACACTCTGAACATCTGTAATTGCACAGAAAAATTATTCTGTTTGTTTGGAACAGGAAAGTGCTCTTGATGTGAATCTCCCTTCACAGCACTTAAGTTCACGGTGTGGCGTTACCCTGGAGTGCATGAACGGCATTCCTTGTGGATGAAGCTAAGTAAGTAAGGATGTGCTTCAATCACAGGTGAGCATTTGGTCTTTGGGACTCCTCTGAAGCTAGTCCAAGACTGGGGAATGCCCTGTCCCCAAACACAACATACTAAACACTGCACAGTGAAGATGCCAGGTTCCCAACACCAACTGTTACACTGTTCAGCTCTGCAGATCTGCTCCTGCTGGTCTGCTCTGTCTGCTAAGGTCGATGTAGGCTGGGGTACCACTTTGTAGTTGAGAGCATGGGCTTGCTATGGGCTCTCTGTGCACTGTGAGCCCTGTAACAGGGCAGCATCTTTGAAGCAAATTGCTTCCACACTCAGTTCTGCAGGTATGCTTTCCATCTGAAAGGGAGGGAAATTGTTTCTGAAATGTTGAGGTTAACAGACAACTTCTTCCTGTGCTGTGATGTTTTTCAAATACCAGCTGCATCATACTTTGGCATGATCCTGATTGTAGTGTTTAAAGCCACCTCTCAAAATGTCTTGTTATAGACAATTCACTTTTATTTATTCAGAAGACAAGATGAGGTGAGAACATTCTGCTTATTCAGGCATTATTGGCTGTTGATCTTATATGCTACTGCTGGTCTCAGTGAACTTTACTGACTCTTTCAAAGCTCTTTCCAGTTTGACTCTACCCTTTGGACCAGTCTGAGGCATATTCAGGACTCTACCCTTCTGTGAATCCTGAGATGTGTATCTTGATTTGAAGCTCTCCTATGTTTGGGAAGGCTAACATCAATGCTATCTTTAATGAATGTAAAACATATGTTATTAACTTATTGTTTTTATTATATATTCTGATAGTATCAAAAGCACTTGTGAGATTGAGTATCTCCTTATTAACTTTCTCATTTGAGGATGTTCATGTATAAAAAAAAAAAAAAGGAAAGTGTACCTACACTGAATCTGTAACTTCAGTTTTACTTTCTGAAGAGCTTTGTGGAGATGCTAAAAGCATTCAAAGTCTAGACTAAACATGACTATCAATTATATTTACAGATTTTGAAAGTTTAGTGCTTTCTTCATGAAAATACTACTTCTACAGAAAAAATTTTCACTACATTTTTAGTAAGTTGTCAAATCATTGGTAAAGAAATATGTTGCTCCTACTTTATTTCCCAGTTATTTCTGAACAAGAAATACAGCACATTTGAGGAGTGCTTTGAATTTTTTTTGTTTTCAGTCAGCCATAACTTAGCCAAAGCAAATGTGAGCTAATTCCATAAAATATTTCTGGCAGATAATACCATCTTCTTTGTTTGGGATAAAGCATGCTGTTACTAATGGTGGGGGGTGGTGGTATTTCCAGTGCAGCACCAGGGCTTAACATTGTATCAATTTTTGCATGCCCTGACAGCTTACCTTCCCCTCTCCCTCAGCAACTCAAAGGAAGTTGGAAAGTGTGAGGGATTTGTATGTTTTAAAAAGAAATTGTGCCTGTAGTTACCTCTTTTTTTTTTGTAAAATAAAGCTTGGAAGCTTGAAAAAAACCATGTGTGTGATTACTTTCCCTTGTACTGCGGCTTTGATATTACGTGTTTATCAAACTGTTGCAACAACTGTTGCAGAACAAGGCACTGCCATTAACACAACTTCCATCCAAAGGAACATCTGAAGTTTATTTTTCTGAAGGCAATTTAGTCTTACAAATCTCTGACAAGAAAGAATAGAAATTCCCTTCTGATTTGCAAAAAGGCAATCTAAAGATAAACTTGTCTCATGATCCACAGAAGTTAAATTAAAAACCAGATGGCTAGAAATGGTCTTTTACCTGGCTGGAAAAACCATAGAAACTGGGCCTTTTGGAATACCCCTTTCTCTTCCTCGGCCACACAAGAACATCATATCCACTGAACCCCTAACTTTACCAGTGAAATAAATGGGATCATTAATGTTCTGAAAGAGGACTTTTCAACACATTAATGTAGAGGAAAAGCAACTGGCCCTCCTGAACACTTTAAATGTATTGGTGTAGAAAATATTCTGTGTTTGTATTACCTGGTGTTATTCACTGAAAAAGCTTTTTCTCTTTCTTTTTACATTCATTTTTCCTTTTTTAAAATTTTCCTGTTTTCTTTTGTAATTTCCTCTTTTTCTTTGCACATGCAAAAATGCATGCACAAAATCAGCTTACAACTGCATTACCAAGATTACAAAATCTAGCCCACCTAAATTAGGCACTGTCAGACTTAGAGGTACTATACAAAACTGATTTGTGTGTTTGTGCACGTGTACTATGATACAGTCAATAAACATTACCACCAAGTTCCACTGTTTACCTTGGGTACCTGCCAGTATGTGGACAGAAGTTGCTCACTCATGGAGTAGTAAAGTACTTTTCTGGCCACCTTCATTATACGGGACCAAAATCCCTGCCTTAGTTACTGCATATCAGTTCTCCTTCAGAGCAGGGTTTAAATTATTTTACCATCTCACCTTTTCTTTAAAAGCAGCCATCAGTACAGTTTGTAAAACTTTTGTTATTATTATGATATTGTTGTTGTTATTGATAGTGACAGCTTTTTTTGTGGATATAAAAGCAGATGGAGAGATGGTACAACTTTTTATTTTGGGCACCCAGCTGGGAGCACTGAACATCTGATTTTTCAAGGGAATATGTAATACCTGTTCATATATTCAAAGCACAGCTTCCAGAGGATATAATGTAATCTGGGAAATTTTCCACATCTTAAATTCAGAAATGTCTTCCATTAGAAACTCAGCCAATAAAGATCACAATTAGTGACCACATGAGGGAAGTTTGATTTACATGTCTTTGACTCCTTGCAGTTCCTTTGGTAGAGGCCAAAGCAGACTATAGTTTTTCAAAGAATCTATAAAATTATATGTTTTTCTCTTCATGCACTCCTCTACATCTTTATTTTCATAACTTCGAGATTCCTACAGTAAAGTCTTCCTCATTGTGTAAGTCTGACTTGTTTCCAGCATTATTCCAGCCCTCAACAGACCAAAAAAAAATCCTTGCTGATCCTAAGCCTGGATTATTTTCAATAGATAGTAAATTCTTGACAATATGACAAACTGACAATGTGCAAACTTCTTTTTGTTTTTCCCATAAGGACTATAAAAGGCACATACAAGACGTTTTTTGTCTGCTTGCCTCAAACAGGGCCACTCACAACTCTATAGAGAAGGTAGTTTTTAATAGGATGAACATGGTTTTCCCCCTCTAATTGTCCGAAATTGCTGAAAATTTTCAGGAAAGTTTAGTCTGAGGACATACAAAATAAAAATTATCATCCCAAAAATTTAAACCTTGGTAAAAATAAAAAGCAACTTGTAAATTGCAATCTGAAGGATCAGCATTCTTGACACTTAAGCCATGGTTGCTGTTAAACCACATCAGCATAATGAATGTAGTATTTACAAGGGAGATGGTGATAGCTGTATCCTAACATGGGATGAAAGAACTCATTACTGTTAAGAGGTAATTACCTAAGTGCATTAACAAGTGCTTTGTTTTGTAAAAAAAAATAGGCCTGCGTTCAAGATAAACTGGAAAAGTCTGAGAAGTAGGCTTAGTACAACAGAGAAAAGAGTTGAAGGAAGTTGACAAAGCCTGAAACAGAGAATAAAGTTTCTGAACACACATCTTTCAGTTGTGTTGTCAGACTAATTGCTGTGTTTTCATGGTTATAACGCATGTGTTAAAAACAAACAGTTTTTTCATGAATGGTAGGCAAGGTTATAAATATGCATGAGATATGCAAGGGGGAGTTTACTCAAGACCCTCACTGGCACAGGAGCACTACCTTATCTCCTGGTCTTTGGTCCTCTGTAAATCCACCATTTGCCCATTTTCAACTCTCCTTTGCCTCCACTACACCAATCTTCTAGGATTGCTAAGGAGGCATCCCCATCCACAGCTGCCTCCTCCAGGACAGCCTTACAGCTGCAACAAGTTATATATACATGTGACTACTTATTTTCAAGAAATTATATTTTAAAGGGCTGCAAGCTATCCATGTGAAAATACATTAAGGATGTACCAAACTTGAATATTAGCTGAAAAAATAAATTATCCTCACAGGTCTTTCCAACCAGCAGCAACATCTGGCACCTGACAGAGGAGAAAAAAATTATCCACCCGTCCATTAGGAAATTTACTCTTTAGGATTCTGTAAGCGTAAAGAGAACTTAATTTGCAGGTGAAGGTAAGGAAATTTAGTCACAGCAAAAGTAAATATTACATAGGGTTTTTTGTGCAAATTAATGCAATCAATTATGGATTTAATGTAGAGGAGCTAGCCTTTTGTAATTATTTTTATAAATAGTTGTATATAAAATCCAGATCTGCCAGTGACTATCTTATGACAGTAATCTCTCTGTACATGGTATGCAATATGGAAAAAGGATATTTCTGTGCCAGTGACAAGCAAAGACTTTTTTTTTTAAATTAAACAACAACACACCCCGATATCATGTCTGTGCTTTAAATTACTGTAGTAATTAATATTAAATTTAAAATTCAGTTACTGCAAATACAAGCTTTTGTAATCCTGATACAGGATGCAAACAACCATGAGACAAATCAGAGAAGCCTTTGTTTTCCTCTTAGATTGTCCCAATTCTTTCTTTTCGTGCACGTGGGTGTATCAGCAGCAGTTACCTACAGCTGCAAGTGCCTCTTTCCTGAAAATAAAATGAGAGGAGAGTTCTCTATTGGGTAATTCAGCACTCTGGTCCTCTTGGAGTAAAGAGTCAGATAATAAAAGGGGAACAAGCAAAAAGAACGGATTTTTAAAATGAAGTTACCGGCTGGGTTCTTCTTTAAATCATGAGTTTAGTTATTTATTGCTTAAGCTGACATAGGAAGCTCCCTGTAACACAACACATGAATTAAAATATAAGTTGTATCAGACAGGCCTTTTCCCCTTTTCAAAATATTTGCATTAACGCATTCACAGATGGGGCCTGTGCAGAGGTGTTTTCACACTTTGAGTAGCTGCAACAGTTCATCTTGATTGTTTTCCTGCAACACATGAAAAAAGTGGTGACTGAAGAACCCGATCCACCACCCCTTATTGCTTAATTCAGTACTCTAGGTGGTTCTCCTTGCCCTTTTGTTCTTTCAGCAGCATGCAGGACTGAGGCTAATAGCAATGTCTCAACTTTTCAGATGGCAACAATCTTCTTCCAGTGCTGTCTGGTTTCCACATCTGGTGAACAAATCCCAAGGGCACTGTAGTCTTGGCAGTGCTATAATTTTACATGACCTTTCATGCCATGATGTCATAATTATTTAACTTGCCTGTTACAATCCTGAAGGTTGATGCCTGTGTTCCTGCCCCGATAATTAAATCCACCTTTTTAGGGTTGCAAGAAGAACTGTCATTTAAACTCTGACGCTTGTGGCCAAAAAGTTAGATATTATGTCCTGTATTTGGAAATGCCCAATGTGCACAGGGGCATGTGCACATAATGGACATTCTGAGATGTTGATGCACTGCCTGGAATGCCCAGAGGGCTTACCTGGAAAGCACTTGTCTCAAAGCATATTTATTTACAGAGGTGGTTGAGAAATGTATTAGTTCACAATGCACCAAAACCTTGTTTCCTCATGAAGTATTTGCCTGTGAAAGCACTGAGTAACTGACAGCTTTGACTACTTCAAGCACAGTTTGAATGTATGGCTGGACTAAATTAATGTGTTATTTTCTCGAGAGATGGTGCCTTACAATGAGATGTATTTACAAGAGACAGTGGTAAAAGTAAGTATTTCTTTCTCCTTAGTCCTTATTAAGTAACATATCTATACAGGATAGAGAAAAAAAAAATTTCTACTTAGAAATTTCCCATTTGTTTATTTCTTGATGTAACACTTGGGAGTCCCAGTTGTGACATTAGAAAACCTGCTTGGTAGCTGTAAGGGTGACAAAGCATTGAAACAGATTGCCTAGAGCAGATGTTAAACTTTCATCAATTAAAGGTTTCAAGAACTGCTTAGGTAATCATCTCTCCAGAATGATATCAGTGTAGTGATGTATCATGAGGTTTGGAGATAGACTAGGCAAACTCGTGAAGTCCCTTCTGGGCTTATGTTCTATGATTTTTCAATTTGGTGTGCAGGATTCCCTGGGAAACATAGGGACATTAAAGTACAATAAAACCAGACCAGTGCAAGAGGAAAGGCTACGTTATGCTGAAGTCAGTGATTCTGTTTGAGTTGGACAAAGGGTATGGGTGATTTTTTTTTTTTTAAGACTTTCTTACATTGTTTCATTTGTGCTCAGGTAGTATTGTTTTTCACACAGTGCCCCTGATGGAAAGAGTGTGGAATTGGGGGGAGTAGGTGAAATCTGACTATTGCAGGAGTAATGATTCCTGAGTAATATTTCCAAACTATATGACTTATACTTCTTTATTTCGTTATGATGCCCCAATCAGCATCTGCGTGTGCTTGCCCTTAAGCAAGTGCCTAATGGCACGTACTGTCACAGAGTCATGATCACCCTAGCATGTGCAGTCATGGTCTCTTGGATCTCTTGTCAGGGAACTAAAAGAAAGTTTTTACCCTCAGGCCTAGTCCATGGACAACAAACATGGGATGAACTGGCAAAAACAATGAGTCCCCTTCTGGGAGACCTTCTGATCCCCCCTCCAAGTTCCATGAGGACATAAAAGATGAGAAATGGTCAAGCTTGGTGAGAAAAACCCACAAGCAACCCATGCTTCAGAACTTAAGACTGGACTAGTCAGGAAAAGGTTTGGGCCAATATCTTCTGCAAACAATGAATCGAGCTGGCTGATGGGAAGTCTGGTGGAATGTCTCTTCTCTCTGTTATCTCTGTAAGGTTGGAGCAGGTAGAAAGACCCACCACATAGTAATTTGGCAATTCTATTTGAAAACAACTATTCTAGTTTGCAACAGATTCTTGTCTGTGCCTTGTACATATTATCTGAAATGTCACAACTAAAATAGTGATATTTTGCAACTTACATCCTGGTCAGAATATAAGCCAAAAATCAAAAGGTGAAAATACATGTAAAAAAGCATTTCCAAGTTCCCTAGAGTGCAGGCGAGACATACTAAACCCGGTCAACTACCATGAAAGGAAATTTGATAATACTGCTTTTATAGATGCATTATTTTCAGTATTCTTTATACTCCAGGGTGAAGCAGATAATTTTCTAAGACAAGCAATGATGGAAATTAATACCAGAGAGAGAGAGAGCAAGGAAAAGCTAGCACAGATACATATGCTGGCAGGAAATAGTGAAACTATGTTCCATTTTACATTCTTCTCTTTATTCAGAGGTAACCGTAGACAAACAGTACTTCTCCCCCAGCTTCCAAACCATTTGGACCTGGGCTTCCTTTCCTACCCTGGATGGAGGTTAAACTGCTCTGGCAGATTCATCGCTGAGTTCAGTGCACACCAAGGCTTTCCCAGGAGTATCTGTCCTCAGCTCTTCACCTTGCTCTAAAGTTGCAGGCAGTATTTGAACCCATGGTTTCTCCTGGAAGATCAAATGGTGCTGCTTACAAACACAACCTCTCCTTCCAGGGTGAGAGTTGTCTGGAGCTGGCAAATATGGGTAATAATCAGGCCTCTGTGAATCTCCAGGCTAGATTACAACAGTTGATCTTCATACAAATGTTTATATTTAAAAGTAAAGTACTATAGTTAGTCATGGATGGTTTCTTACATCATTTTCCCAAAAGCAGCTGGCACCTCAGTCTTTAGCTGATAAGATTGGCTCTGCCACAAAAGCTGGATTTCACTCAATACCAGAATTTCCCAGGCAGATGGAAAGCATCCAGTCAACTCAGCCTGAGTATCCTGGGATGAATGTCCTGTGAATAGCTGCCTCTTTCTGCTGCTCTGATTCTCAGGAAACGTAAGTGCTCATTAATTTGTGAGGTAGAGGTAACTGTGAATCTTCACACCCCCAAAATTAAATGTAATATTTGCTATATCATTCCCACAGGGAAAGAAAAGGTGAACTCAAAGAATTGAGAGAGAGAGAGACAGGGAGAAGGGATCAAAAAGAGAGAGGAGGGAGAAAAAAAGTTAATCAATCATCAAAATAAATACGTATTTAATTTTTCAGTTGCCAATCAGGGGAGGTAAGGTGGAAATCTCAAGCGATTGGTGAAGTGTTTTCAAATCTGTAAAAAGCACTGCACCTAGTTATAAGACTGATGGAGTTGGTCTTATAAAACATGTAAGGAGTAAACCTGAGGATCCTCCCCACCTTGCTCAGAGCTGATGCGTTTTGCAGTCTCTCAGTATATCACTTACTTTCCTTTCACTGTGCATCTACTCAGAACAACAGGCTGCTGGGGAAAGAAGGCTTTTGCCATTACCTGGTCATCTCTCTGTTTCAAAGCACAGAAGCTGACATTACTCATAATCGTTTTCCCTTTTAACTCTAACTAGTCTAAGCGTAAATATTGTTTTTATTCCTCCTTGATAAGCCATTTGCTTCAATAGAGCTGTTTGCACTCTTCACTTTCCCATTTTGCCTTTTCTATCTAGGAGCAAACAGGTCTGACATCAGCAGAATAGTTTGGATAGAAAATCAAAGCAGGGCATCTTCAGGGATGTTCACTCAGGTGCAAGCATTCCTATGATTGTGCTGGAGAGCCCTCGTTTCATATAATCTGACATCACCACTGTGCAATGGCAGAGCTATCAGCAGAGCAGGCCTAGAGGACTGAGGCAGCTAAACCAAAACAGAGCAAGTGTTTTTATGTGAATACCCGTGGAGGTAAAATTAATAGTCATACAGGCTATGTAACAGAACAGTTTTCCCTGAAAAGCTTCAGGGGTTAATACAAGCACTGCTGGGTTGGCAATGGATTGTCCCTGGAATAACATCCTTCCCTTTTCACTGTGTGTTTGCTCTAAAAATTCAAACCTTGCTGTTTGCTCTGTGCCTCCAGAAAGGCTTTGCAAATTGCAGTGTCAAGTGGAAGTGACAAAGCAGGATGTTTTCTTTGTGAGAAGGTACCCTGAGTACACAGCCCATCATCACTATTCAGCTTTCAAAACAGGGGTGACATGGTGGGACAGTGCCAGGGAAAGGTCTGGATGTTGTCATCATCATCTGTCCTGGCTCAGCAGTGGCAGGAGAAGAGCCGGACAGACGTGACTCTGGGCAGATACCCTGGGTGACTGGTGCGGGAGTGAGGGGGCAGGGTTCTCCAGAGCTCCAAGGAGGCTTTAAAAGCAAGTGCAAAAATGCAAAGAGCAAGTCCATTTCTAGTCAGAAACTTTCCCTCCATTTAAATAAAAATATTTCATAATATATAGTAACTTCATTTTATTTTATAGTATCTTGCACTTTTCTGCATTGCAACTTCCTTCCAGTCAATATTACTGACATTGTTGAATTAACTCCAGGTCAATAAGTAAAACCAGGTGTGATTCTGGACCCACAGGTTTGAAAAAGCAGGCTCTGCTTTGAAACAGCTCTGCAGAGTAATCCTATTTTCTTACACTTCCAGCTACACGGCATATTCGTAGCTGGCAGCAAAAACATGTTACATATGTTTTTACCTCTCAGTAACACAGAACCACAGTGGTTGTGGCAGAGTTTGCTGGAGCCTCTTCAATGATGCAGCTATTGCATTTCATTCACAACGTCAAAGATTTACCTCATTTAGATGAGTGCAATTCTATTGAGAAACTTAAATATAAATAAGGAACTTTCATACCAAAATCATTGCCCAGATTTACTTAAGGGGGACAACAGGGCTGACAGTTAAAACAGGTCCTTTTTTTGAGGTTTGAGTATGCGTGCCAAGGAATCATGAGAAAAAAAGAGTGTGGAGTGCCAACATGCTGTTGGAGCAAATCTGGGCTCCTAAATTGTCCTGAAACAATGAAGTTTGTTTAACCTACTCCTTTGAAATATCACATTACAACAAAGCATAATGTAAGGGTTGATTTTTATGAGACAGATACAGAATGTAAATTCACTACTCCTTTTTTTCATCAGTATCACTGTAAGCATTTATCTATTATAAATGCCACGGGAGACAGTGGAATCCGTGCTGGGGTGGTACAAATGGTAAGTAGTTTAACCACCTTCCTTTGTTTTCCAGATCCTTGATTATTACATAGGACCTGTGAGATTTGGAAGCACTAGGCCTTGAGTTCACAGGTATTTGTTTTGTATTTTTGCATTTCTTGTTTTGTTTGATCGTTTCCATTAACAGATGAAAATTTACATTAATAGAAAATGGTGGTTTGTCTAAAGTACATTGGATTAGAGTTATGTGCATAATTTACAGTATCTGGAATTTAGGATCAGATGATCTCAGTAGGTGCATATTGATCCCTTCAGTAGTTTGGCAGATCACCCTGGGGAAAAGAGACAGAAACATAGCTATTTATCTCCCTGTTGAGAAGACTAAAGGCAAACGTCTGCAAAACAAAATAAATCTGAATTCTGGGTCACAACTAACTGCTACAAAATAGCAAAATTAATCACCTCTCCAGCATCAAACTAAGAGGTATCATGGGACTGGCATGCCAGAAAATGTATGTTCTTGAGAAATCTGAATATAGTTTAAGTACTCAATTAAAAAAATATAAACGTCAACCCTTTCTCTCAAGGAGGATTATAAAGATATCCTCAAATGTGCATGTTCTTGCATTTGCACTGGAAAAAAATAGCAAGGACTGTGATTGACCTCTTAGAGCCTCCACATTCTGAACCTTTAAAAATACCCCAGTAGTTCAGCTGTCTCCACAGGTGTTTGCTTCTTACTTTTTTTTCCATTTCCTGAAATGTTTTTTTCCCATGGAGATGGACTGGGGGCACAGCAGACAAAATACATCTTCCCCCTCACTCCAGCTTGAGAATTTGCTGGAGCCAAAGTAACTTGAGAAGCTGTCAGGGCTGCTCACAGCAGACAGCAGCAGGAGGAAAAAAAGGCTCCACTTCTGGGGTCTGTTAATTATTAAAGTGCTTGTTAACAGGCTCAGCTCCTTCAATGACCATTGCTATGAGCTGCTTGCACAAGCTGTGTAGGTTAGACTCTGCTGGAAGTATGTAGAAATTCAATAAGCTTGCATACAAAATGACCACATAAATGCCTAGCTTCTGTCAGATTGCATAGAAAATAGGGAGTGACACACTTCTAATATCAAGGTCCCCTATGCTTTGCTGAATTTGTCACATTTGATGAACTGAAGGAGCCCAGCTAGCCTGGCGTTTTCAGGCAACACAGGGTCTGTCTTAGTTTAGAGCTTTCAGAAGTTGTAAGAAGAGGGGGCGAAAAGGCAGATGACCCAAAGGCAAAGAACTTAAGATTTTGAAGTCCAAACTCTAAAACTTGACTTTTCCTCTTTTCATGAGTTATTTTAATCAGCTATTATTACCATTAAAATAAACTAGTACAAATATAATGGCAATGTGTATTAGCCTGTAAAACTTTTCTATTATGAAAGTGATGTAAGAGTCCAGCCATGGACTTGGTCCCCCTGAAATACATATGTAGCTACTGCAGTTTCCCTACAGTTAATAATGCAGCTGAGAATAATATTTTGTTCTATGAAAGACATGCTGTAAGAGTTGTTTCTGAAGTGTAATGAAGATGCCATTTCATATACTGGTAGCTATTTGTTTCCAGGTGAGGACACTACTGCAGTTTACTCCAAGAAAAAGGGGGCAAAACCAGTCTTGTAATGACTTAGCTACAACAGCTTCTTTGTTTTTCTGTTAACAAAAAATAATTTTTCACCTTAATTGAATCAACCTGTTAAAAAAATAACACTATTGCTTACAGCAATCTGCATCTCATTGTGAGAGTGAGCTGTTCCTGCAAAGCAGTCTGGGTTATAACACTGTCAAGAGTAATGATTTTTCTACCTGTAAACCTCATTCTCTTTCAGGAATATTTAATTACCCTCTTCCAAATTTATAAATACCCAGCAATTAATACAAACTATGTGTTTGGAAGATGCATAGTGCATCAATAGGATTTACAAGCTTGAAATCAAGTATATGTGTAAGTATTTCACAGGCTGAGCACATCAGACTTTTTTTTTGTAATATGACAGGACACTTGAAATAACATACTTTATTTTGCAGCAGCTTTTCTTTGAAACATGTTTGACACCATCAGCAGGCAAAGGAAAGGAAGAAATAGGAGGGCAGAGCTGTAGTCATTACTCCTCTGAGAGTCAACATGGATCAGTGCCTCCCTGAAGCAAGGACCAGCTCCGATATGTTTATACAGCGCTTTAAACAAAGGAGCTCTGCTCTCTGGCGGAGACCCCAAAGAGCTGCTTTAATACAGCCAGTAGAAAGTTACCCTGGTGTGGTATTTGACTACACCAGGTTATTTTCCACTCTAAAGACAAGAACTATTTCAAATGGTGTGGAGATTTAACTGGGTGGAACACTGCCACACCGGTGATTTACTGGAGGAGAGTAGTGTGTTAGGATAAATGATGTGGGAATGCAAGTTTTAGAGCCAGCTTGCTTTTGGGTACCATGTGGAGCAAAACAGTGCTAGTATCAGTGTACCACAGGCACATCTGTGTAACTCTGGCTGTTTTCCAAACACCTCATTGCTGAAGAATCATACTGCATGCATGTATTTATTTTTAGAGGTGAATATTTTTTCTACTTTTATCTACCATTTTCTCTCCACAGTTTTCTTTGGTTTCTCAGGTTGTTTGTCATGGTAATTTAATGCAGAAGTGCCTGTTATGTCCTCTGCAAATTGCATTGCATTTCATGTAACACTTCCTTTTGATACCATGTCAAAAATGACCTTTACTTCTCCATCATGGGGACTGAAGTGAAAGGGAGGTTTTAAAGCTCTACATTGAGATTATCTGGTAATGAAACTTCTGGTGTTTTTCTCTGTGTTACTGTATTCCTCCCATCATCCCCAAGCCTGACCTACATTACAAAATTTGCAGCTGGGGAATATCCATACATGGCAATGTGAACTAGCCAAAAGGGTGTTTCTGCCTTTGAAATAACACACACCAAGACGTGATTTCTCCTGGTGTGTGCAATGCTAACAGATATTCAGTTGTTTGTGCCCACTGCAGCGTGCCTGTCTTAGCAATCCTGTACCCTGTCTCACAACACTTACTGCTCTTGAAACAGCTTGGAAACTTAATGACACCATGTGACAACGTGCCTGTCTTTTTTACCCCCTTTAAAATCTCTTTACTTTCTAATCTGTGTTTGTGGACAGAAAGGTCTGGTTTCACATTAAAAGAGACAATCGCTTAATATTCTGCTGCTGCCTATTCTGCCCATAGAAATACTCCTGGATATTTGGGTGGCTGTGGGAAGAGACCAGTGATCTGACGACCCAAGTTATGGGGCTAGCAGAGAAACAGAGAAGCAGAACAAGGGTTAGAAAGCGGCAGTCACCAAAACAAGAGGTCTGCAGCAGGCTGACTGTGGGGCAAGTCTCTAAAGCAGATGTGAAGCTGTCCCCAAGACATTCTCCTTATGGCAGGCTGCATAGCAGACATGCGTTCCAGACATGATGGGAAATGCACATTTTTCCTTGCTGTTCTCCATGGGTGTCTCATGAGCACTCAATTAGTACTCTCTCTCTACTCAATTAGTACTCTTTCTCTGAGAAGCGTGGTGCCAGGGAAATGCAGTTGGTATTTAAAAGAGCAAGTTAGGTTCACGGGAACCAAGATGAGAGAAGCAGGGAAGGGAATGGAGGGGAAACTCAGTTAATTTCAAACATGCAGTTCCTGATGCATGTGTTTTTAATTCACGTCAGCATTCCAACCCTTCCCCCTTTATTTGAAAGTGCTGCCTTTCCATGTAGTCACAGAGCAAAAGAATAGGGGACCCTAAAGTAGGGATTTCATTTTACAAAAATTTATTAGCAATGAAATAAAGTAATAATAGGACTATGTGACAGAACTGGATCTGCTACAAAAGAGCAGCATCCCAGAAAGCTGTTACATTGCTAAGACAGAGAAAGAAAAATACCTTCACACTATAAGCTGCCTCTTACAGGAGCGTAATTAATGAAGGCAGATGAACTCCTGTGTGTAATAATGATTCCCTTGCTTCCTCTCCTTTTTTTCCTTATAAGGAGAAAAATGTAAATGTGTTAAAGTCCATGTCCCATTCACAAATGAATCCTCTCAGATACAGATAAAACCAGGGTGGTCTTCATGCTAGACCTGGGCTAAGCCAACACAGGCCCATTTTGCCTTGCCAGTGAAGACAGGGAAAGCTTTTATCACACACAGATACTGAACAATCTTTGAGTATTTGGCTCTAGGAATGCAACCAGTAAAATATTTTCTTAAATCACAGCAAATTATTTTTATTTCTACTCAAGTATCGGTACAGTGCTAAAATACATTTTCTGTGTTTTGAAAAATCTTTCTGTCTCAGTAGCAACATTTTTACAATAAGCTTTTTCATAGATTTAGCATACTTACAGTATTCATACTGACCCACAATGGATGGTTGTGTGTAACTCCTTGTTTTAATTCCCTAATTTTGTAAGTTAAAACGTTAGTGCAAAATTCAGCTTGACAAACTCTTCCCTGGCAGAAACGCAGACAGTTTAAATACAGAAATTCATCATAGTATAATGATTATAGATAAAATATTGTAGTTATAACCCAGTGAGAGTTATATAACTGTTTGTTTTACAGCGATCTGTTAAAATGATGAGGAAGTTTTCAGTCAGCCAAAAGCATCCTGCATCTATTTAAATGGCAGCTCTATCTTTTCTAGCAGCTGCCTCTTTTCTTTTTTTTTTTTTTTGGTGAACCCAGGCAGAGATGTGTGGGCAGGGGCCCCAGAATCACTGAGGCCATCTCCTCACCCCTAGTGAGGACCTCTGCAGGCAGCCTTTCCAGAAACTTAGGGTTCATCATAAGAGATTTATGTTTTTTCTCTAGCCAGCGAATACTCCTGTCCTCCAAAGTTCCCTGCAATTCATCAACAGTTGCATACCACAGAACAGTCATCTTTTCTGTTTATGCATCAGAGGAGTCCGAAATGGGATACTTCAAATCCCTCTCTTATTTCTAGTGCACTAACCGGGTCATTGCTCAGCTAGACAAAATCTTGCTCAACAGACTGTGCTTACCCTTGTACCTATTGCCTTCTTGTGACTTTGCCTAGTCCTACATGTTTTGTCTTGTGCTCTTGAGGCTCCTGGCTTCCAGAAGATGGCTGGAAAACCCCTTTCTCAGTATCAAAGCAACGCTTCCCAATGATTACAGGCTGAAGGGCTGGAGTTAGTACACTTGTAGTTAGGCTCCTTCTATCTCCTGTACCCTTCTCGGGCTCCCCACACAGTTCCTGGCTTTGGCACACAGCAGTAAACACCCAGGGCAATTTGGGATGTTTAAACATTTGCTGTCCTGCTCCCTTAAGTGTCCAGGGGCAGTGCTTTCCTGTTTGAAGTCCATGTCACTGCACACTAGAGTCTGTGAGGCCTTGCTTCAAAGAGCCCTAGCTAGGGTGCGCTCCTTGCAGCACACAGGCATGGCAAGGGCATGTGAATGATTCCTCTGACTGAACAGTGCTCTATAATATCAAAAAAAACCCTCAGAGTGAATCACTACCCTGGGTCATCTGCGCTACACCACTGCTTGTTGTGGTAATAGTAGACGTTTTAACTCCACGAGTGAGTGGAAGTCCACCACTTACCTGCAAAGCAAAATAGGCAAGAGAAAGTGTGGGAGTCAGGAAACATAGTACAGCTTGCAAATTCCCTATGTAGATATAGGCCTAGAGTCCTTTGGAATGATGTCTTTAAAATTACATTATGTTTCAACATTAAAACCCCACAGAGGAAGAAGATGATTCATCAAAAGCCTAGATAAATGAATAAAGAACATCTTCCAATCTAACTGTGCCAGCGAAGGATGTTACACCCAAGAGCAATCTGTCATTGTTTTCTGCCAGAACTACTGGCAAAGATGTTAGAGTGAGAGCACCAACCCCTACTTACTCACCAAGACCACGCGTGCCAAGATTAGTTCTTTCAGCTGTTCCAGTTAATGCAGGCTTGTTCATTTTTTTGGTGTTTTGTTTGTTGGTTTGGTTTGGTTTGGTTTGGTTTTCATAAACTGGCCAATCAAAGGTGTGGTGGTATCAGCTATGATGCCAAGCAGGGAGCCATACCTTCCTCCATACCAGGGAGCCATACCAGTAAAAGCAGTGTGCAAGGATTGTGCTTATTGACAGCCTGGGTTAATGGGTGATACACAGAGGCAATGAGGATTTGGATGAAGGGGTGTCCTGTCCACAGCAAAAGTGGTAGCTTGGAGCAGAGCAGCAACTCAACTCATGCTGTTTGTGCTACAGCCTGGAAGCATCAACAGCATCCAGGAGAGCTGGTCCCCACTACAGCAGGAGAGGGCAAGCCTCTGCACACATGTCATCCTAAATGGACAGCTGTTGGGCTTCTTGCCTTCAGAGAAAGGAGGCATGGGAAAGAGTTAAGAACGATGTCTGCTTTTCTGTTCATCTATAATTAACATTAAACTATAGAACTAGAGAGCTTCTTACTGTAGGTTTTTTATTAAAAGTTTCTTCTTAGCTCAGTACTTTTAAAAGGGTAATGCAAAAATAGCACCAGAAATATTCAATCCAGTGCCAAGACTATTTTAAATCACTTAATGAATTTTAGTGTACAAAGCATGTGTAAATTTTATCATGAAATCAAACAATATCATAGCAGTACAGCTACACATACTCTTAAGTATTTTCATGGTGGCAGCCTAACAATGCATTGCATATAGCCAATCACAATATTTTAACAGAAAGGATCCAATACAAAACTTGGCCACTCTCCAGGAGAGGGGGAGGGAAGCATACCAGCCATTTCGGTATGAGTTTCTACTGCTCTGGATATTTGGTTATAGTATATAAATACTACTATACCTCGATCATCCTGATGTGCTTAATAGTATCAATTAGTATACTCATTAGTAATAAGTATGTTAATTGACTGATTCTACATTTAGAGGTAGAAGGACACGATCATGTTTTGTCCAAAAGGTGGAGCCAATGACACTCTGAGCTTTGATGCAAGTTGTGGCTTAATAACCAAGTCCTGTAGAAGGCCAGGGGACTCTGACTCTCTGGGCAGAGATGCAGCTTCATGACGCTTCTCTGCACTTCATTACATTTTCCATTTGTCTCATAAATGGTGGAAGATTTGCTTTAAAGTATGTGTACGTTTATGTAGTCTGTCTCTTTAGTGGGCTAAATATTTAATATATACTTTCAAAATGTACAAAAGCATGTAACTAAATACGTGTAGATAGTCTGAGCCATACTGTTGTCCCAAAAATCAGGGTTCTTTCACCTGGTGTGCAATAAGCCAATCTTACATGCAAAGCCGAGATATTTGTTTAATCCATGTTTGCACAAGGAGTGGTGCTATGTTCTAATCTCACCTAATATTCTATCCCCCCCCCCCCCCCCATCTGGTCATTGGTTAGTTTCTTGCTCACTTCATTTTAAAGATATAGCTCCTTTAAAATTTACTATGTATGCTTGGAGAGTGAGGGGTTTATTTGAGTAGGGGGCTTTTTCTAGTTAGGAGGTGTGGATTTCATATTATAATGAGGTGGTTTGACCTCAGGGCATCAGTTTAGGACAGTTTGCTGATTTTGCTGAGCTGGTAAGTGTCCTTAAGGATATATGTCAATTGTTTTAAATTTATGTCCTTCCTCGAGGTTTCTCTAGAGTTAATTATCTCAGTACACTTTACCTTAAAGGTCAGAATAACCTGAAGCAGTCAGTCACCTATTCCATCTATAGCAGAAAGTTAGGTGAAGTAAAATGGTGTGCAGTTCGAAGCTAATTGTATATGTTTGTATGTTGTCTATGTTAACTACAAGTCATACTAATCTTTATTTCCTCTTGTGTTCTACATCTTACTTGAGTCATCTTCGCTCACCTGTAGAGAAAATCATAGAGTAAACTTCTGAGCAATGAACTAATGATGGCACAATCTTAAACTCAGGGCTAATGTAGACTTGAACATAAGATGAAAGAGAGATTAAGACTTTGGCATGTTAGTCTGTTAACTAAATTACTCTTGACTGAAAACTTCCTCCTAGCTGGATTTAAAGACACATCCTCTGATATGATAAAGCTCCAACTCTCCTAAATATCCCTCAGCTCTTTCTCCCTGTCACGTTCTGCAGGCTGAGACCTGGCATCACACTGGAGGGGGCCCATAGAAAATGGGTGCCGGTCCCACTGACTCCACACCAAGGCCAGCAATGCATTTCAGTATTTTCAGGGACTATAAGAAGCTTTGAAAAATAGTTTTTAGAAAGGAAAAAAAGGAGGTTAGGATGGGTGCAATCCTGAAAGCCAGGTAGCAAAAGGATTCCAGCTGTGGTCGATATTAGGAGGAGCAGAATAAAAAGAGAACGAAAGAGTAGTTGTTTATGCATAAGGATAGAAATAGAATGTATCAGTGCTATCAATGTGACAAGTATAGGGAGGTGTATCATATAGTACTGTACAAAGTATGTATGTCCTTCCACAGTCCTCAATCCATTCCAATACACCTGGGGAAGGTACTTGATTCATATTTGGTTTGCTACCAACATCTGTTTCTATATCTTGACTTTTAAAAGGTGTCACTTGAAATCCCTCTGTCTCCATCTCTTCAATAAAGGTGAGCAGTGCAGATTAAATACCCTATCCTTACTTTGGCTCTTAGACAGCATTTCCTGCCTGGAAGCTATCCTTTTAATAAAGCAGTGAAAGTACATCTCTCAATATCATGCTGTTTTACTCAATCAACAGAAGGTGAGAAGTGCAGTGTGGATGCTAGTCCTAAAGAAAGCAACCTTGTGAGGTACAGACAGCCAGTGTGCCCTGGTGATTATGTTGAAATGAGGCAGTTTGATAGCCTCAATGAAGGAAGTAATGAATTTCCCAGGAAGATGTCAGGACTGGCATCTTACATGATTTCAAAAATGCCTTGCATGCACATAGGAAAGTTTCCATCTCGCTGCAAGCTTAAACCCCAGCAGTCCTGGACTCACGTGCAACATCTAAATCCACATGGACACAAAGAGTATGCAGGACTTCAGGCTTGAGCAGGCTTGACTGGCTCTGTAGATCTCTGCCAGAAGTGCTCTCTAATATGTCTGTCTCATTAGTGATGCCCAAGAAGACTCTCTGAAATTACTTCATCACAAGTAATAGAGTAAAGTAGAAGAGTATGCATTTTATATAAATAAACAAACAAAAGCCCTCAGAATTAATACTGGAAGGTGTTAGAAAACTGACAGTGTATGATTGTGCTAGAGAATTTTTCCTGATTTTGGCATTTTTGCACCAGGTAAACTTAATGTAAGACTACGCATATTAGCTAGATATACAACTGTTGCTAATGCTAGAAATGACTACTTATATTGACAGACTTTTCATGTAGCTGTATGGGGGGATCTAAACTTAGCAGTCATGAAAGGGTTGTCAAGCATTGGAACAGGCTGCCCAGGGAAGTGGTTGAGTCACCATCCTTGGAGGTATTTAGAAGACATATAGATGAGGTGCTTATGGACACGGTTTAGTGGTGGACCTGGTAGTATTAGGTTAATGGTTAGACTCAATGATCTTAAGGGTCTTTTCCAACCCAAATGATTCTACAATTCTACGAAATTGAAATGAGAGTCACAGAAACAATATGGCATCTCTATGCTGATGCATATAAATAGCTGAAACAACCTGAATTTCAGTGAAAAAAAATATTGTGGAAATAGTCAAATTTGGAAAGGTAGCAAATTACTTGGACATTGTTGAAAGTCTGCAGCAAGAATCTTAGTCTATTCTCCAGAGGTAAAGAGGGTTTCCTTCTGCCACAGGGAGCAGCACAGGTTCTTACAAATGCAGAACTTTTCCATGTCCCTACTTTACCCAAAATAAGCAAGCAATAGTCTGAAAGACCATGCATGCCAAAAAGTTTGTGAAAGGAGTGTTACATATCTACTGCAAAAAACACATGTACTAAAATAACTAATTATATAATACATAAGCAATTTAACAACAAAATAATTGCATAAAGTTAAAGGTTTATTTGCACTTTGAAGACAAATTTAGAAAATAGGAATCCCTACATACTGGAAGTACTTGAAATTCACATATATTATGGGTGTTCAAAATCTGACTGCCAGTTTTGGCTGTTTTCCCTTTGAATGTATGAGGCTGAACAGAAACCATTGACCCCAACATGTTTTCCAAAAGGAATGTAAGTATTTGATTCTGAACCTGTATCAACTGTAAGGGTTTACTAGGCACTCAAATATACCCAGAAAAAATGATGTTAAAAATACCTCTGTGCTTTTGAAAACTTACCAAACTATCCCCTTTCTGTTTTGACTACTTTTTGTGTTTCTATTCCAGCTTGTGGTCTGTCTTGTGATTCCATGTCTGGCTGCAAATGAATTAGGCCTGTCAATACCCTTTTGACTTCTTATTAATCAAGAGGTTCTCTTTCCCCCACTGCCTTTCCTGCTGATCTTCAGACTCCTATGAGGACATCTCCCAGGATGTCTGAGCATCACCAGAGGGGAACAGCTCCATAAGTAGTGGCTCCTCTCAAAGTAGCATTCCCTGAGCCAGAAGAAAATTGCAATTTCTAGCAGGCAAAGTGTTGCTGTTGGTTATTTTTCTCTCCTCCTCACATGCAACTGGTTCTCTTCCTACTTGAGTAGAAAAAAAGTCCTTTTTAACCCCCTCTCCCGTTTTGCCTTGTGGAAACAGAGGTAGGTGCATTAGCAGTGACCTCCAAGATTCAAATGATGTAGCAGCAGCATCTCACGCTAGTCCTCTTCTCTGCTTTTACAAAGCTGCTGCTGGCTGCTGGTTGTAAATATTAGCAAGTGACATGTAGCAAGCTTTGTTTGTGATGACCAGGAACAAACCTGAATTTGTGTATCCCATTCTAATTCATGGCATATATTTTATACCATTTTAATTAAGGTTCTGATTTTGTTCCAAAGTTTAGACTGACAACACAGTAACACTGAACAGATGTACTGATCCTGCACTCTCCGGCAAGATACCTCCCTTCTTTGCAGGAACACCAAGTAATGGAAGTTTTGCTGAGTGGGAATACAAAAACACTTCCTGCATAATACATGAAGATGAGTGAACCTGAGAATGGTAAACACATTTAAGATTATACTGTACAGGGAAGCTGCCAAGCTCAACCAAAATAAAATGCTAAATAAAGGAGTATGTCATAAATTGTCCTCCTTCCTGGTACACATGCATTAGAGGTAGCTTCAAGGAGGTGCATCTGTCTGAACTAGTCTTCAGAGTTCCTCCTTCTAGGATTAGGTACTTTTACCATCTATTTCTCACTTGGTGCTGTTGGAGGGAAGGTGATGTTGTGTCATGTATCTGCAAGCAGGCTCTAACTACTCTATCCCTCTTCCAGAAGCCATTTCAACTTCCCAAGGGTACTATTAACTGCTTCTTGGAACAGTCTACTGGTTAATGCACACAGTTATAGGGGAAAGACTTGCATTTCAGTCTTATCCAGTTCTTTATTACCATTAAAAATATGCAATATACAAAGAAGTAGGGACTGGATCCCAGTCCCATCCTATCTCAGGCAATGTGGAGTTTTTAAGAACAATCTACTGTTACCTTTCACTGAAATCTAACAAGGTTTTAGCTCAGTTTCAATAAAAAGTCTGTAAGCTTTCCGAAGTACCATCCAAAACTTATATCTGGATATAGTCCAGTAAAATATGATACATTGTTGCTTAATATTTATTTACTGCCAGATATGTTTGCCTACTAAGGATATATTTACCTACTTAATATAAGTATCCAGGGATTCTTCAAACAACTATTACCACAAACCTTTATATGTGAGTAATGCAGAGATTTTTTGTCTAATTGGGTATCAAAATAATAAAGAACCTGGAAGGAGGAGTAAGATGGCAAATTTTTTGCTTTGTTTGTTTTATTTTTAAGGCAGAAGAAAATGGAATGTGCCACTGCTTGGCAATGTTAACACTAGGAGACAAATTACATCTGTATTAAAAAAAAAAGCTGCTATCCACTTATGCATATACAGCAGGGGATCTACTAGAGAATGCAGATTAAATGTACCCCATGTTCACATTCTGTGCATGTGAATTTCCAAACTGCATTTAGGAAAGACAGTAGATCATAGCATAAATCCAATGAATACTGGAACAGGATTCCTGGAGAGGTGGTCAATGCCCCATGCCTGTCAGTGTTTAAAAGGCCTTTCAGCAATGCTCTTAATAACATGATTTAGCTTTTGGTCAGCCCTGGAGTGGTCAGGCATTTGGACTACATGATTGTTGTATGTCACTTCCAACTGAAATCTATTCTATTCTATTCTATTCTATTCTATTCTATTCTATTCTATTCTATTCTATTCTCTGCATTCACAATGAGTCAAGTAACAATGAGACACTTACTTGCCTGAAATGGCAGGGGGGTTTCAGCTCTAAAAACACTTTCAAGGACACAAATCACAAAGCTTACAAGTGGTTACAGGTTTTATTTTATTTTTCTGAATCTGTTTCAGAGCTGATGCTCATAAGCATTAATACAATGTGCATGTGTTGCCAGGAGCAGGCTGATGCATACTTCAGTTTAGCTTGAATAAACATCTGTTGCAGTATGGCAAAAGAAAGTCACAGAGGTACAGAAAGCAGCAGCAGAAATACATGCCAAGCAGTTGCCATTTCCTGAAGAGTGAGAACTTGAAGAATGAAGATAGGCACCGATCACACACAAAACAAGACTGAGACTGAGGAGGAGGAGGAGGAGGTGTGCGCTATCGTGTGATATTTTCAAAAGTATGACACATATCGATGACATGCATACTTTTTGCCTGCTGTGCTTCTTGACCAGTGATGCATGAAAAGTACTCTCATGCCTGCACTGTGCTTGTATTCCATGCAGGGAGAGATAAAAAGTGGCAGCTCATGATGGGGCAGCAAGCCTGGAGCCCTCCCAAGCTTAGGCTATTTTGCACAAGAAAGAACCCCCGGGGAAATGGAGCCAAAGTAAGAGCAGAGCTCGGTCCTGCTACAAACTTGCAATGGGAAAAAGCTGGAGAGAGACAGGGCACAAATGGTGCCTTGGAGGTGCAAGAGCAGCAGTCAAGAACCAAGCCTACATGGCCCAGAGGAGGAGCCCTGACAAGGGGCTGTGCTCAGTGCTATAGGGGAAAAAGAAGAAACTCCCAAGGGGATGTTGCCAGCCTGCCCTTGGGGGAAAGAATGTTTCTCCCCCTCCCCCAGTGTAGGGCACAAGGGCCACCTTCATGGAGCATGAGCAGCAGGTACCTAGACAAAATGGCCCAGCGGAGCCCTGGCAAAAGGCCACACTCAATGCAGTAGGGGAAGGCAAAAAAAACCCCATGGACCAGTACTGGCCCACCCCGGGGGAAAAAAGCATTCCTACCCTCCAGCTATAGGGCACAAGAGGCCACTTTGTGGTCTACGAGCAGCAGGCAGTAACCTAGCCAGAATGGAGCAGAGGAGCCCTGATAAATGGTCATGCTCAGTGCTGCAGAGGAAGGCAAAAAAATCCCCTGGGACCACTGCCAATCTGCCTCGGGGAAAAACTCCTTCCTGACCCCAGAGCTGGCGAGCTATTTCCTGAGCATGTGAGCAAGACCTGCCTCCTCGTCCCACAGGCTGGTCACGCCCCCCAGGAGATGCCCAGACCCTATCCTCCTTCAGCCTGGAGCCATCTCAGGGGCTTCTGAAAGTGGCAAAAGGCCCCCGGCTTGATTGATGTTGGGGGCAAGAATCCTTCCCGTGCCTGGCAGGACACCAGCTCAAAAGTACTGGATCCCCTTGCAACATCTGTGCATCCCATTTCTTACAGCTGCTGCCTCTGGTTACACAGGGGATGAGGACAGTGAGCTCTGCAGTGCTCCTCAAGAAGGTATTCCCTTGCTCTTGCTGCTGCTATCCAGTTCAAAAAGCCTGATAGCCTTGGGCACCACTGAGGGGCTGGTGACTGTTCGCCAAAGGATGAAGAAGGATTTCTATCCACCAAATGGGCTTTAAAGGTGGCCCTTCTGGGAGCTGGCCTTGCAGTGGAGAACCTCCAGCAGCCTCATCCAGCCTCTGATCTTCATCCCTCAGCACCCTCCAAGTAATTCCACTGAATCCTCAAGGACTTTCCCTTGGATGTCTTCAGGCTGTCCCTGGGCCATCTGTGACATGGGGGTGATGGGGCCCCCCATGCGCAGCCCTGCCTGCTGCAGCCCAGAGCTCTCTGCCCAGCGTCCTTTGGAAGAAGGCCTTTGGGGTGCTGGCCCCGAGGCTGTCCCTGTGCCCAGGAGTCCCAGAGGGCCGTCCCTGCCCTTGGTGGCCATGCACTGGGCACAGCTGCTGGCTGCCCCTGATGTGTCCTCTGCCATTCAGCTCCCAAACGCAGTGCTGTTACTCTTCTCTCAGGCCATGGCAGAAACCAACTCTGCAGCCCAGAGACCACCCGTATTAGCTGTCCCCTCTGTGCCAGAGCCAATGTCCAGGCTCCACAGCAAGGAGGAACAGGGACTTGATCTGGCTGGACACAAACCCTTTTCTGGGAGGGTGGGGATGATTTTGGCAGCTGCAGCCTGGAGGAAAGCCAAGGTGTAACCAGAGCCATAAGTTGGGATAGATGATGCCAACAGACTACCATGGAAACAACACAGCCTTTGAAAAACAAGGGAGCGGAGGTTACACTGGTCTGGTGGAAAGGCCCGTAATTTTCAAACCTAGAACATTTGGATCTATGCCAAAAGCAAAGCCAGGCAAATGATGACTTTTCCAAACTGTGAAAATAGCCCAGTGCTGCTATCACTGTCACATCCTCTTTTCCACTAAAACCAAGCTGTGGGGCTTCTCTGTTGAACACACCCCTTGGCTGTGTTTATATGGGATACAAAGTGCACTTTGGCCCAGGGTAAAACTTTCACAGCTCATTTGTGACTTTAACCTTTCTGAGAGTTATTTGCCTACCTCACTTTGTGGGAAGATGTTCAGATCTTATAGAAAACACTAGCAAGTCTCTTTTTCCTTTAGGGTTTAGTTTTCTGAGTACTAAAAGAGTAAGTAAGCTACTATTCTAGTAGTTCTGAATATTTGTGCTAAAATTCATATGCACATTCAGACTATGTTAATAAGGGCATTCATACCATGTACATTCATTTTTCTGGGAGGATGTCAGAGATGAAAGAAAGGGTTTTGGTTCCCTCTGCATGAACTTTGCACAGATGCAGAGAACATGCAGGATTTCCTCACCCTTTCTTACCAATGCACCAAGTGACATTTGCTACTACACTGCTTATGATGAGGTCTTCTTGGAATGAAGTACTGAATTTTTGTGTGATTTGACCATATTTTTCCTTGCACTTCAAGAGCTTTTTTCCTTCTTTGGCTTTCACACTTGATATTTTTCTTGAAAGTCATGGCAGCCCTCCTAGCCTTTGTCTTGCTCCTTCCAAATTCAAAATACCTGACTATGAGCTTCACTGTTTTATACTTCTGATGACATCAAAGCCTGAAGGGTGGAGCCTGAAAGATGTGTTAATGAGGCTTTCACCCATCAGTAGTCTGCTGGAGTCCAGCTCCACACAGTCATGACCAGCAGATCCAGCCCCCCACCGGCCGGGTGAGCAATGGGTGGGCTTTTTGGGTAGGCTCTGAACATGAAGTTGGTAGTGTCAGCCTAGCCACTTTCAAAAAGGATGTCTGCATCCTAGGCAAGAAACATAACCACAGCTGGCACAAACTGCGTTTCCATTTTGGAAGTTTAACTGCAGAAAATGCCAAATCAGCCAAACACTGAAAAAGCTTCAAGAGATGAAAGTCAATGTGATGCAGTTAGCAGCACTGCTGTGTGTGGGGATAAGCTTCACTCTCCAGGAGTCTGAATACAGGTTGTTGAGTTTTTTAAAAAATTCTGCAGGTATTTAGTGAAGGGGAAGGTTGTTGTTGACAATGCTGTTAAGGAGTTGGCTGGCCAGGTGGCCATCTGACACTAAAAAGCAAGTGCCTCTCTCTAAAAATCCCTAGCTGCCTGTAAGATAGCTGCAAAGGACGGAAGATTTTGCTTTTTATACGCCCACCTGAAACTACCAGAGAATGTTGGTGTGAATAAATTCCTGATGTTATTCAGATACAAAGGATTTTTTTAACTGATAAAAGAAACTAGCACACACTTGGTAATAAGTTTGCAAAACTGGTGCAATTAGTGCAGAAAACTGCCAGACTATGTCTATTGAGTTAAAGAATTTCAACACTTTGATGCCAGCTCAGTGAGAGGAGACCAGCCCTTGGATCAGCAGGCAGAGTGAGGCTAGAGGCAGATTCCCTTGCCATGACTGCCCCCTGTCCAGAAGGCTTTTAGGAAAAAGACATTCTTTAAGGAGCAAGGATTTCAAACGACATGGAGTTTATAAGCTAAACCTATGTATTGAGTTACGCTTGAAAATGGACTGGTAGCCACTGCATTTTATGACCATGCCTTCCTCTTTTGAAAGGACCTGAACACATGCTGAAGTAGCACATTCTGAAATAATTCGTTATAACGGTACAAATTGCATTCCTGTACTTGTGAGGGAACACATGCAATCCCATAACTTGGTCCCCACCATTTAAAAAGGATGTTAAGGTACTTGAATGTGTCCTGAGAAGGGCAACAAAGCTGGTGAAAGGGGCTGGAAGGCATTTCCTATGAGGAGTGGCTGAGGACTCTGGGTTTGTCTAGTTCGGAGAGAAGGAGGCTGAGGGGTGACCTCATGGCTCTCTACAGCTTCCTGAGAGGGGAAGTGGAGAGGGAGGTGCTGATCCTGGAATCCAGTGCCAGGACGTGTGGGAATGGCTCAAAGCTGCATCCATTGGGGAGGTTTGGACTTGACATGAGGAAACACTTCTTTACAGAAAGGGTGGTCAAACCCTGGAACAGTCTTCCTGAAGAGGTGGTCTTTGCCTCATGCCTGTCAGTGTTTAAAAGGCATTTGGAAAATGCTCTTAATAACTTGCTTTAAATTTTGATCAGCCCTGAATTTGTCAGGCAGTTGGACTAAATGATCATTGTATGTCCCTTCCAGTTCAACTATTCTTCTCTTCTCTTCTCTTCTCTTCTCTTCTCTTCTCTTCTCTTCTCTTCTCTTCTCTTCTCTTCTCTTCTCTTCTCTTCTCTTCTCTTCTCTGCTGTGCAACACATAAGGCAAAGGCTGATCTACCCTGCTTCAGTTTGACTTATCAAAGCTAACTCTAGTTCTCAGGTATGATATCTGTCTTCATATCTGTTCTCTGCCCCTGTGCTAGAGTCAACACAGTGTTTGGGAATCACTGCCCAACTGGAGCACTGGTTTTGTCAAATGAAGAGCAGCTTGCTAGGAAGAGTTTAAGGTTCCTCTCTCTTCTCAATTCATGTTATAAAAATGCTTGGAAAAACTGCATTATAATGATTTCTAACACAGATTCCCTCTGGCATTAACTGGTGTTCTGGAGCCGAACACCCCAACATAGCTCATTCGCAATATCTACAAGCTCTCAACCTGCCCCCCACCTAACATTGTTTAGCCACATATTAAAACAAACATTCATATGCAAATGAAATGCATCACCAGCACAAACTTTATTGAACTATATGAAAAGCCAGGCCATACAAAAATATAACTGAATAATGTGTAGGAGTCAGACATGGTTTCAGAGGCGATGAATTTATAAAATGCGGAAAATGCAGAAGTGACTCTTTCTGAAAATCTTTGCGGTTTTTTTTTTTTTCTCTACTAACTGTCATTAATGCAGGTTTATCTTCTTAAGGACCTGTTTTGCTCCTATACTCTTTTCTGTGGTTGATGGTCCACTTAAAGACAACCTGGGAAAGCAGCTTCAGACATTGTGTAAGGGCTTGCTTTTCATTTTTCTCATCTTTGTAGTAGCTGCTATCTCTCAAAAAGAGGCAGTTCTTACTCATGTAAGTAAGAACTCATGTAAGTACTCATGTACTGCTTTATATGTATTTTGATTTTTGGCACGTAACCTGGCCGCTTCAAAACCACCTTCCTGAGCTGTTTCTCTTATGTTGCTCACAGGGTTTTGAACTTACCATTCTCATGAGATTCTAGTTGCAGGGAGACTAAGTCGGTTTTTGTAGCATATTTAGCCTACATTGTGCATTTGTCTGATAATTGCAGGAAAGAACAGGATACCTTGAGGTTTGGTGAAATGCATATGATTACCTTTCCTTGCACTTTATACTACTATAATTGCAGCAGCTGACACTTTATGAGTCTAACACCACATGTGGGTCTTTAATGAGCATCACATGTACTTCAGTGGAGAAAATAACACAGTGCTAGTCTGTCTCCAACACTCAAGCACTGAAGGTCTCTTATCTCAAAACTTGCTGGGGAGGGTGGGAGGTCAAGTTTCTTTCTCCCATCGTAAATCTAAATTACTTAAAATTAAAGTAGGAAATAAAAAATGCTTGATCCTTCCACTGTCTGACAGAAAATAGAAAAGACATTGTGCTTTCTTTCTGAAGTACGCCTGAAAGTAGTATCAATTTATTTTGTGCATTTTCTCTCTTCTTTAAATGCCATTCATACAGATAAGCAATCTGGACTCCCGTTTCCTCTTTAGCACTTTAAAAAGTCTTCACAGGTGTTTAGAGTTTAATAGTTTCACCTCTCTTGTAGCTCAAGGACTAAGATAAAAATATCTATTTCTAGTTATGCAATATACATGGCTTTAGGGGTACTGAAGCTTTGCTGCACTAAATAATTCCAGGAAAAGTTCTTAAATTTAGCTGCACTGAAATTAATTTTTTCCATTGTTTTTTAGGGATGATAGGATTTTTTCACATACTGTAATACAACCTCATTTTCTTTTCTAAGAAGCCAAAATGCGTGCATTCTCTAAAAGTAGCCTAAACTGTCTGGCAGCACTCGTATGTTTAGCATTCCTTCACAGAACAAGTTTCTCATCCTAAGCACTTTATTTTATATTTTGCTGCAACAGGAATTTTAAATAATAAGCAGAGTCATAAAAATACACAGTATATTTAATTTAGAAGGATCAAATTTTAAAAGTATAGTTTTTTAAAAGCTGTGCCATGTTTTTGTTTTTTCTGTAATTTTCTGTCCAACTAAAAATGCAAGGTTATTTTTCCCTGACTCTGTTTTTACATACTTTGTCCAATCTCCTCTGTGTAAGAGGAGACACTTTTATCTTAACCAGATACCCAAATTAGAGTCTGAAATAAAAAATGCAGGAAGTACAGATGCATACTACTGCTAATCTAAGTATTTGTGCCTTGTAAATAATGCCAAGCATGTTTTTTTCAGAGACAGATTGCACACTGATGCAAATTATTCTTTCTTAGATGATATGGTATGTTATTCACATTTGTTTTACTATGCTTCCTGAGTGCGCAACACTCAGTTCAGTACACAGACATCGCAGGAAAACAGGGACCCTTTGCACCAGGTGGCCATATTCATAAAGATATTTAGGTACCTTTTGGGATGTAAACTAAACTGGGCAGCAAACTCCAATGACATCAATTTAACTGAGTGCTTTAGACATGTTGAGCTCAAATTCTGACAGTCTGAAATGCAGTATCTAACTTCCCAGACTTGGGGATTCATCCAGCTCACACCCATGGGAGCAAACTCAGTTCAGCTCTTAGCATTTTCTCTAGGCAGACATTTTAGTTAGAGCAAATCTATTTAATATCTGTAATCAATAATGCTGATTACACGGGTAGCCTCAGACCGGCCCTTTTGTCTGTGACTGCTCTGAATGGAGTCATTTGATGTCAGCCCGACAAATACCACCCCCAGGTTGCCTGGTGTTAATTTAGAGAATGACTCCACAGTGTTTCACTAATCCATCAAATTTATATGCTTAGGCACCAGAAGAGCAGAGAATAGGGCTCTGAGTTTTATCATTAAGGCTGCTTGGGAGCCAGCTCCTGTGAGGTGGCGTAACCAATACATCCAAAGAGGAAATTTGTAAATGGTCTGTGGCCCTTTTATAAATGGCAGAGAAGCACATGTTATGGTATGCGCATAATTGCTTGAGCTCCAAACTTTTCTATGGAATTGAAAAACTCTGAACAACTCCTTTCGAGGGACAAATATACTGGTGCCACTTTAAAATAAAGGAGAAACATGTTTAGCTTACTAGTTCATTTATGAAAAATACATAAACTATTGCTTGTTTTTTACAGATGAGGTCTCCATCTCTCAATCTTGAACTGGATGTTAAAGTAGTCATTTCTACATAACAGCCTGAGGCAAGAGCTCCTCTATGAAGTTCTGACATCTGTTCAAACACCAAGCAGTGGTAAATGGAGATCACATTATCTATTTGTGTCACTGTTTATAGTAAACTTCATGGTGCAGTCTCTCATGATCTGTGAGGCTTTTTACAGTATATGCTGTGGCTCCTGTACTCTGAAAATGGCAATGGCATCTGTACAGTTCCTGGCACTTTCCTTATTTGCAGTGGCATAGCCATAACTTCAGCTAGGCAAGCTCTGTTAAATTCACAATAAGTTCAAGGATTTTCTGTGAGGCAATGAAGAACTGCCTCTCAGAATGCTGCAACCTACATTTCTTAAGGAAATGGGAAAGGTAGAAAAGGTAAAAGAAAAAGTTTCACTGCTGTCATGATAGTGTCTTTTGAGGAGGGACTTCAGTGTGTTTATGCTGCTCTTGTCTATGCATGCACACCGTGCATTCTTTAGTGCTTTGCTGAAAAATGAAGCACTTCTATGTGACATATCCTGTGTACCTGAAACCCAGCACGCATGAATCTAGCAGATGTTGACTATGAAAACCACAAAAATTTGTCTAAACCCCTACAAAAAACAAAATATCTTTTTAAAATTCCCAGTCTAGAAAGAAAGCACAGATAGTCATTCCCCTTTTTTACCATTTTTCAGAAAACAGTTAGTATCTACAGGCTTCTTGAAAAGTAATATCACCAGTAGGAAAGTAAATCTTAAATTTTAAGCCCTCTTGCCTCATCTAAATAAACCCACAGCATAACATCGGGTGCTCAAGATCTCAGGTGGACCCGTGGACGGGGGCAAGCCGAATACAGCTGGCAGGGCAGCTGTGGCAAGGGCATGCATGGAGTTTCCCTCCCAAGCAGATGTTCAGCGATGTGATGGAAATGCGTGGTGACATCTGAAATGCCCTGGTGAGTCCCTGGTGTCAGGGAGCTGGCCAGTCTCTGGGCTGGTTGGATTAGGCTGTGTGGGCTGGAAGGGGGCTGACAGTCCTTGGTTAGCCAGCAGAAAGCGAGGCCACTGCCCTGCACAACCCAGAATGGACTAGGATGTTGTGCTGGAAGGACGGGCTTTCCTCAAGCCCCCAGCATCCCCCCCAGTGTGTGGGGTCCCCTCTGAGAAGATATGAGGGCTTATTTTCTTTGCCACAGGAAGTGCAGCAGCAAACTCCTGCTGGAGTGCTCTCTGCCTTTACTGGAACCCAGCCTGAAACGGGTACAGGGGAGAGTGTCTGCAGCTTGTGTGCAGGGCTCTGCCCACCTCCTCCCTTTCGGCCTTAGAAGTGACAGCTTAATAACGAGGGTTCTGCTAGAGTCCAGCCATGTATTTGTGTTGGGTTGTACTTCCCACACATTCACATCTCAGCATTTTAAATGATGTTCAATAATCTCTTTTCTCTTTCTTCTTTCACATCTTGCACAGTGTGTTCTCAAATGTCTTGAGGGAGTGTTGCAGGGCTGCTGCTGTCTTTAACAGCAGAGTAGATGCTGAATGGAAGATTTATCTCATTGTTTTTCTTATGCCTGCAGAAGTATTTGGAGAGAGAAAAGGTTGTCCAGAATGAGAAAGGGGTTTTGGTTTGCTTTCAGCAGGTCACTGTTTTCTCAGAAAGCAATGAGATTTGCTGGTGGGATTTTATTGAGAGAATAATGTTGGAGCAGCCCTTTAAGATGTTCATGTTAAGGGCCACGCTACAGACTGAGTTTGCAATAGCAAATACCTAACCTTAGTAACAGTGCTGCTCATTTTATCTCTAGCTGAAGGTTTATATTCAAGACTGGGAAGAAATGGTGGATCCACTTTCTTCTGTAATTTAGAGTACAAGGCTTTACAACTTTTCTTGAAGTTTATTCTTGCTTCAGCTTTTACCAGTACAGGATACTAGCAAACTAATGCTGAAGGAAATGCCTGCAACTGAAGTCACATTATTGGAATACCTTCTGTATGTATATGAGTGTGTGTATAACATATATAGTATATGTGTTTGTCTTTGCTGAATTTTTTAACAGTATTTATATTTTTGTTTCTTTATGATAATATTTACATGTGCATATACACAGTATGTTTCTGTGCCTGCCTGATATTCCGTCAGTCACCCTCTTAACAGAAAATACTGACAGAGAAGCATGCCAGCCAGAAGCTGTAAGGCTTATTTTGTCCACATATATAATCATTTTACTCTCTTCTAAATTCTATTCTTTATTAAAATTTATATTAACTTGTTTCCAAGTCCTACCACATTTCATGGAATCATAGAATAATTTAGGTTGGAAAAGACCCTGAAGATCATCGAGTCCAACCATTAACCTAACACTCCCAAGTCTACCACTACACCATCTCCCTAAGTGCCATATATACATGCCTTTTTGATACCTCTGGGCATGGTGACTCAACCACTTCCCTGGGAAGCCTGTTGCAATGCTTGATTACCTGTTTGGTAATGAAATTTTTCCTAATACCCAATCTAAACCTCCCCTAGTGCACTTCAGGCCATTTCCTCTTGCCCTGTCACTATCAGCTGGGAAAAGAAACTGACACCCACCTTGCTACAACCTCCTTTCAGGTAGTCGTAGGGAGCGATAAGGTCTCCCCTCAGCCTCCTTTTCTCCAGACTGAACAACTCCAGTTCCCTCAGCCGCTCCTTATAAGACGTGTGCTCCAGACCTTTCACTAGCTTCGTTGCTGCAGCGACTCAATGTCTTTCTTGTAGTTAGTGGCCCAAAACTTAACACAGCATTTGAGGTGCAGTCTCACCATTGCTGAGTACAAAGGGACAGTCACTTCCCTACTCCTGCTGGCCACACTATTCCTGATACAAGCCAGGATGCAGTTGGCCTTCTTGTCCACCTGGGCATACTGCTGGCTCATGTTCAGCTGGCTGTTGATCAACATTCCCAGCTCCTTTTCTGCCAGGCAGCTGCCTGAAGCCTGTAGCGTTGCATTGGGTTGTTATGACCCAAGTGCAGGACCCAGAACGTAGCCTTGCTCAATCTCATGTAATCGGTGACAGCCCATCAATCCAGCCTCTCCAGATCCCTCTGAAGATGGACTCCTCAAGCAGGTCAACACTCCCACACAACTTCATGTTTTCTGCAAACTTATTGAGGGTGCATTCGATCCCCTCATCAGATCATTGATGAAGATATTGAACAAAACTAGCCCCAAAACTGAGCCCTGGGAAGCCTCCTGAGGGACTCTGTCAACCAGGCCCCTAAACAGGCCAAAGTCTGCCCTCCAGAAAGCTAAGGGAGCAGTTCTGATAATCAGCCTCCTTAGTTCTCTGAGAATTGAAAACTCTATCATTTCATGATCACTATGCCCAAGAAGGCCTCCAACCATCACACGGCCCACAAGTCCTTCTCTGTTCACAAAGAACAGATCCAGTGGGGTGCCTTCCCTATTCGGATCACTCACCAGCTGTGTCAGGAAGTTATCCTCCACATACTCCAGAACCTCCTAGCCTGCTTCCTCTCCACTGTATTGCATTAACAGCAAACATCTGGTAAGTTGAACACCCCATGAGCTCAAGGCCTCGCGATCATGAGACTTCTCCTAGCTGCTTATGGAATATTTAATCTGTCTCTTCATCCTGGTTAGGTGGTCTATAAGACTCCCACCATGATATCTGCCTTATTGGCCTTTCCCCTGATTCTTACCCATAAACACTTGACCCTTTCATCACCATCATCAAGCTCTAGACAGTAAAAACACTCCCTAACATACAGGACTACCCCACCACCTCTCCTTCCTTGCCTATCCCTTCTGAAGAGTTTATAGCCATCCATTGCAGCACTCCAGTTGTGTGAGTCATCCCACCATGTTTCCGTGATTCCAATCCTGTCATGGTTTTCCAGCTGCACAATGGCTTCCAACTCCTCCTGTTTGTTGCCCATGATGTGTGCATTGGTATAGATACACTGCAATTGGGCTATTTACCCTGCCACCTTTTTTTGGGAAGAAGCCTTTATCCTATGTGATTGTTCTCAGGTGCTTCATGGTTTCTAATGCATCAACAACTGTTGTGTCTTTGCTGCAGTGTGGATCTCCATCCCCTACCCATCCTGAGATGGCTAAGGAGCATTCATTGTTGCCCAGGGCTTTTTACCCTGCTGAATTCAAATTCACATATGTCACCACTATGGACCCCATCCCTCAGGCTGGTCAGTTTAAAGTTCACTTCACAAAGCTTGCTAGCCAGCTGGCAGATTCCTTCTCCTTTTCCAGTCAGGTGGATCCCATCTCTCCCTAGCAGGTTATGGTCGTCAAAGAGTATCCCATGATCATGAAAGCCAAAACCATGGCAATAGCACCAGCCACATAGCCAAGTGTTGATTTGCATGATGCATCTGTTCCTGCCTGCACCCTTTCCTCTAACCGGTAAAATAAAGGAAAATATAACGTGAGCACCAATCCCTTTCAATTGCACCCCAGAGCTTTGTAATCTAGCTTGATTCTGCCCAGGATCTGGTTTGCTTGTGCCCACATGAAAGAGTAAGAGTAGATAACAGTCCATTTCTAACAAGTTGTGGCATCCTCTCAATAATATCCCAGACCTTAGCACCTGGAAGGCAGCAAACTTCACATGATTCCCTGTCAGGCTGACAAATGGGTGCCTCGCTGCCCCTTAGCAGGGAGTCACCCAGTATGAGCACTCATAACTTCTTTTTGTGGTTTCTAGTATGTGCTGCTGATATGATTTCTCCCTGCAGAGCTTGCTCATAGGAGTCTTCAGCTATTAAGACATCATATCTGTTCCTGGCTGTTATGCAGGAGGGTGGAAAGTGGAGTCCTGCTCTTTTAAGTCACATGGGTCCATGGTGCCTCATTCTGGTTAGAATCAACCATAACAGACTGGTTGTGAAACCACTCATCTACCTCTTCTTCAGCCCCCCTAATACTGCATCGTCTTCTCACTGCCTCCTGTAACTCTGCCATGTGGTGAGCCAGATCCTTGACCTGCTTGCATCTTTTGCAGGCACTTGCTTGTGCAACAGGAGAAAGGTCTGGACACTCATCACAACCTGAGGTTTGCACTGCAATCTCCTTCCTTAGCAGTTCTGTCTCGGAGGAAACATCGGACGTTTTGGAGGTTGTTGCCACAGAAACCCCAGATTTTGCTCTGAGACAAGTGCCCACCATTCCACTAAGAAGGGCAGGTGCAGCTGACCAGTAACAGGAAGAGAAGGCGACCCTCCTTGGGAGAATTGCCACACCACACACCAGTTGCTAGACCGTCAGCCTTGCTTCTGAGAGCTGGCAGCTCCCAACATCTTGTTCTGCTTACCTGGCCTTTTCCTGGATGAGGAAACCCCCAGCACACTGCCATCAGCCGCTTTGCTGCAGACTGAGCAGGCACCAGGGCTGATCGCCTCGATGAGTGTCTCCTGCAATTTCCCTGCAATTGTCCAGGAAATAGTTCTTCCCCCAAATATGGAAGATTTCAGAGGGTATTTAGGAGATCAGATGACCTGCATGAAGGCTTTCGTTCTTTGCAAAGTCCCTGCATCTCCTTAGCTGTGCGCTAACAAAGCCGTTTCTCTTCTAGTCTCTGTCTAGGGTATCTTCTCTGTAAGACAGAGCTGTTTATGTTGTGAACAGAAACAAAAACAAGGTCACACACCTTGAGCTTTTGGAAAGCAGAAATGGTAACAAATGCTACAAAAAGTTTCACTGCTTTTGCATATGTGTTTTACTATACAGCATTACCTGGCACATCTAATTGAATAATTGAATAATTGATCAGCTTCTTTTCCACACAGAGGACCCTGGTGGTAAAAAAAGCTGCTGCTAGTGAAATACTAGAAGACAGAGCAGAGAAACTTAGTTTGGTCAACGTAGTCCAAGCTATTATCTCTCCTAATCCCAAGGCTTGACTTTTCCCTTAGTCTAAGTGACTAATCTTTCCTTGTACAGTCTCAAGGACGCAGCACTCTGCCCATATCCTCCGGCCCATAAGACCTGTGAGATGCAGTAAAACTTGCAGGCCTCAAAGAACAAATTCCAGGTCACAGGAGAGCAAATCTTGGGCCTGCTAAGGGGTGCAATGAACTGGAGGAGATCCTTGTTATCCTTCTCCCTTCTCAGTTCTCATTTCAAACCTCCACAGTGTCAGTTCATATCTTTATCTTTTTTTGACAAAATAAAATAGTCTTGGAAGCTTCACTAGCAACATTTTAGTTATAATATTTCATTCTTAACTTCTTTGCTTTGCCAGTAATTGTTTATGATCTTTTAAATTTTGTTTCCTCTTTAGAACTGCTTAAGAACTTTTTTTTTTTTTCCAAAATGGATTTATTTCTTCATCTTTGCATTGAAAAGAGATCTATGCCAGGCCCCTATGTGTCTTGAGTTCTGAAGTATCCTACAGATGGATGAATTTGCCAGTCAGAAGATTTCAGTGATTACAGGGACGTAGGAGCTTACCTCAGCCAGCTGGCACAAGAAAGAGAAACATTCCAGGAGAGCTTCTTGCCTCCAAAGACCCAGTGCTCCCACCCCCACTTCATCAAACAAATAGCTTTTGCAGCATGCCTGGAAGTACATCAAATTGAGGCTATTTTGAACCAAGGGAAAGGAATACATTCCAGACTCCTGGGGCCTTGACTGAGAATATGCAGCTGCCGGTGCCCTTTGTAAGGGAAAGATCCAGACCAAACTCTGCCACTGGCCACAGCTGTAGTTATATTTTGTGGATTACTCTGCAGTATTTGCTTTGAACAGTTTGTTGGGCATTCACTATTCAGAGGGTGGTATTGAAGCTGTATGAACTGGTCCCTTTTTTCATTTTGTACAGTAAAGATTATGCTTTGGCTGCAGATATGGAGCCCAGTTTTAGAGTGAAGTGGGGTGCATCCCACTGATGATGACAGTTACAGATTAGCTCAAGAAATTCTGAACTGGAGTAACTGTTGGTGTTTATTTTTGTTTTCTTATTGTGTAGTAAAATGAAGGAAATCTGCCTGCATTCAAATAATTCCATGCTTTGACTGGGCTGTGAAGGCCGCCTCTATACTTGTGTTCACTTAATCACACAGACTGTGACCAGGGTGAAAGTCTGGCTCCTGCAGTTAACAGCAAACTTCCAATTGATTTTGAAAGGCTGAACTCAGAGTTTGACCAAAGGTCAAATTTACTCTGGCAGGGAAGGTAGGAGGGATACTGTTGCTGTAATTTTGCCTACCTGGTGGTGACATTGTGGCTGCATCTGACCTTTACATTGCACTCCAACGCTAGGGTTACATTTCAGAAAATGCCCTACAACTGCTAGATATGTCACACATAGCCCTTTTTTTTCCGTATGAACACATTAAATGAGCGGTCGTGCTTGGTCTCCATTTTCTATGGCTATTTCTTACAGTTATTCTTCCTACCCTTACAAACACTCATATCAGCAGAATATTCACAGAAACAGGCCTGGCTTCATTTGGATGTGGTGCCATGTCTCTCTAAAGTGTTGGTTGAGAGGAGAGTTGATAGCCAAGGCTAAGTCCAAATACTTAAAATATAATCACAGTCTTCACATCCTTCTAATATTTAAACATTTTGCTAAACAGAGGAGAGAGATGAGCTTGTAGCTACATTTAAGGCTCCTAAGTGATTTTTTAATCACTGGAATACTATTTTTAGTTTTGTATGTATACTGTCACTTCAGAAAGCAGAAGCAGAATGTTGTTCTTTTATTCCAAATGGGTTTTCTTGAAGACAAAATCTAGGGAAACAGGTAAATATCTTTGTATAAATGGTGGCTCTCTCATCCTTCCTAGGTGCCTGTACTGAAGCATTTCTTTGCCATGCAAAGTTTGCTGAGATGGGTGGGCTGAGCTGCAGGATGATGGTTTCTCCTCTATATTTCTAGTTCACATTTTCCCCTTTCCCTTGGGGGGCAATCAGATTCTAATTAATAGAGGTTAGAAAAAGCAGTCCTTGAAAAAACACAGGGTGTACACTCAGATGTTCTTTTCTTTCGGGGCATTAATGATCTAGGTTTCAAGTACAGCTTGGCAATTCCCGCTATGTTTACTGCTTTCAGCTCTGTAACCACTTTCCAGATAACATTTCTGCCAGTGGAGTGGTACTGCAAGCTCCAAGGCTCTCTGCAACAGTTGGATCCTGATAGTGTAAAGCTTTCAAAAAAATGATGCTACTACATGATAACTGCAACACCTCATATGATAGACTAAGAAGTCAGATTTTCCAAACGAACAGTATTCTTTAAGAGTTTGTACCCTGATGCTGCAAGTACAAGTTTAGCCTTATTTTTACTTCACTTTTGGTTAGACTGTGCTTTGGTTAGTCTGCACAAAACCTCATCCTTCCCGGTGTAAAGTAGTTTCAAGCGTCCAAGCATCTACCTGATTCTGGCTACAGTACACGCAAAGGTTTGTGAATTAAGCAACTATATAGATTTACCAAATTCTAACTATAGCTCCTGGGGACCTTGTCTTATCATAAACACGTTGCAGCTTTGCCCACTTTCATTGAGGGGTCACCCTCAGGTAAGAGCAGTCACATGGACAGTTACAGTGCAATAAGTAGTCTTCTGAGGTACTCATACAGCAAATCTTTTAGGTGGCCATACTGTATGGTACTGTCATACTGTATGGTATAGCCGTATTGCATGGTACCAATAGCAGACACTATATCCCACTATAGACAGTAGTGTTTAAACCATATGACTGCACTTCAGGAATCTACCCTTATAAAATCTTTGGCTTCAAACACCCACTTGAACTAGAGACAGGGATCTCCCTTATTAGGGTTTGGCCACCTGACACAGTTAATTGATTTAGAAGAATCACTGGTCTTCCGTTGTTTGGTTCAGTTATTTTTCTTAGTTATTTCTGGTTTTATTTGGTTGCCTAAATGTTTTTCATAAGATAGAAGCATTTTAAAGACAAGAATAGTGAATGCTGAGCTTTACAGGTTTATTTGTACAGATGAAGTTTCCTCACAAAAATTATCCAAATTTCCTGCATTAAGGGGAAAAAAATGCAGAAATTGTTCAAATGTTTGTTTGTAAAAGAAATTAAAGCAAAGATTTTTTTCTCAAGATTTTAGTTTTGGTTACCTGCCCTGCAAGCTAAGATCTGAAAAAAAAAATCACTTGTTCGCAGATTGCCCTTTGGTAAGTGATAGAGATGTCATTAGGATTATTTAGGATGCGGACAGAAAGCTATTCTCCTTTTCTGCCTTCTTCTTCCCCAAAGTCATCCACCATGCACCATGATGTTATGACACCCTTTGGCCAGTGGAGCCCATGTTCTGCTGTTGAGGGCATGGGTGTCCCTCACATCAGTATCTGCTGGAGGGGTTTAGACAGGATCTGTCCTGATCAGATGGTGTTTGTAGATGATGGAGCCTCTCTCCCTCCCTGAGATCCCACCATCCAGCTGAATCACAGCCTCACCCTCTTTCTCCATGCAGGGGAACCCATGCTGACTTCAGCAGGTAGCAGAGCCACTCCCTTGTGGAGCTCAGTCAGGAGCAGGTCTCTAGTTCCTTGTTTCCTTTGTCATTAGAGGCACTGCAGCTGGCATGACATACAGCTGGCTTGGTGCATGTTTATAGTAGTGCTGTAGTGTCTGTACGTCTCCCACTACTATTCCAAATGGGATTTACACATCCCCATGGATTCTCTAAATGGCTCCATGACGATGACTTCCAGGAACCTGGTGTATTGGAGATCTACTGCAGAAGGAGCCCAAGGCATTAAATAGTACCACTCTGTCTTGTAAATATATGCATTTAATAGAGGGCTTTAGAGAGACTGCTGCCTCTCATATGTCAACACTGCCCTAGCCAGAATAACTGCAACAGCACTGTAGGGAGGCTTAGGTGGCTGGGAAGGGTGAAAGTTACAGAGCTAGGGCTCAGGCTGGGAGTGAGGAAGCCACATGTGAGGTTAGGGGAGGAAGGATGAGGAACCTAGATTGTTCTAAGAGTATTTTGTGAGTGATCATTCCTATGTGAATATTGGAGTGTTACTTCAGATATGAAGCTGCAAGCATTTTGGATTGGATTCCAGTTGTACTGAATTGTCCTTTTATTGTTTGACTTCAGCTGTAGGCAGTAATAGGAAAATTTGGACCTGCAGCATGAAACTGCAACAGTGTCCTAAGCTTAGGCCTCTCATTACATGTGGTAACATGCATTGCATTTCCTTTATAACATGACTATTGAGCTTTTCTGATTGTGGTTTCGAACCACTACTCAGTTTTTTCATGGACTTGGGCTGGCATCTGTCTCAGGTGAGCTGATGCCTGTGAGGCTCATATTAGTAGCACAAGTGCTAGGGGACTGCATGCTCACAAACCTCCAAGACCCATTAGCTGGCCTTCCCTTCCTGGACGGGGGTACTAAAGGCTCCTATCAGTGCTGACGTTGCCCAAGTCATGTAAAGATGACATTTACGTTTCCCGAGGGATGTAAAGATTGCTGAAATGAAATTCCTGGACTGTGCACAGTGTTACCAGGAAAAAGAGCTACCTTCTGCACCCCCTCACCCACCCTAGCAGCCCAGCTCTATTCCCCGTGCCTCTCATGTTATCCACAACTTCCTCTCTCTCTGTCTTTCCAAAATTACCTGCATCATCCTGGTTGGTTTGTTTTTTTTTTTTTTCATTTTTCCTTTCCCAGAAGTTTTATACTATAGTCCAGGCTTCTGTGTGTAACTGTAAATGAAAGGGATTACTGTCAGTCTGTAATCTCAGTTCTGTACTGCTCAGGCATAATTCATACTCTCCAGTTAAGACATCGTTGGTTTTAATATTTTCCCATATGTTTAACACTAACAAATCATGGTTATGTGGCTGATGTCTGTTAAAAACTTCCATAAATTCTTGTCTAACTGATTAATATTTTCCAACCATAGTACAACAACAGTGCAGTAAAAAGCTTGGTTCTAAGTCACATCAGTTATATATTTTTCTGTTATTTCTTTTTCATTCTTTATGATTGGGATGTTATTGAATCCAGCACAACAAAAGCAAAATATAAATTAAACCTCGTAGTTTTCATTACAGTCCTTTTCCAGATAGGTTTACGGTTGGACTCGATGACCTTAAGGATCTTTTCTGACTTCAGTGATTCTATGATTCTGTGATTCTGAGAGGTTTTGGAAGACCTTAATCCAGAAGATACGAACAAAGTCTACAGAATGTAATAGTGAAAGAAGCAGTAGGGTTTTATAAACCTAAGGATAAAGAGTGTGTTTTTTGTGCTGGGATTTTTTGAAACAGACTATTGAATTTGAGAGCAGGGATCATATTTTTTATTAAATTCCACACATGCTAAATAAAAATCTATAAGAAGTTATCACTTCATATTAAATTCTGAAGTTTTTACAGAAAGGAAAATGAGGAACCAGTTATCACAAGATTTATGACATAAGCAAAGTGAAAAAAATGAAGCAAATGTCTTTAGAAATGTTTCTGTAGAAGGAGAAAAATATTTTTATGCTGAGTTAATGTCAATGTAACCCTTTTTTTTTTGCTTATGGAATGAAACACCATTCGTCATTCATTGTTTGGTGGCTGCTTGATTAAACATAATGCTGACACAATTTCTTTTCAATGTGACTGGTTGACTGGTTGAAAATGTCTCCAACACAGCAGAACTCAACATCTGTCATCCATCTTATTCCATACCTGTCCTTTCAATAATCTGCTTGTTTGTGCTACTCACTATGTTGGCTTTTTTTAATCTCCTTAGACTGTACCTTGCAAAGAGCAAGGTCTGTTTTTCAGTTTGTAACTTAATGATTCCCTAGCAAGTTTAAGATGCTATTGCAATAATAAGTGACAGTAATAATGTTTTGAAATTAAATTATTTCCTAAATTTCTTTACATCTTTTCTTCTTACAGATACGGATACAGTTTCCACCATATGTGGGAACAGGTGGGAAGTGGAAGCCACTGTTTGATACTATTTCCAGCCTTCTGTTCAGAAAGGCTGGGGATAATGCAGGCTAAGATGGAAAGATGCAGCAGGAGGAGGAGGGGCAGAGGAGGGCATAATTCAGTACCTCTGGGGAGGTGTCTCAAGGCATCAGCTCCCAGTACAGAAGGGACTGTCTACAACCCAGCCTGAACACATGGTACCTTGCCATACCTTCAGCCTGGCTTTAAATGCAGAGGCCAGAGAGGTAAAGTAAATGCATGGAAAATTTTGGCTGCTTTAGGGCATGAAAAGGTGGCTTTCCACCTCTCTGTGCCATATATTGCATTTACTGGATGAAGCTCAGAGAGGTGAGTTCTATACCAGAGATATCAGGGAAGCATTTGCTTGGTAAACTGCTAGGAAACACTTCTAGAAGTGCTGTTCTTCATGAGCAATTAAGTCATAATTACTAAGAATGTGTTTCCATGTCCCTTGAGAAATCAGTCTCCAAAGACAAGTAGTGTTGGCAATGAGCCGAAATGCAATTCCCCTATTTCTCAGTCATCCTAGAGGTGAGCCTGAGGTGCAGTGTGACACCAGAGCACCCATTTAATAGTTTTCCAATGTAGCTGTAGATGCAGAAGTTGAAGTATTCCTACTGCTCACCTTCTTCCACAGCCCAGATGTGATTTCCTCCATGACCTTTCTCTCCTAGTGAACTTCTATAGTATGGAGGATAGTCTCTGGTCAGGTGCCTGACACATTAATGTTATGGTCTTCAGTGAATAGCATCAAGCACTAATCAGCTCCAAGGGTAGATCAGCCTTTTTTTTTTTCCTAATTAAGTTAGCAATTAGAGTTTTTAGACCAAAGTTACTACCTCACTGTTTACCCATGTCTCCTATTTGATCTAGTCATGCTAAAGGACTAAATTTTCCTCTCTCAAATTTAACTGTCCATGAGCCAGCCTAAGTGAGCACTTTGCTCAGGAATTAAAAAACAGCATCTAATTCAGGGGTTTTATTTCAGTACAGGATGAATACAGTAAAATTGGACTGGAAAGAGGAGTCAGTAAAGCAGAAATACTTTCCATTTTAGAATGAGCATTCCAAAAATAATTTCTTGTGTGCATCCCCTACTACAGGGCTCTTTACTTCCAAATTTAATTATGTGTTAAAATTTCCAAAGGAAAAGGAAAACCAGTGGAAGAAATGCATTTCCCAACACTTAAATAGTACCTCTGAGTACCTCTAGTGCAAAGGAATGCTCTCACACAAAAGTTCTACCGTATTTATCTTTTTTTCAGTACCTTCCTTCTCAGCACAGACATGTATTTTAAATCCTTGCTGCAGGCTTTAGTTTGCATGGCAAAAGATACACAAGGAAAAATAACAAGGGACTTTTTACAACTTGGAGAAAAACACAAGCTTGTTTGCATAACCAAACACTGCATGAAATAGTTAATTTGCTAAGAAGGCCATGAACAATGTCAGTATAGATGGCAACAGAATAAGAACACTTCAATCCATGGCAACATTTGATCGATAAATGCATGAAGAGACACTGGAAGAATGTCAGCTTTTCAGCTGGCTGCTGATGTAAAGAGGTATAGTTTATGTATTGGAGTTCCCCAAAGGTCACATGTTATGGCCCAAAGACATAAATTAGAAGCCTCAGCTAATAAAAAGACTGTTTAGTTAAGTCTAGTTTTCAGGGTTGAAAAATGCTTCCGGTTTCATTTACCATGAAAGGAATTTGGAGAGGACAGGGAAGGGCAGTTGATGATGGATAATGATACAGATACATAGAGGAGAAGGCAAGAAATGTTTACATTGTAAAAGGAGAATGGATTAAAAGAACAAGTTGTTTTTCCTCTGACTGTTCCAATGTAAGAGGAAGATACAGGTTTTATTAAATTAAGGAGTACTGATCTGATTTTCCTTGCTTAGAAATCAAGTTCAGGAAAACATTGCTGAATATTGCATGGAACATGAGTTCCACGGAACATGAGAAAAGTGAGAAGGACTTGCCATTGTACAGTCAGGTTAGTCTCTGACTGGGTATCTCACTCTAGATGGAAATTTTGTCATAGAAGTCTTTGTGGCTGCAATTACTAATATAAATGCTCCCCCGCCCCAAAGCTGTGCAATGTTACATGTAACATTTCTGATAATAGTAATTTGTTGATTGGATGCTTTTACTGGCTATTATCACATAAAAGAAACATAGAAGTTAAATTGAATGCTTATACATAAAAAATTCCTCCCTCAATCACTATGTACAGCACCTGAGAGGTGGGAAGAGAGAACTTTGTGCTCTATGTCTTCCTTTTTAGGGCTTCTTTTATATTGAGCTTAAACAAACCAAACAGTTATGCAACCTGGAAAGTATTACATTTCAGGAAGTCTGGAGTTCTGGAAGTGTTACCCAGCCATGAGGCACTGCAAAGCTATTCAAATGCTTCTCATGGGTCTCCTTTTATGGAGATCAGGCAGCACAGGCAGAAGTTAAAAAAATAACACAAAAAACAAAAAGCGAACGACCCCAAAACCAACCCTCCCCACCCCCCAAAAAAAAAAGAAGAGATATGGCAACAGTAAGTAGCATTATGATAAACTGGTGACTTTAAAGCCTTGCATGCCTATACTTATGTGCTTGAGACTTTTTTAAACATTTGATTATATGAGGAAGGGCTACAAACACATAGATGTACTATAGATACTGTGAATACAGTGAAGGAGGGATGATTCAGCTTGTATTAGAAGACTTTACAAAAAATATAATTCTGGAAAGGATAATAGAAATGAAATCCTAATGCACTAGAGGAAGGAAAACACGTTTTAAAAAATACGATTTCTAAGCTGAATAAGCATTTTCGGTTTGTTGCATAATATGTGAGAAGCATCTTTCTGTCAGACTGAACATATCCTTTCAGCATGCCAAGATCTGCTGTAGCATCATCTTTCCCAGCTATTTTGAAGAAGGACCCCCCCTTCCCTACTCATGCACTCACACGCTTGTACACCTGCTGTCTTCCAAGGAAAACTGCTTCTGCCTTGACATGTCAGCCAGGATAAGGTATCTTGTATGTATATCAGTAAGGAAATTGGAAGATCTGCTTGCTTTTATTTTCATCACAGGTTCCTCACAGCTCCAGGTAGTTAGGATTATAAATCTGTGTTGTTTTTATCCAGAGACGTGTTTCTAAGTGTGCGTGAAAAGTCTTTTTATGCAAGCCAGGCACAGAACAGTGTTAAGACAATTCAATGGAATTCAGTGACATATCACTTTAAATAACTCTTCATAGAGCAAGCATGTTATCAGTTGTCTTAAGGATCTGTACAAGTTCCCTTCAAGGAAGGACTGCCTTGTCCAGAACTGCACATGACCTCAGGAAAAAGAAGACATACAGCTTACAGCTGCAGGGGTCTCAGCTTTCTCAGTTTTCTTCCCATGATGTAAATATCTACTGAAACTGTTACCTTACAGGGCCTTACATGGGTCTTACATGAATACATAGCTAAAGGCAGACACAGATTTCCCTGGCATTCAGAGCAGTGGTATATATGTAGGGTAATATTTTTTAAAAGTCTGTTGTTTTAAGCCTTATTACTGTGAGACCTTGTAACTGTTCAGCAACAAGGCTAGATAAAATAACACAGCTTTAAAACAGAGGTTATGAAAGAAAGTGAACATGCCGCTATGAGCAAAACTCACTAGCCATGAGCAAATGGATCATTTCTCTCTCTATTTTGATTTTGATACAGAAAAATATAAAATTGATGAAGAAGTGAGTTCACAAAGCAGTCAAAGGCTTGGAAACTAAAATGAAAATAAAGTATTTTACAAAACAAAATAATCAGGTTACCTTAAAGCAATCATTGAAGAATTTAAAAAATGGTGCTTAAGGGATTCATGAATGTTGACCATTCTGATTAGTCTAAGCTAGTCAGCGTTTCATGTCCTTCGACAATCTTGAAAGATACATAAGGCATCAGGCTGGCTTCAGACTTGCACTTTTCACTGGGAGTACCAGTGAAGGCTTCCCTAGTCAGTCCCCACCTGCACATTAACAGCTGTATTTGGAAAGATGGGACCACAAATACAGAGTACCCAGTCTCCTGCTGTTCCCAAATATTACTCTTACTTAATGGATCCATACCTTACTATGCATTCTTGGCCTTTCCAAGTCCAGCATGTTTGATTAATCTTGCCACTTATTAGTTACTACCATTTTATCTCACAGAATGGGATAAAACCCATCATAATTAGCTGCTCCAGTTTCTTGCCCTAAACGATCCCCTGCAGTGTTTTATCATCATTAATTGGCAAAATGCTTTAGATCTTCTTCAGAAGAAAAGGAAACTGATGTATGGAGTCTCAATCTGTCAGCAGAAGGCCAGCCCAGGTAATCTTCTGCTCTGCATGATAGGGCCCTGAAGCATTTTTCCTGTGAGCCTGACACTTGGTGTGGAAAGGAGGCTTTTGTACATATTTGCCCTATTTTTACTTCCAGATCCTGTTTTCTTAGTAATACCAAATTTAAGAAAATACAGAAGTTAAACATGGTCCATCAAAGAAAATTGAATTTCTTATCTTTCCAAGAATACCTGGAATGCAATTCTTATTAGTAGCTTCTGTAATTATAACAAAAGAGCTCTTCACTGCTATAAACAAGGAATAATTATCACAACTTGACTCTCCAATAAGTAAAATAGTTAAGGGGCTGGGTGTGTGCTACTTTCATGGGCAGGGGGATACCAGAAGTGTTAACTGTGGTGCTGGCAATACTGCCAGGCTATCTTTGCAAACAGAGGGGCCCAGGGCCAGCTCTGGCTGAGCAGTAAAGCCTCTTGCCATTCTTGGAGATAGTATGACACTGTTCACCAAGACCCCACAACAGCCATTTCTATGCATCCCAGAGCCAGGTTTCTGTTCAGTTGTTGCTTGTCCACAATTGACCTTTTTCTCTATTGTATGTCACCCTTAAATCCTTTCTTGCTTCTGATTTGGTCAAATACCACTTTCTTTCTACAAAGTGTCATTGTCAAAACAGCACAAACAGAAATCTTCATCTAACAAAACCACTTTTCTTCCCCTTAGCCAATATGAAGAGGAAGATAATTATACTATTACCACCACAGTAAAGTGGTATCATCATTGTGTATTCCCTTTGAGATGACACTCTTGATTTGAGCCATGTCCTGTGATTCAGTCTGGCTCGCTGTGTAACTGTCGTCAAACCACCAGTCTGAAGCATGAACATAACGAGTTCTAAAGCTTGTGGTAGGAACCCAAACAAAAGAATAAGCACATGTAAGCCTCTCCAAGGTTATGTACTGCTGAAAATGCATACCATATATGCATCCTAAATGCATAAGAGAAAATATTTTCTTCTCAGCTTTTCCTATATAGAATTAGTAAAATTATAAAAATGTCATGATTGAACATTCATCTGCTCTAACCAGCAATTTGACTTGGTAGGATGCTGTAAAACTTGTTTCTGAGGAGCAGGAGCTCATGCACAGGCAGCAGTGCCCTGGAGCATGTCTTTCATCTCCAAAACCATCTTCCAGAGTTATGGGGGAAAGTGTGCCAGTTGTTCTGGCTGTGATTCAAGCCCACACAATGATAACATGCTGTTGTACACCTCTCAATCAACAGGCCCAGTATAGCTCTCAGTGACAGAGGAATAAATATAAAGGCATCTCTAATTTATGGAAGATTCAACACAACATACCATCAGATAGTGCAATCCTATTATATTAATATTTACCAAGAGTAAAATCCTGGCTCTGCTGAAGTCAAGTGGGGGCTTTGTCATTGACCTCAGTGGACTCATGACTTAATCCTCGTGAACCTTGTCCTGTCAAATCACTGCTGATATTTACCCAATATAGAAAGCCAGTACTAGGTGTAGATACCAGCCCAATTTTTAAAAGAACTATGAAACTGGAGTTTGAGCTCTTTTCAAAACTCCTATTGAAGAGAACAGTGGTCCTTATGAAGAGCACTTGCAGATCAGGCACCTGGTCGGAGATTTCTGGAGGAAGTACCACTAAACACCTTGGAAGAAGTATATTACTTCCTAACTTAAAAGACATGAAAACATTATGTTAATGTCTGGAAGAAATTAAGAAAACCTTTAAAAACAACTCACCCAAATAAATTAGTAAGGGGCCATTATTTGCAAGAAAAAAAAAGAAATCACAAACCCAAAAAACATTCTAGAAGACATTTAAAGAGGCAGAAAAAGATTTTTTCCCTCTCAATATATCCGTATTTCTATCTTTCCATAGTGAAATGTCATTAACATGTTTTGTTTACTAAAAATTACACCACTCTTGATGCTTATCATAAGAAAACTGTTTGACAAAGCTGACACTTTTTTTAAACTGAATTGTAACAAATTTCTTTCAGAGGGAAGCCCTCTCCCTCTCGTGAAAGTGTTTGAAATACAGGGTCTTCCTGTAGGAAAAATAAATATTTTTCTGGTGAAGAATGAGTTCTTTTGTATCCATAGGCCTGAACCTGAGGAAAAGCTTTCTAGCTGAAACACGGGCAGTTATATCATTCTGGTCCCTGCTATAAAAACGTTCAGATTTATGGGAAAGTAACAGAAATTCAAGCCATGCTGTTGTACGCAAGTTTATGGCTTAACTGGGGCATATGTAATAGGAACAGCTGAAGTCTTGGGATAAAAAATTTGTCAATGGTGAAGAATAAGCCTGTGGTTCAAGTGCTGGGATTTATACGCTGTGGGTTTGTACCCTGGCTCTGCCAGAGACTTCCTGTGTGTTCTTGGAGAAGGTTCTCATCCACACTGGGCTTTAGATCATCTTCTGTGAAATAAGAATAATGACTATTCTTCTCTGCATCTTTTCCTCTATTTAATCTAATTATTTTCCAATCCATGCACGTAATTTACTTCATGCACACCCACATTCACATCCACAATTCACATTCACAATCCTACTTGCTTCATTCCTTTTCTAATTTAAAGAGTAACGTGGAGAGAAGCTATGACACTTTCTGTGCATGCATGAAGAGATCTGGTTGTTTCCTATTATATTTCACTCCTGTTGGTTTTGGTTTAGTGCACACATGTCATAAACTCTTAATGAGAGCTTTTGCTTATTATATAATATGATAACTATTCCCATAGTTCAGTGCTTTGCCAGGGTGGAAGATTGCGCTTGGCAGCCTTAGAGAGGGTCGGGGCAGAAGTAAAGGGGGACCTCTTTTCTGTGCTCTTGGAGAGCATTTCTGAGAGGTTTTCTGAGAGGGTTTAGTGAGAAACAGCTATCTTTCCATCATCATTTGATGAAAGTGAGCATTAAAGGTCCAGCTCCAGCCATATGTACTTTGCTTAATGCATAGATTTAAGATTTTGCTTTGAATCCATAACACACTGCAACTTTTTATTTCATCTAAATGAAAGATGACTGGGAAGTAAATTTATATTTTGGATATCAATGTTTTGGCTTTTCAGGTTGCTCTTTAACATTTCCTATTCTGTTTCCTAAAGTATTTACAGACAGATTTTGAATAGATCATTACAAGTCTAGTCTGTCAAAAGAGTAGCTTATCTGTGAAGACAGAGAGAAAGGGGGCAGATGTTTTTGAGAGGGCAGTACTAGGGGGGTGTATTGGAGGTATTCAAAAACAAAAGAAAAAAACCTGATGCCTGCCTCTTTTCAACATTCCTTAAGCCCAAAGAAAATCTGATAAAAAGGTAAAATTTCACCTGAATAAAATCCCAGATTCAATCAGGATCGTGCCTTTCAGTGGTTTCAACAGCAGTCTGTTTTAATTTTTCTGTTATAATATTTCAAATTCAAGGAGTTTTTGCTACATATTCTTTTTTTTTAATAACGTAATAATAATAACTCTCCTTACACTTTAGTAATATTTGGGTTCAGAGTGGAATTTTCACAAATTTTAAAACAAGGAAAAATACTTATTTGTTTCAATGTGCAAGTGGTAAAATATCATATGATCCTTTAACATGCATATGGAAGGCAACAGCTTTCCAGAAGAGAACTGCCACATTTCATATGATGCTTTAAACTGCAAACAGTATAGGATGAGGCATTGTGCCTTGCTCTGCTTTATGAAACATTTTTTAATGGTGAGTTCCTTTTGTCCTTCTTAGTCATGAGATACACAGAAAAGGACAAGGGATTAATCTGAACCTACCTCTTCGATGTCTTAGGCTGTTTGGCTGAGCATTCAGCCCTCTCTTTAGTTTACAAGTCTGACTGTCTCCAGTGGAATTTATAAACAGCTGTAACATCGGTCAAAAGATTTATTCTTCCAGTTCATTTATCTCTAAGTGGATAGACATGAACTCCAGCAACGGTACCTTGTATGGCATACAACCCTTTCCAAACGAATATTTATCCCTGATGACTAATAAGAAATGGCATCTCATAGCCTGAAATAGCCATTATACATTATAAGGATGATCTTATTGAATGACCCATCAGGAACTTGTATAATGCAACACGATAGAAAATATATTTACTGTGCAAGGATGCTGAATGATGAGAACAGGCTGCTTGACAATCAGAGCAACCTGAGGAACCTTTGGAAAAATTTGCAGATTGTAATTTGGTTTGAAGAAAAATTGCTGAAATCTGTGCATCTATATAGCATACCAAAGGCTTTCCTTAGACATCTAGTCTTGTCACTTGAGCCTGCTGAATGGCTAAAATACATGTGAAAGCTGCTAAAGTCCCTTTAAAGATTTTAGCGCTATTTCTGTTTTACTGTCTTGCCTTTAGTGTTTTTAAAGAATCTCCCCCTTTCTTGATTGCTCTGCCTATGTGTTTGCTAAATGCAAAGTAAACCAGCTAAGAACATTGAGAAACTAAGTACTGATGGTGCTGAGGGGATTATTCCAAACCACTTCTCCTCTTTCACCCACAGATGGTTCAATGTTTTTGCTGTGAGTCATGCACTGTCTCCTTTGTCTGGAAAGTGGAAAGTGAATGGTTCAGTAGTGATATTCAAAAAAGATATTTTGAGACTAGAGGAGTATTTAAGACACATGAAAGTTATGTTGCCTAATGGGACCACAGAGAAATGTTGGGGAAGCGGGGCTGTTTGCTGGTTCAACAAAATCCTACATGTTATATTACAATGTATCTTAATACAGAGGGTCACGGTCTCAACCAGATCTTGGGGAGCTTGTGAAGTCTCAGCTGTTACACCCCTTGTGCTCCTGCTGTGGCTGGCTGTAGCCAGGATATCTGCCCAGAGGTTTTTCCTGACTCTCTGTGTACTCATTTTCCCTCTAAGCAGTAACCTGGAAAGAAAGAAGACTGATTTTAGCTGGCATTGCAAGAAGAAAGAAAAACAGAAGAAATGCTTGAAGCAGACCGGCCCATTTATAAAATTCAATGCTTTCAACTCTTTCTAATCTTTAGACACAGATTTTTAAAACTTAATAGATTATTTTTGTAACAGATGAGTGGTCAAATATATTAATTGTTGGCATAACTCTGCTGTTGTGGAAATCAGTAGTAAAAACTCCTGTTGACTTCATCTGAACCAGAAGTAGAGCAGTAATAAATGCTTGTGGAAAAACTTTCTTGAAAATATCGTTAATGAAAAAATAGATGAGAGCAGAGAAGTTTGAGTACACATTTTTATTATAAGAATTTTATTAGCTTTGCTGTACCATCAACTAGATAAAATAGGAAAAAAAAAAGAAATAGTTTACTGGTTTAAAGAGATAACATATTTGTGATCTTGACTTCTCAGTTGGCTTTGCTGTGTGTGTTTCCAACCACAAAATCTCAGTGCAGAATTTTGGACAAGACTGAGAAATTGGATATGACCTTCGGCCTTAGAAAAATCCAAGCAGTAAAGCTTGCTTGATGGGAGTGACCCTACTGCTGAATTCTTGCAGCTCATAGGAGATTCTTACAGGACACCAGTGCCAAGGCCAAGAGACGGCTGAAGCAGTGGGCAGCTAAAGCACAATTCCTGTGTGCCAATGCATCATTGTAAAGTAAGGCAGTTTAACACTGAAATAGCATGAAATAAAACAGTCGCTAAGCAGAAATATTTCACTTTAGGCCAAATCAGTCTAAAGCAAAATACTTTATTCCAAGCTACATAACACTGGGTAAAGTCAGCAAAGCTAAAATACACTTTTTCTGCCAGGGAATAATCTGGTAGAAAATTTCTGACCTGCCCTCTCTCTTGTATCAGTATTCCCACCCTATAAGAAACCTGTTCTTAATATGTTAGGATACTGAGAACTCACTGGAAAAATTTGTAACCACTTGGGAGGGGCCTTTGAAATGTTTTAAAACTCAGCCCTGTGCTTTGAAGAAGTTAAAGACATTCTGTTTGCATCAGACCTCTTGTCCAGCAGCATTTGTGTTAGAGCAAGTCAGTTCCCCCCAGCTCTAATTTCCCAGCAGTGCATGAGGTGACTCTGACAGTCCTCAAGGTAGGTGAAGATACATGGCCACTGAAGCACATTTTCTTCCAGTATGAGAGAGGTGGCACCACTCCTGGGTTCACCCTGTTTTTGCATAGGCCATTGTTTGTTAAGTAAACACAGGAAACAGGATGTGAAAGCTTAGATTCATCTGACTCCCTACAGGTTGGCTAAGTCTTACCCTCTATGTGACATGTTTTTACAAGTTTCTGAAAAACTTCCTAGTTTGCAGTGCAAAGAAAATAAAAATGAGGTAAATACCATGAAATGTGTGACTGGAAGTGGACTTTGTTTCTAATTAACATGCAAGAAGGGGAAGCAGGAGATTAAGAGTTCTGATCAGATTTCTGCTTTATCACGGGCATTAGCACAAGTAATCAAATAGGAAAATTGTGCACGATTTGGAGCATGATCCTGTTTTCAGTGCAGTCGCTGGTGGTTTTTTCACCCATTTTTTTGGATAAGATTCCTGGCCCTTAGTGCTTTCAGTTTTGTTGTATAGAAACTCAGACCTGCTTTTAATCATTTAATTATCATTTTCTGAATTATGTTCTTCCTATTTATTTGTACTACAGAAACTACAGCTATTCTTTCAAGTGCTTAAGTGCTGTCTGGATGGGTGGTCTAATTCTTCTTAAAAGTCAAAAGTGTTGAAAAAAACCCATCAAGTCCTGACATTAATTAGCTATTTATGGCTTCTTACTAAATGTCAGATTGTCATTTAGTGTAGCTTATAGAGCTTAAAAAATTTTAGCTTTGCTTATAAAGTAGACCCTGATTATATGGCACTTATCCTCCCTGAAATGATTTCTTTCTGTAGACAACCGGATGAAAGACCTTTAGCTGTAATTTCTAGTAATTTTTTCAGTATTTTTCCATTTGTTTAAGTAAAAGAATCCAAACAATCCTAGGCAGAAAACCAAATTACTGAAAAGATCATGGCTTTCTGCATAGGCCTTCAGTGAGCCAAGGGGATACTCTGTTTCAAAAGACTGTAATTAGTAACTAATTATATACATTCAACAAATAAACAATATAACATAAATATAAACTTTTGATGTTCAGAATAGTGAACATGAAAATCTAAGGGTGAGATTCTGCTGCCATCTATGACAATCCAGAATGCACTAAAACTAGTAGAAATAGCTCAGCTTCACACTTGCGCAAAATCAGTATTATACCCAAAGACTCCATTGCAAATCCATAAACTGGACTAATTTGTAACAGTGTCTATTAATTTTTTTTCCTTACATCTTAAAAAGACTTAAAGGTACCAGTGAAAGATCACTCTGCTACGCAATTTATTGATACATAAGGAAATGACAGTCCTTTCCCATAAACATTAGATTCTAAATATATATACACATACAAATATTTAAATCTTTTAAGGTAGTTTTTAATTTGGTACACCAGTTAAGCATGTGCATTTGTTAAGTAAATCAAAATGTGAAAAAGCTTCAGAATAGTGTACTATAACCTGCAGGAACTGCTTTCACTTTGTGAAATGATGTGGAAAATAGGGCTACAGTCCGGCTCCACAGTGGGGCTTAAGGACTGACATGGGACTGTGACAGCTTCTAGGGAAGCAATTCATCCACCTAAACAGAGATGTCTAGTGCAGGTTAAGATACACCCCTCCTCCCCCAAAAACTAAAAGCAGACATTTCATTTGAAAATGAGAGATGGATATGCCCCTTACCCTTTCCCTCCTTCAGGTAAAAAGAAAGGTTGGTTCACACCTCCAAGGTGTGGAGGTGCAGTTTAGTTCCCTCAGTGGGGCATGCTAATTCCAGGACCCGCAGAAATAGTAGCTGATTGGCGATTCCAGTGCAGATATATTTTGTGCTGGTTTTCCAGGGGTTATCATAGAATCATAGAATCATTAAGGTTGGAAAAGACTTCTAAGGTCATCAGGTCCAACCATCAACCCAACACACCATGCTTCCTAAACCATGCCCCAAAGTGCCATGTCTACGTGTCTTTTAAATACCTCCAGGGAGGGTGACTCCACCACCTCCCTGGGCAGCCTGTTCCAATGCCTGACCACTCCTTAAGTAAAGAATTTTTTTCTAATATCCAATCTAAACCTCCCCTGATGCAGCTTGAGGCCATTTCCTCTCATCCTATCACAAGTTACTTGGGAGAAGAGACCGACCCCCGCCTCGCTACAACCTCCTTTCAGGTAGTTGTAGAGAGCAATAATGTCTCCCCTCAGCCTCCTCTTCTCCAGACGAAACAACCCCAGCTCCCTCAGCTGCTCCTCATAAGACTTGTGCTCCAGACCCTTTGCCAGCTTCGTTGCCCTTCTCTGGACACGCTCCAGCACCTCAATGTCCTTCCTGTGTTGAGGGACAGAATTCTTAATGCTGGCACCGAGGCATAACATAATACCCTATTTACATCTTGTATAAGTATTTGTATGTATTTCCTGTTACAAATCCATCTTGATTGATCTGGTTCATCTTGTAATGGCCTCTGCCCAGTTACATTAGGCATGGGTGAAAATAAAACTGGATCTTACAGTCCTTTGGTTACCTGGCTGGCTCCCAGGCTTGGAGCTTGCTCTCAAGATTTCAGGAGCAAGTTTGTTGTTTGTATTAGAAACTCTAGAATGCATTGCCTGGCAGCCTTTATTGTCCAAGTCAAGCCCATACCACCTTCTATACATTTACATAGAACTGAGACATACAATTGCCATATGCTAGTTGAGCCAAAGCATTGCCTTTCGGCTGAGCTGGATTAACAAACTTTGTGTGCTTTTTGATCAATGACAAGGGCAAAGCAAACACATTAACCTAAGTCTCAGTGTCTAGAGGGCTAAGCTCAGACACAGGTGCAGACTTCTTCCAGTAGTAAATAATTAAGCTGGGATATAATATTAATAAAGATTTTAAAAACCAAAGCATTTACTGAAAGCAAGAAACGGGCTGATTCAAAAAAGTAATGAAGGTAACAAAATAACCTTCATTTTTCAGATGTGATTTCACTGGGTAAAAACTGGCTTGATAGCTGGGCCCAAAGAGTTGTGGTAAATGGATTTAAATCCCGTTGGCGGCTGGTCGCAAGTGATGTTCCCCAGGGCTCAGTATTTGGGCCAGTTCTATTTAATATCAGTGATCTGGATGATGGGAGCGAGTGCACCCTCAATAAGTTTGGAGATGATATCAAGTAGGGTGGGAGTGTTGAGCTGCTTGAGGGATCCCTCTTCAGAGGGATCTGGACAGGCTGGATTGATGGGCTGAGGCCAATTTTATGTGCCCAGTAGTTTCCTCATCAAAGAGGACTCAATGGGAATCTCTTTTTAAATGCAGGCTTGCCTTACCCTCCCACCATCAAAAAAAAAAAAAGCCCCAACAAAACTTCCACATGTACAGAAGTACGATTTTTCAACGTGACAGAGTTGGGTTTGCTGTGCCAAATTTTGATATGGTATTTTATTTTAAATGTGCTTCAAATAACATTTTGCAACAATTTTGGATGTATTTATTCAAGTATAAAAAAATAAATGTGCATGGAGAAATGTGGTTAATTAAGTTAGGCATGATAGTGGGAAAATGCAGTTTCTTATGCAGTCATTTCGGTTGAACTTTAATCTGCTAACTAAATCTGTCTTAAATGACCACTAAAATAAACCAAAAGTGTGCTGCCATAGTCATGCTTTTTTATCCCATCCTTTACCCCATGCATCCTCTCTTCGTCAATTTGTATTGTAAGCTTTTGAGGGCTAGCTACTTTGCAGGGTTTGTCCAGTGCCTAGCATTATCAGCCTTCATTCTGACTTTCTGTTTGGACATTGTTTTAATGCACAGAATTAATAATGTGAGATTATGAGAAAAGTGCCTCCTGAACAAATTTTGCTATATTTAGATTTATTGGCATTCTGTTTAGGCACTTATATATGCTCTGCACTATCCATAACTTAACACTAATAAAGGGATGAATTCCACCTTCACGTGATTTAATAATGTTAACCTGATAACATGACTTTTTCAGGCATGAGAGTAAGATCATACAAACTGAGTCTCTTACAGCAAGCAGCTATGCCTTAGATAACGTCATTTTCCATTTATGTTAACATCATCTGTGCTAGCAAAAGCATGGCAGGTACTGTCAGCTTCTTGTATTTCTTGTGGAAAAATTATGAAAGCATAAATTCCAATTTCATCTTCAGGGGAAAATGTGCATAACAAAAATCAAAGCAAGCTCTCTGTGGTTGATGCTAAATGCAGCTCTGCACAGTTGGTATGCTAAATGAATGCTCAGGGAGGGGTTCTGGCCTTTCATAAGATATATAACCTGTGGAACTTTGTTTCTTCTCTCCTTACCATTTAGAAGAAGAAAGCCTTGCAAGGCCATTCCCTATGACCACAACCCCTTGACTTCCATTCAAGCCATAGGGATACGGTATTTTTCCATCTTTAACTTCCATATGGTAAAGTAGGGGAATTAAATCTTTTTCCCTCTCCCTATTTTCTTCTATCTAACTTCCAGACCTAATCCCAACTTGGACTGCAGGCGATGCCCAGAAGGACATTCAGGTCTACAATTTAGGAGGCAATGTGGCAGAGCTTAGTGATCTTGTTCTCCCTGCCAGAGCATCCCATGGAGTTTTCACTTAGGATAGAAAAGGTTGATGGTTTCACTTAGAAAAAATAATACCTAAATGTGAGGAGAAAGGCAAGGAGAGACATTGCTTTGAGTACTTAAACCCTCACTACTTCTTGTTTTGTTTAGGAGATTAAAGACTTAGGAAATTAAAAAGACAGTTTCTTGCAAATTAGGAACAGCTGCTTATAAGCATAAGGGCCTGTCCCGATCTTAACTCCCCCTCTACAAGTTATTTTAAAGGGAACAATAAATTTTTGCATAGTTTGATGACCATTGTTCTTATACACTGTGTTTTTATTATAGTACGTACTCTTTAGTTTCATCCTTTGAGATTTGACCTTGCAAAGCATTTATACAGATGAGCACAAGTATGTAATTTATTATTAAAACTTTCTATAGTTAATATTCAGGCCTTTGGGATATCTGTGCTTTTGTGCACTAAAAAGGCAAAAGTGACAGCTTTAGTTTTGCCTGAAGAATCCAACAAAATAACACTGGTTCTTTCATTGGGCTCCAAGGTATTCTTGCAAAAGTGCATCATTCTTTTGTGAATTGCTATAATCTCATATATTTCTTTTTCCCTCTCTGAAATCATTGCCACTTTTCACCACATGAATCTTTCATAACTTGTTTTTGCTCATTCTGGTTCTCGGAGCAAGGAGGGGAATCTCTCTGGTGGTACTGCGTGTGTGTGGTCTGGAGCACGTAGCCGTACAACTTAGCTCTTTGTGAAGAACAAAAGGTCTGCAAGTAAGTTTTGTTGATGATAGTATTGCAACATAGATCCAGTGCGGCCATGCATCTGCAAAATGAGATTCTTCCTGTGACCTGCTGGAACTTGTGTTCCAGCAGAAGACCAGATGACATAGTCATTTTTATAAACCAGAAGTTCTCATGTCTTGTGTAGGTATATCTTGAGTGTTGACAGATGGGTTCTTTAAGCCTCTGCTGTCTGCTTTTTATCTCTTGCACTAGAATGAATTTAACCTCAGCTGAAGACATAGCAGGAGAGGGTTTATTATTATATGTATTACAGTTTGGGCAACAGTCAAAATTGCTATCACCTGGGCTCCAAGAAAACCTTTATTATTGCACAGGTATGGTGGTGCCTTTCTGCAGGTGGCCAGATGCCTCCCCTTGTTTCTCCAGGACACACTACACGTATCTAAGAACAAAGTAGAAAGGAAGGAAAGAGAAAATCACACAGGTTATATTCTCTTCCTTTGCATTGTTCTCTTCCTGTGCCCTTTAGCTGTATTTACCATTCTTCCCCTGGGGTGCTGTATCATCCTTTACATAGTTGCCCCCAAATTACTAATGTATTGTTCAGTCCTACTATATATATATACTTTCTGTACTGATGTGCCAAAAATCTCTTTTCTGATTCCAAAGCTGCCAAGTGAGAAAAGCACAGTGAATGTTAAAGGCTATTTAGAGTAGCTTGTAGGACAGGTACTGAGATGAAAAATCATCAGTAAAATATTACTTTTCCAGTGGGGAAAAAATCCAGGTGCGGCATGCTCTAATAGGAGTATATTTTGTCTACAGAACATTCACCTTCTGCTTTTTGGTTCAGTGGTTTGGAATGGGTGTTAAATGGAATGCTCAGCCAAACTACACCATAAACAACCTCTGCATAGTGAATGATGCCCAGTCTATCTTATGATGACTTGCTAATATTCATAGTCTAACTGCATGTCTCATGCTTATGTTTTATGGAGAACAAAACTCTGACCTTTCATGTCCAGACCTGAAGTGGGAGAACTGGATTATGCTATCCTTACAAGGACAAGGATAATTCTGTGGGGAGGGAATACTCTATATATCCCATCTTTCTAGTGCTCCCTGAAAGAGCATTTTGTGCAACCTGCAATATAAAATAATGTGGCAGAGATGGGGTTCCTCTCTGTAGGTCAGCCTCTGGGTCCAAGCAGCAGTACCTGGGTCCTGCTTCTGGTAGATGTTCATCTGATGTGTTTCTAAAGAGCTCCAGTAGCCTCCCTTTCCCTGACAATCTAGTCCAGTCCAGGGTATCCTTATCATTAGAAAATTTGTCCTAATGACTGACATAAATTTATACTGCTGTTGCTTGAACCCAGTTATTCCTTGCTGTCATCCACTAGGGACATCAAAATGCATTATTGTCCTCCTTTGTCAGCAGCTGTATATGTGCTTAAAAATTCACATGCCCCCCTCCAAACTGTAAACTGCACCCGTAGAAAATAGCAGAAACTACGATTTTTCAGCCACTGAAGGCTTGCAACCATGTGGACCAGATTCCTCTTTACACTGCTGAAAAGTATGCTAACTAGCATCCTCCGTTTGATGTGTTCACAGAGGCTTTAGTTCATAAGTATATACACTGTTGTTTGCACACACTAATGGTAGGAGGACTTAAGGAGGTCTTAAGGAACTAGCAAAAAATAGACCCTTTGAACCTCCTTCCCCTCATCCCCTCTCCCCCTCACTTGGGCCACACAGATTTAAAAACTACTTTCAGATCCATAAGGATGCATCTTAATGGATTTGCAAGAATAATTAATTCTTGTTTTTACAGAGTATTTTTTTAATTTTGAATTTTTGAAGTGTTGCGGAAACACTAATTAATTCAACTTAACTGTATTTACTGTGTGAAAGATACTGCAGTGGTAAGCCAACTTCACAAAATAGGAAATGACACTGGTCAGGTTCCATGCAAAATTGGGGATGAATAAAACTAGATGTCTTAACAAGCGGTCCAATTTTCAGAGGGTCTAAGCCCTCGTTCGTGGTACAAGTTTTACAAGTATCTACTTATGGTCACTAATGGAACTGAATTGACCAACTATTGAAAAGGAAACAGAATACTTAAAAACTTTTTTCTCATCTTTTGCAATTAATCTTTCTTTTTTTTTATTATAATTGTTTCCCTACTTTCCAAACACATTTTCAGAAGATACTGTAAGAAGAGATGCAGCAAGACTATTTTCTACAGGCTTAGTGGCTTTATTACCTTCTTTGATTCTTTTTACTTTGTTTAAATACAGGCATTCAGGAAAAACATAGTCTGTATTAACCATTGGAATGAACATAAGTCTTAGTTGGTTGACCCCAATCTATCTCTGATGACAACTAAACAAAGAAATACAAACTCACTTCCATATGTTGCTTAATATTTGCACTCAGCCAGATATCTAAACATTCTGAGAATCTGGTCATTCAGCATTGCAGGGAAACTTCAATGAGCTTTTGGGGGAACAAGGGATGCAGGATGCAACCCCCTAACGTGAAGCTTGCCAGACTAAAATTAGATGCATTAAGGAATTTTTATGGACACTTGCAACTATTTCTTCTTGGAACGCAGTAACATTCAACAAAATTAGTACCTATGTCTTACACCAGCTGGGGGAAAATATGTAAATTTTTCAAAATCTTAATTATTTCTTTGTTTTAGATCTAGACACAATCTGGCTGCAAAAATTTATTTTCCCTGTAATCAAGGATTTTTAATCAGTCTTTTTACCCTTAAAATTTTAAGGCAATAAAATATTCTGTACAAAGTTAGAAGGTAAAACTTTGACAAAGTCCTGCTGTGTGAGGACAGATGGTTACATTTTAAATTAAATGCTTCATAAACATAGGTAATTTCCTCTGGAATTTTGATTTGGGAACTACAGTTCTGACTTTGGACATTTTTTAGATCAACACTTTAAATTCTTATTTTTGGAGAGACTTTTCACTTTCATTGACTTCAGCATTGGGGATTAAAAAATCAAAACCACAAGAGAGTGTTTGTTTTTGCTGAAAAAAACATACTTTGAGACCCACCCCCAAGATGTATATAAAAGAATGTGGCTTTTTTTAATGGAGATATTTGAGCATGGTAGTTTTTTTGTTTTGTTTTGTTTTAAATTCAGGCAAATTTAGAAATTATACATAGCCTGCATGAGAGAGAAAACTCATTCTTCACATAGCCTGATTGGTTATTCATATACTTTTAGCGTGTGCAAAAAGCCTAAACATTTTGCTATTTGACAGTGTCCAAGTAGAGGAAATAATGACTTAACTTTTATCAAATGGAAATTTGAATATATCCTGGAAATTGCAATGGATTAGTTGGGAATAAAGTAACTAAAGAAATGTTGGCATTGCTGCTCTAGTAGTGGTAAATGCCCCAGGCTGCAGTTACACAATCACAGAATCACAGAATCACAGAATGGTAGGGGTTGGAAGGGACCTCTGGAGATCATCTTGTCCAATCCCCCTGCTTGAGCAGGCACACCTAGAGCAGGGGGCACAGGACCACGTCCAGACGGGTTTTGAATGTCTTCAGGGAAGGAGACTCCACAGCCTCTCTGGGCAGCCTGTGCCACTGCTCTGGCACCCGCACAGGAAAGAAGTTTTGTCTCATACTTAAGTGGAACTTCCTGTGTTCCACCTTGTGCCCATTGCCCCTTGTCCTGTCATTGGGCACCACTGGAAAGAGTCCAGCCCCATCGTCCTGACACCCTCCCTTTAGATATTTATAAGCATTGATAAGATCCCCCCTCAGTCTTCAGATCAGTTTGGAGTTTTTTGCAGTACTAAGATTATGGGGGGATGGGAGTGTGGGGCTTGTTTGTATGACTTTGAAGCATATTCCCATTATTTTTCTCATTTTTCTGTAAAACTTCTTTTGTAACATATTAGCTGCACTAGGAATTTATTAAATTTGAAGCAGCTAAAAGATATGGACTGATTTCAGCTCAGCACATCCATCTTTAACCTAGCCTGCTACAGTCTTCCCTGATGCCCTTATGTCAACTGACTTTGAGTTTTTGTGTCTGCAATGAAAGTTTTTTGACCTTGAATTTGGCAGGAAAGAGATCTAGGAGAATTCAGGAGCATTATGGATTATAGGAACAGACAATACAACCACATTGATTTGCATAAGTCAAAGGGACTTAGATGCAAAACTACAAAGGTAGGAAAAGACAAGGGTAAAATTGGAGGGGACAGAAATTTTATCCCTTGAGCCAGTACATGTGCATTCACATAAAAACTAGTTAGTACTGGTAGAGTGTTGTGTGGCTTGAGGCTCCAGAACCAGCTGACTGAGGTGATGAGTGTGCACCGTTTGGTCTGGCGTGGATCAGGCTCTCTTTCCTCCATCTGCCTTTCCAGGAAAGTGAAAGAGGTGAAGACTTGGCATTAAGCTGGGATCCACTTGAAGATGGCAAAGCTTGGAGAGGGCAAGGCTTCTCCCAGCCTTTTGATTTCCGATTCTTGAGAGCAGACCCGTGGCAAGAAAAAGTAACACAGACAAATTTGCTACTATACTCCAATGTGACTAAAAGCAGGGGAATAGTGACTTTCAAAGGTTAAGGATACAGCCTTCACAGTTAATCAGACCCCATTGTCTGCTGTCCACATCAAGGAGACTGCCTGACAGCTTTGCAAAAGAGACACATGGATACACACACAAATTAAATTACCAGGATTGCTCTCACTGGAACCTGCTTCAAGAGCAGCATTATGCACACATGTAAGCGCTCACAGTTTGGGGCCTGCTGTACAATGCATATACTTTGTCCATTAAAAGCTACTTTTGATTTACTTCAAAATCTCACTTTTCTCTCCTTCCTCATCTTCTGTACTTAATCCCATGCATTAGTAAGACTTAATTAGCTGTGCTGCTCTGGACCTGCGTATCTTATCACCTGTTCAACAATCCATGGGAGATCATAAAGCTAAGTACCTTTGTGTAGAACTAAATATTTTTTCTTTAAAAATAACAGGATAAACATATCAAACACAGCTTTCCTTTTTTCCTTTGCTGTAAGCAAGCAAATGTCTTTGGAAAGGGTGTTTTTGATCGTATGCTTAGGAGAAAGGGTGGTTTTGATGATATGTTTAGGAGTTGGGAGACAGCCTTGCAAGGGGAAAGTTTATTGAATACTTAGAGGGAGCAGCTTGCATAAACTGTCCCCAGTTCTGCAGAGCTGCTCTTTGCATGTGGTGTTGGTTTTGGTTTTGGTCTTTTTTTTTTTTTTTCCCCCCCGAAGGCAGCCTGCAGCGCCGAATTTGGCTGTAAATAACAAAAGCCTGGCAGAGAGCAAGCCCAAGTCACCTACCTGCCCCTGAAATGCCAAAAGCACCAGAAGACTGGGGCAGAGGGAATGGGGAACAGCGCAAAAGCTCAGACACTGGGCAAATGAAAAGATTACCACAGCTGAGGACCATTTCCTGGTATTTCACTGCTTTTTTTTTTGCCTTTTTTTTTTTTTTAACAAGCAGGAGGGTGGGGTGGGGGATGGGGGGGAAGGGTCTGGAAAATATTAAATTGGCCCAGAGGGCATTTTTTTAAAAATCTGGAATTTTGCAGGCATTAACTGTCTGGTGCATGGCTGTGTGTTTTTCTTGGAAATCCAGCACAGTTATGTAACATGTTCGGGCTTTTTAAACTTTCTTTTCTTTTCAAGGTAGCACCAGAGCTTCTGGCTAATGTTTTAATCATTATAACAAAGCAAGTTTTAAGTATGTGTTCTTACTTTTCATGAATAGCTAAGCTGATTTAAGAGCAAACACAAAACCTGAACAATTCTCATTCAGATCTGCATTTATGCAGAGGTTTGCCTTTCTCTTTCTGCTGTGTGAGTCCCACTGTAAAGCGGCTTTTGACAAAAGATGATACCCTTAGCTTATTTACTTTCAGAGTGAGGCTTTATTTGGGGTGGAAGAGTTAAGGACATAACTATATGGGGAGCACTTTAAATGTTTTAGCATAACCCCCTTTTCTTTCTAATCTTTCCAGACACGTATACCGGGATTATAAAACACATGTCTTTTCATTATGTTTCTCAGACATAGTGAAGTTGTTAAGTCTGTCACATCTGTCTGTCCTTTTTCGACCTCCCACATTTTTGGCTTGGGGTGAAAGAGCAGTGTTTCCCCCATAATCGAATAGCAGAACAGGAAAGGAGGTGTTCCTGCAGCTGAATAGCAGACCATGATAATGACATCTTCTCTGAAGCCATTTAACACTGGCCTCTTTGGGAGGAAAACTCTTTTGGTTAGGTTTTATTTCTGGTGTATCAAAAGGAGAGTTTAAAGGAGGTAGTGGAGAGAGGTAAGAGAAAGGCCAGAGTGTTTCTTTTTGACGTGTGAAGCTTGTTCAGTTTTCTCCAAAACAATCCACAGGAATTAGTTTATTGCACATGCTGGTCTCAGGTTGTGACCCAGGGTAGTTACAGGTCTTGGATAAATGTGTCGTGGAGATTCAGTTCTTAGTTCTTGACGGGAATTACATTCACACAGTTTTTGTCTAAACAAAGCTCAGAATAGTTTTTAAAAGTATCTCAGTAATAATGTTACTTAAAAGAGGAACAGAGGAATTAAAGGAATTTTGACAATGTAATGAGGCTATGATTGTCTTGGGGAACTTTCAATTTCTGGCTTAACTATACAGTTCACCCATATGTGTGTCACAATGAGATTCAGGCTTATTTTATTCCACTTCCCTCATACTCATGCTGTATTCAGATCTGGAACCTGATTAGGACAGCCAGGGTATCAGCTCCACCATGGCAGAGCTCTTTACTGCTATTGGCATAAAATGTTGCTGGTACCAGAGTCAACCAACATATAGTAGCTTTTATTGCGATAAATCCGTGGGCCCTGATGGGAAGCACCCAGGAGTGCTGAGGGAGCTGGCAGATGTCATAACAAGGCCACTCTGGATAATTTTTGCTCAGTCATGGCAGTGGGAGAAGTGCCTGTACACTGAAGGAAAGAAAATGTCAGTCCTATCTTCAATATAGGCAAGAAGGAGGAGCCAGGGAACTATAAGCTGGTCAGCCTCACCTCAGTCTCTGGGAAGGGGATGGAGCAGCTTATCCTGGAAAACCTATCCAGGTGCATGAAGGACAACAAACTCCTCAGGCATAGTCAGCATGGCATCACCAAGGGGAAGTCATGCTTGACCAACCTGATAACCTTCTACAATAAACTGATGCACTTGGTAGATGAAGGGAGAGCGGTGGCTGGCATCTACTGGGCCTTCAGTAAAGAGTAAAGCCTCTGACACTGTCTCCCATAAGATCCTCATAGTCCCTCATGGTATTGATATAGGAGCTGGATGAGCAGACAGTGAGGTGGATTGAAAACTAGCTGAATGACTGGGCCCTGAGGGTCGTGGAACCAAGTCTAGTTGGAGGTTGGTAACTAGTGGTGTACCCCAGGAGTCAATACTGAGTCCAGTCCTGTTTAATGTCTTTGTTAGTGATCTGCATGACGGGGCAGAGGGTGTTTGCCAATGACACAAAGTTGGCAGAAGTGGCTGATATGGGCCAGAGGGGCGTGCTGCCATTGAGCACAACCTTGACAGGCTGGAGAAATGGACATACAGGAACGTCTCGAGGTTCATCAAGGAGAAATGCAAAGTCCCACACCTGTTAAGGAACAATGCCACATACCAGTATATGCTGGGGGCCACTCAGCTGGAAAGCAGCTTGGCAGAAAAGGACCTGGGGGTCCCGGTGAACACCAAGTTGAACAAGAGCCAGCAATGTGAGCTTGCAGCAGAGGAGGCTACCAGTATCCTGGGCCACATTAGGCCACATTGGGTCACATTAGGTGAAGTATTGCCAGTGGGCCAAGAGAGGTGATCCTTTCCCTCTACCCAGCACTGGTGAGGCCACCCCTGGAGTCGTGGGCTCCCCAGTACAAGAGAAACATGGACATACTGAAGAGAGTCCAGTGAAGGGCCACAAAGATGATTAAAAGACTAGAGCATCTCTCCATTGAGGAAAGGCTGAGAGAGCTGGGACTGTTCAGTGTGTACAAGAGAAGGCTCAGGGGGATCTCATTAATGTCTATAAGTACCTGAATGGAGGGTGCAAAGAGGACAGAGCCAGGCTCTTGTCAGTGGTGCCCAGTGACAAGGCCGGAGGCAGTGGGCACAAACTGAGACACAGGAGGTTTCCTCTGAATGTCATGAAACACTTTTTTACTGTGAAGGTGACTGAGCACTAGGAGAGGTTGCCCAGAGAGGTGGTGGAATCTCCAGCCTTGGAGATATTCAAAAGCCATCTGGACATGGTCCTGGGCAACCGGTGCTAGGTGGCCCTCTTTGAACAGATGACCAGATGACCTCCAGAGGTCCCTTCCAACCTCAAGCTACATGTGATTCTGCTAGTATTCATCACTCCACCACTCCACATCATTCCACTGGTGTCAGAGGGTCTAGGTACTGCTCTGCATAGCTGAGGTACCATTTCACCTTCTCCAGAAGAGAGTACTTAGTTTCTTCAGTCTTTAGAACTGGACGCTACCTCTAAATTCCTTGCCAAAAAGCATCACTATTTGTGCAGACTTTGAAAAATGTGAAGTGTTATAGAAAAGTACATTCCTTCTTACTTTTGCTTGGCTCTTAGATTGTGCCATTTAAAGATGTACATTAAATGCAATTTATTATTTCTCTCACAAAACACTGTTGACTGAGTTCTGTTCAAAACTGGCATAGATTGATCTATCCTATTTAATACTTCTTATTTTTTGTCAGCCCAAGCAGAATGAGCTGGCTGACATTTTTCTTCTAAAAACATAATTTTTGTTATGTCCAGATTATCTGAATAATAAGAAACAGCCTGTTAGCACATACTGCTAAGGCTAATGGGAATCTTTTGGCAGCCATACATTGGAATAACAGAACTGTTCAGTACAGAGGGAAGCTAAGTATTTGAAGAACAGAAGACTGAGAACAGGGTTGCACAACCCTGACAATATGTGCAAAATTTAGGAGCTGCTCCTGGTCCCACTGCAGCAACGCTAAAAATTCCCTGAGCTTTTGAAAGAAATTCTAATAACTGCTGTGTAATCCATTCTTTCTCTGTAGATGTTCCAATACAGAAGCAGGGTCATGAAATGAATATAATTTTTGTGCTGCTTAGTAGAAATAATGGCACCACAAGGAAAATGTTCCTCTTGCCTGACTAATAATCCCTCTCTCACCAAATAACTGGCTATAATTTTGTTAATGACTTCAGACTGGTGTAGTTCCTGGAGAGTTAATGGCAGACTTGATGCTAATATGCCTAGCTTTGCCTCGGGCTGTGGTCATTATTCTCTAGGAAGTGATCTATGTCTGAGCTACAGTTAGTTAATTTGAAATCACTACACATTTGTGCATTTTTTGTTACTTCTTGCCCCATACTCCTTGGTCCTCCCCAACCTCTCTCTGGTTTTGCTAGTGACAAGGCTGAAACCCATCTTTTCTAACTGCTAACAATAGTGGAGGAAGTAGGAGGGGGACTGAATAGTTAAGGAAACTCCTTCTTCATTCCTATTTACTTAAATACTTGCCCCTTCTATAAATAAAAACTCATTTGCTACTGTCTTTAAAAAGACACCCTTTTCATTGCAGGTACTGCACTGGATCAGGTTTGTGGTAATGAGTTCCCTGAAGTACCAATTAATGGAAGTTGAGAGTGCTTGACATGTCAAGGACAGGGTCACCACCTTGTAGAACCCACAGATATAATTCCCTTCTAATTATGAACAAATAACCTCTGAATATATTTGCATACAGGTGCCAGAGTCAAGGACTAATCCAGACGGGAAATTGGCATTTGAGTCTGAAAATGCTCTTGGTTACCCCCATTAAAGAAAGTTGTAATAACATTCTTGTGATCTCTTTTGGAAGGTTAGCTGACAAGCTGCCTAGCTGCATTTGAAGAATCTATATACAAAGGGAAGTGATAGCACTAGTCAAAAAAGCTATAACCATAGTTACCTACTAGCAGCATGACTCTCTGTCCCCTTCTAATTCTTGATTCTACTTTGGTTTTGAGAAAATAGATACTGGTTTGGTTTTTTTTTAATACCAGAACAAGCAGCAGAGCCATATGAGACATTGGCTTGATTAGTTAAGCTTTGCAAACCCTTTCACACATACCAAGTCATATTTAGAAGATGACAGTAATTAGAAGTAGGGTCAAAGCACTAAAGCAATGGAAGTAATCATTCCAGTAAGGTGGAACAGTGAAAAGTCTTTCAGAAGGGGTTGACATTTCCACATGTATACTATTTCATTTCTGCAAAGGGATTTCAAACCTGACAATAGCCATTCCTATACTGTCAAAGTAACAATACTGACTTCAGTTCTCTCCTCTTCCTGCCTCTTACTTGCGTATCAGTCAAAATGACCAGATGAGCTCCCCTTGAAGTGGATGAGCCAGTACAACTGCCAGTTGGAGAGGTTGCTTTTGACTAGCTCATAAAAATCACCTTCACATACACATTCCCATATTACAACTCCAGTCAGTTTGGGATATTTCAAACACAGCTCATTAGTCATGATTTGTGACTTCTCAAGGAAAAGCTTACAAGATAATATCAGACCTACGAGTTATCTAAGAATAGCTCCTCCTGTACAATGACCCTTTCTCCCTTAATCTATTCCTCATCCTGCAGAAATAATCCATTTGTGCATTCAGACTCTTTGAACGCAGAGTTCATGCAATGGAGGGCAGGAGGAGAAACACGGGAAGATTTATGCAGAGAAAATAAGCTGACAGCCCAGCAACGACCCCAAGTTGGCTACTCAGTGTATACCTGAACTCCTTCATGCATGAGATCAACTCATTTTATGAAGTAAAATGACTTAAGTCACTTGAAGTCAAGCGCCTGGCATAATAGGGGCCAAGTACTCAACTAGAACATTGGAATGGTACAAATAAATAATAATAATGTTAAAAGCCATTTAATTAATTTTCTTTTTTAGCTGTCTAGAAGACATATTGTTTTGACCTAAATCATAACATGCCAGATGTTATCACAACACAAATATTCAGAACTGACTTCTCATCTCTTCTTTTCCTTGAGGAAAACCAAAACTGATAGACCCAGTTCCTCCAAATCTATTTTAAGATGCCTCTGCTAGAACACTGATATTCAAAAGTTTGAGAATAGGTAATGAATTCACTCTGCTGTTCAGTTACAGACATCTTTTACAGCATGACAGTCAAGTAAATGTGTCTTGAACTTCTCAGGATGCATCGGGGGCGTGGAAGCACTGATTTATACTGTGTCCTTTTCTGCAGAAGAGGAAACTTGGAAACCCAAAGAGAAGAGAGCTGACAGTGAAAGGTTTTGCCCGTGATCCCTTAATTATAGTAGTAAGAGTTATCCAGTGTTACTCCCTTAGGTCCTGGTGGGAGCTACAGATTCTGTGTTGTGAGTAAAGGAGCTGTGCCTTTCCTAAAGCTGGAGATCTAAGAATTGAAACATGCAAATTTACAGCACATTTCTGCAAAACTAAGCTGCACAGGATAGCAAACGTCTTTGGCAAAGAGGGAAACAGAGCTCCTGTCTCGAAGCTTACAGTGCTGCGCTTCCATCACATGGTTATCCTTCCTGCCCCTTAGGAGTATTCATCCTCTTGCAGGGAGGGAAAATAAGTTCTGTTAAAAACTAAAGGGAATTAATTAACGTACACAGGCAGGCAGATTATACAAAGAAACAGGAAATTCCTGTAGGTTCTCCCCTTCTGAAACTGTTTTCAAAGCAAGTCTTGGTATCGACCTTAAATACCCGTTTTTCTCTCTCAAGTTACTTGGGTACTATCAGCTTGCTTTAGTGACAGACCGCTGGAAAGCTCACTCTTCTTCTGCACAAAAGCAGCGCGCCCTCTGAAGCAGACTGTTTTGCGAGTTACTACTTTCGTTGTTATTGTATCCATACCACTCAGTGATCCAAAAACCCTCCCACCAGGATAGGGAAGGCTAAGTTTCCCCAGCTGGAGACAGAGCTTTCGGCACCGGCTCTCTGATTTGTCGTGCTGGCCCCGGAGGGGGCACGGTGTGGTCAGCTCGGGAGTCCGGTAACAAAAGGGGAAGCGGAGGGAGAAGGAGCCGGGAGAGCGGCCGAGCGGGTGGCAGCCGGGGGGGCTCAGCCCGGCACCGGCACCGGCGGCGCAGGGGTGGGGGCTCATGGCCGCCGCCGGCGGGTGAGGAGCGGGCCGAGGGCAGAGCCCCGGGGCCGCGCTGGAGGCGAGGAGCGGCCGGGCGCGCCCCATGGGCGGCCGGGCCAGCCTGGCGTGTCGCGGCAGGGAGCTCCGTCCCCTGCCCCGCCGCCGCTCGGCGCAAGGAGAGGCCGAGACGATGATTCAGGTACGCGGGTTGTGCTCCCCAGCCCCGGCGCGGAGAGGGGAGGGGTGGGGGGGCAGCAGGGCGGCTTGCGGCGCTGCCGGGGCCGCCGCCACCCCCGCCGGGCTCGGTGCCGCGGCCGAAGGGCGGGCCGCGGGGAGGCGCCTGCGCCCGGTACCGGGAGCATCGCCTCGCATCGCCGGGCCTGCCCGCGGGGCGCCGGGGACAGCCCCGCTCCGCTCCGCACGGCCCGGGGCGGCGGGGCCTTCGCGGCCGCCGCGGCACCCGGAGGGCAACGGCGCGGCTGCGCGGGGCGGTGTCTCGGCGCCCTCCGAAAGGCGGGCCGGGGCTGCCCCGCGCCCAGGCTGAGCCCGGCGGCCGCCTCCGGGCGCCCCGGCGACGGGTGGCTCGTCCCGGCGGGCCGGCTCGGCGGCGGGTGGGGAGCCCGCCGAGCCCCGCCGGCAGCGCCCAGCTCCCAGCTCCCCGCTGGCAGCGGCCGCACCGGGCACACGCCAGGGGAGGCGGCGGCCCTCCTGCTCGTGTCCTCTTGCCTTCGGATATGCACCTGAATCGCTTTTTGGGGCGGTTACGGAAAAGAAATGTCCAAAAATGAGGATGGGTTGATAATCCTGAAGTACATGTACCAACTTTTCACGGGTATGAAGGTTTGATCAACTTTAAATAATTCTGGTTTTAAACCCATTTGATCTCAGTGATGGGTTCCCTTTGCTTTATGACTGTGAACAAAACCAGACAAACTGCCAAAATAGCAGCCTGTCGGCACAACTGCAAATAGGAAGTACCAGAAACCTCTCTAGAGCATTAGGCGAGAGCCTCAGCGCCACGGAACTCATTCCAGAGGCTCATTCAAGCATCTCTATTTCTGGTTTGCTAAGCAAACCTCTGGACCTTTGAAGTTTCATGCACTTCCTTCTGCGTCACCTCTGAAAGCTTGATTCAACAATGGATGTAAATTAATTTTAAGCATATGTTTAAATGTTTTTGCTGACTTGGGCTCAGCACACTATAGCATTCTCCCTCCCCTCTTGCATGCTTAAGTGATCAACCTCTCTCATTTCAAATCCCTTCTGAAAACATACTGTTACTGTTGAAACCTTTTAGGATTGGTTTCCCAGAAATTAATGAATAATACACCACACAAGTGGTAAACTGTGGATATATGCACTAAATAATCTTTATTGGTTTTCAGCTCCCTTTGGCCATCTCATGTGCACTCTATCTGTGAAACCATCTCCATCACTCTTGTGTCTAACATTTCAAACCAAGCAGCTTCAAATAACCATTTTATTATAACAAGCTGCCAAGAAAATATCTGAGTGTATGTTTCGCTGCCAGAATTGCTTTCCTCTGAGGTGTAAAATGGCCAGTGTTCAGCTGTAGACAAGTGACTCATTTAAAGGGCTGAAATTTTTGCCTTCTCTCAGGTTTAGGAGAAAGAGCTTTATTCCATTTGAAAGCATATTCAATGATCTCCAGTGATCTCTTGCCAGAGAAACATTAGCCTGTGACCTTAGGCAAAATAATGAACCTGAAAATCATAATGTTACAATGGCAAGAAAATTGTTGTAATGAAGTTTTGGGGTTTTTTTTCCAGGGATTGATAAATACCAATTTTCTAGTAACTCTTAGCTCCAGCACTGTCAGTCCAATTTCAGAATCTTAATGCAGCATGCTTTACTAGACAGAAGATTACTGACTGGTTGTTCTGCAGTGACTCGGTTGGCACCAGGACCCCTGTTTTTCTGGATGCTCTTGAAACACATTAAGAAAATGTTCCATGCTATATGACTTTGGGAGCAAATACCATGCCTTGTTCTCTTTTTCATGCCAGCACTTATATTATTAGGTCTTAGTTAGGGATGGGTAACCCTATTGCTCAGAAACAGTGTCATGCTGCTCTGGTACCTGTTTGCCATGACAGTTTTGCCCCACCACGCTTTGGTTCCTGCTTTTCTTTGTGGCTGCCTATGGCTGCTAACTGAGAGTCTGCTGCTCAGAGAGCTCTCCAGCTAATGAATGTTAAAAATGTTGCTGAGGAGCAACTCCTTTTCAACTAGATTTTACTTCCAAGTTTGTTTTTGATTCTTCCTTTCCCTGTTAAGATATCCTGAAGGATCATTGAACCTGAACGTTGAACCCAGAAGCAAGAGAACAAGCTAAATGATATAAAACTCCTCTTTCTGTGACACCTAAAATGACAGAGGGAGAGTAAAACCAAGCGACAAGATAAAGAAATCTGGTAGTTCCTTAGTACCAGTCCGTAGGGATATAGCAGGGACTGCTGGGGCTAAGAAGAGCTTCACCACCCTCATACCAAGCTCCATGAGATGGATGGTCTGCATTCTTCTCTTATTATATATTAGTATAAATCAAGAGTTTCTTCTCTGAAACCAATGTATTTCATCAGTTTTCAATTAGTGTGAGTGATAGGGGAAGCTGGGCCAGTAATTCTCAAAATATTTGTCATAAAATGAGTTCAAATGACGGAGTAGTCTACAAAGCTGGCATAGGCTCCAATTTATGCTGTTATTATGGAACAAAAAACATGTGGGCAGGATGTATTAACATCAGTGGCTTTATTTTACATCTGGAACATGCAAAAGGAGGCAACAAGCTACAGCTGAAAATATGAGCTTTCTATATTGTTGAATTTCTATTGATCTTTCTCTTCCAGCAGGAAGATATATAATTATATGGCAGGCCATCTGAATTTCCACCACTTGGTGGTTAAAATAATTGTTATATGAGACATTGTGCCTCAGAATATGCCAAAACATCTTAACACAAAGTTGAGGGGAAAATAGCATAAATTTGAATGTAGGAAGGTGTTTTAAAGAGTGAGGGGGATTGTTTGTTTTATATTTTCAAGGGGAGGGGTAGATTTTTCTAGTATGATTACACTAGAGAACTGTTTTTCTCTTTGAATCAATGAAATTGAGCTAACTTAAAATTGGCACTAATGCCACAGGTTTATAATTATGGTTTTTTTTGGTTAGGTCTCATCCTTGGGTGGTTTATGGGCTTTCTGTGAGGGGCTGCTGTGACAGTGATTATTGAATTCCCTGTCCAGCCTGGATTAGAGGCAGGACTGAATGCAAGCACCAGCCCTGACTCAGTTTCTGTAGGCAGTCCGTCCTGAGCAGATCCCAGTGTTACCTGAAAACTCATTGTCTTAATCTTTACATTTTAACCACATCTTTAAATTTCTTTTTCTTTGTGTATAATATTGTAAGGGAGGTCAGACTTCTTAGAGGAGCAATTCTTGGGATTTTTTTTTCCTTGGAACCTGAGAGTGGGGGATAGGAACTTGTTTGCATACAGTTTCTGATAATTTCAGTTCAAGGACTGGTGTTTTTACAGCTCATAACATTTTATCATAAAAAGCACCTGTGTTTTGCATTGCTGATATTCTCTTTCAAAAGAAAAAAGGTATCTCAGTTCTGCTTTCTTATATCAGCAAGCAAAAAAGCAGTAGTGGAAAATGAAGTGCAAAGTAAAGTAACTTTTTCCAAGTTGCTCAGCAAATACATAAAAGACTTCAGCTTCCCTCATCCTCAGTGTAATGCTTTTCCACTGAAGCATATTACTTTTTAAGTAATGTGTTGTCACTTGTGCAAAGCAAGGAGAAAGGACAGTCCAAATGGATCTCCATACTGTCTTCTCTGCACAGTAGGCTTCCATATTATATCTTAGTATCTCTGGCTCTGGGTCAAAGTGCGCAAATGTGAGGAAGCTTCTCTAAATCAGAGAGTAGTCACCAGTGTTATACAGTCCATAATCTCCCTGCAGGAATATTCTGCCTTCTGCTACTGACAACCTATTTGTACAGATGGAAAGAATAGGGAGAAAAGTAGTTCTTCCAGGAAGAAAGATTTTAAAGGGGTTTTGGATTGAATACTAAGCAAATAGCAGCATTGGCCCAAAATGCCCACAAGCTTGGAGGCCTTTAGCATCGTGTTCTTGTATTGTGTTATGCAGCAGAAAAGTCAGAATAAAGCAACAAGAATCCTTAAGAATTTTCTTTTTTTTTTGCCAGTGCTAAGTCCTCTCTATGCAGATTGCAGACCAAGGTGATAATTGAGGAAGACCCAGCCAGTGGGGGCTTTCTTAGTCAAATCATATTCAAGAAATTGATGAATCCTGTGGGGCAATCGCCCTTTTGTTAATGTGTTCATTCATCTAATGAATACATTCTAGAGGAATGTGGCATTATTTTTTTTATTATATGTAGATGGGAAATCCCTGAGACTATGTGTCTTGTTCCCACTCCGTTATTATTATTCAACCAGTCAGGTTAATTCATGTAAGGATGTGGATGGGCTGGAAGGGGTCCAGAGAAGGGCCACCAAGATGATCAAAGGACTGGGAAGCCTGCCATATGACGATAGGCTGGGAGAGCTGGGTTTGTTCAGCCTTGAGAAAAGGAGGCTCAGAGGGGATCTCATCACCATGTACCAGTACTTAAGGGGTAGCTACAAAGAAGATGGAGACTCCCTTTTTACACAGAATCACATGGAGAAGACAAGGGGGAATGGACACAGATTGCTCTAGGGGAGATTCTGATTGGACATGAGAGGGAAATTTTTAACACTGAGGACAGTCAACCATTGGAGTAATCTCCCCAGGGAAGTGGTTGACTCAGCCACGTTGGACACCTCCAAGAGTTGTCTGGACAGGGTGCTGGGCCATCTTATCTAGACTGTGCTCTTCCCAGAAAGGTTGGACTAGATGATCCCTGAGGTCCCTTCCACCTGTGATTCCGTGATTCCGTGATTCCGTGATGATGTCCCTGTTGCTAACATTATTTAGTATATGAAAATCTTGGGGAAAGTGGAAGCCAGCCTAATACAGACTACATAACAGTATGCAGCTGGAGTTCTTTTCAAGGTCTTCAAGTTGTCTATCATATTTTTAATGACCAAGGAAAGAGTTTTTCAAAAACCTCAAGCAATTTTAGCTGCCGTATCAGTTTGGTTTCCAAGTGGTCTCAGGCAGGTGAAGTACGCTGAAACATAATGGCTATTACTGGAAAGAATTACATCTTCACTTCAGTATCCTGCCTTCTGTCTGACAGCAGCGATATGTCCTGTGGAAAATGGGCTGGATAATTTTCAGTCACTTTAATCCAGTTTTATAGTGCTTTTCAGCAAGAGGGAAGTAAAGCTTTTTTTTTTTAGAAAAAATAAATGCAGCTTCAAAATGTAACAAAAAATAATTTCATAGAGGAACTGATGAGCAAAGAAGGATTTAAAACACTTTTTCGTTCCATAAGAATATTAAGTGACTAGTAGGAAAGCAAAAGTTCCCCAAATGGCTCAGTTACTGCACTCAAGTGATGTCCCGTAAGATGAACTACTTTCCCATGAAACTTACAATAGAGAACATTTTTTTTTTAGAGTTTGTGGGTTACTTTGAGCATTGCTGTTGCCTTATAATTTCAGAATTGTTTCTTCCCACAGACTATGAATGGTAAATTGTATTATTCCAAAAGCAAATTTGTTGGTTATGTTTTTTTTTTTAATCTAAATAGAGAAGTTTCCTGGATCTTGGACAGTCTTTAGTTATCCAGAAAACTGATAGAATGAAAGTCTCGGACAACAGAGAGGGAGAAATGAATGTGTTGAGTATAAGTAGGAACAATCTGCTTTAAATTTAACTGGTTAAGAGCAAGGAGGTTAAATAGTTTCAGTCACCCCACCATTTCATAAAGCTGTTTCTTTGCACAGACGGTTCAGATCACAATTCCATCACTGATACATGTTGTTTAATCATCCAAACCAATGATTAAATTATCATAATTGTTATTTAAAACATGTGAGTTCTTTCATGATATGTGGAATGAGAGTCATGCTCCTTTTCCTATTTCTCCTTCGTTCCAGCTGGTCCTTCCTCCTGACCTCAGGGCTGATGCAGATCCCATGGCCCTCCAACAGCAGAGAGAGCTCCTGCTGATTTTAATAAAAGCTTGAGTAGCACTGGTGCCTGGGCACTCCTGGCCTCTCTCATGAAAAAGTAAAATGTTAGCATAGTTCCCCTTCCTCCTCCACTCTGCTCTGAGACTGAGGAATCATCATGAGTAGCCCATGGTTGAATGTGCACTTAGCTCCAGCAGCCGGGTTCTTCATTCAACAAAGCACTTGAACATTAAGCAATTTCTTAAGCCTGTTCCTATACAATTAAATACTTACAGGCTCATTTGATCTTGACACCTCTAGAAATTGAAAATCAATTTTAAAGATGACTTAAGATATTTTACTGAATTCAAGTTTGGGAATGTTTAATACCCTAGTGACCTATGTATGGTGCTGGTCATGATAAATTTCCCCCTCCTCCCCAGACAGAACACTTATCATTATGCCTTCTTATATACTCCTCCAAGAGATAACTACCTGATATTTCCTTTTGCTTTGCTGCATCCTCTCAGATACCCGTACAAAAACAGCTTTATTGCCCTCCTCTTTCCCCTAATGTGGGTACATAGATCAGATGATTCTTGGGTGTGAAATGGTGTCTGTGATGTATCCTGGTATAGGTTTTTACTTGTTTAACCCTGATATTTCATACTTTAACATCCTTAGTTGTTTATGTACAATATAGGCCCTGGTTTAAATATCTGCAGCTGATGAATTGGGGTCTGATTCTATGGCTCTTAAAGCAACAAAACTTTCAGTGCCAAACCCAGCTTTTTGAGGATCTCTTACAGCATTATAAGAGACTACTGGTGCAACATAAAACACATAAATAAAGTTTAAGAATCCTGATTCAGTCTCATAGAAAGCTGATAATGACTGCTCAAAAACTCCAGGCAAGTGAAGATACCTCTTTTCCAGGAAATAATTTATTCGGGATATAGTGCCCTGGCAGTTAAAATACAAATACCCTGCAGAAAATTAAACTTATGATTTCAGGGGGCTTCTTCATCCTTAGTATGGGTGGTAGTTAACATTACTCTTCATGTTAACCTCCTTATGTATGGGCTGGGTTGGGGAGGCATGTGTGGGAGGGACCAAGGGAGGAAAAGGAGGTTTAAGTTAGAAGCCAGCTAACAGCTTGCAAGAAACTCTGTAAACTCATAAGCTGTAGTCCTTCTTTATTTATGTGAATTCCCACTATCTGGGTTTGACCATTAGAAAAGAGGCTATGGCACATAGTACATGACAAGACTGAGTCCCAGTGGCTGGATGTTGCAGCTACCTTCATGTTGTGAATTTATTTTATATGACCTGCCACTTTCTATAACTGATCATTTCTGGGAAAAGCCTTTCCCCTCCTCATGGCCAAAAACCCCCAAATGTGAAGTGGCCTTCTCTTAAAAATAGATGAAGAGAAGACAACAGTGCACTAACTCTTTGGGGTTTTTTTTCTCCTCCCAACCGGCTCTGTTTTTAATACATACAGAGCCAACACAAGTGGGATTAGGTTTTCCTGCTGGACACAGTTTTGCCATGCTAACTCAAGTAAATGCAGTGGGAATGTAAAAAGTAAGCATGTGCCCAGTGCTGAGTGTATGCTACATGTTTCTCAGTGTGTGTGAGCGTTTGAGATTATTTTTGTCTTAGTTTGTGCCCTCTGAAGTTCCTTGCAAGATGGTGGAGAGAGGAGTTTGACTCCACGTCACGATGACTGAAGGCATTACAAGATAGTATTTGGCAGCTCACCCATTTAGGACTTGAATAATGTTTTTGTCCTTAGAAAAAAAGCATTAAAATAGTCCAGGATTCCTTGCTTTTGTTGTCCAGTGTTCTATGCAGTCTCTGCCCTACTATTTCACCAACTACTTAGTCAGAAGTTATTCTGCTTAACTAATAGGTCATTTTTCTTGGAGAATTACTATGGGGTGTGTTTATGAAACCCTGTTTTCTTGTTCAATGACCTGCCTGTTATAAGATCAAATGCGAAAGGAAGTTTGACCTAGAAGGCACAGTACAAATTTTATCACCATAGAAAGACAGCAAGAGTAAGTATGAGAATTGCCTGAAATGTGTATGTACACCTTCACGCTTTATGTATGAAACAATTACTTTAACTAAAAGCTCTGTTTGAAATCTGTTTGGATGATCATTGAGAATACCTCTACCTTCAAAATTAGTAGCATAACCAAAATAAAACTTGTATGTGAAATCCTAGAGGTTCTCTTTCAAATGAAGAAAATTACAACCTCCAATGTCACTTGTAAGAAGTATGGGAATTTTTAAGCCATAATTTTGGTTCCAATTTTGCAGGTTTTCCATTGTTGTTGTCACAAAACAGCTCTTTTTCATCTTGGCTGTAATGAAATAAATGGAATGGTGAGAAGACACTTAGCCAAAGAAAGTTGGTAGTACAGCCTGCAACAGATCTTCTTACTTCAGTTTATCTGTGCTTTAGCCATCAGTCAGTACTGCTTTGTACAATAATGTTTTTCTGGCTGTTTTATTTATTCTTATAAGGTCTTTGCAGTTAAAGCCAAATAGCACTGCCTTGTGGATTTTCCCTTTTGGATTAAGGGCATAAATAGCTGTTTCAGTTATCACAAATAACACATATTTGGAATGTTTTAGAGTCGACTGCCATTATTGTTTATCAGAGCTGTTCCAGATCTGGGGAAAAAAAAAATCAAATGAAGCCACAGCTAACTGAAATGAATAGGTGCTCTCATTCATTCTTGGCCTGTTTCAGTTTATAATACATACATAAAACTAAAGGAAGAAGTCTTTGGGGTGATAGGGTAAAGTGAAGTTTATGTCAAAGTCTTTGAGATTCCTACTTATTATCAGCCATCGAGTACATTTTCTTGTAAGGACCCTTATCAGACCTCAAGAGCTTGCTATGGCAAGGATGACCGCTTCAAATCATGATGGTCAGGGGGTGGTTCAGTCTGGTATTTCTGAATTGGCTTTTGAAAACAGAGTTCATTCCCAGCTCCCATGTGATGACCAGCTTTGAGCATGCCTTGCTCCCTGACAATGCTGCTGTTAATCCACAGATTTGTCATGCCGCTGTACTTGGTTTGTAGATCTTCCCACTGGCCCTGGTCCAGCTGGTCATGGAAGTTTCTCCCTCTCTGGGGAAGGGCCAACATCTATTCTACCCCAGTCTTTTCTGGCTTCTAACCTCAGCCATGAGTAATGGCTAAGGAAACCTGTTAATATAAGGAGAGCTGATAATGTAAAAGTCACCTTGAGGTAAGTTACTGTTTTCTAAAACCCTTTGGACCCTGTAGGCTTTAAGAAAGTTTCTTATGTCCCAGATCCCCTTCAAAGTCACCAAAGCTAGGACTTCCCTGTCACTTCTTGGACATTTAAGTTATAGTGATAATCCTAATTGCACCTTTACTCCCTGAGTATGAATATGAGCAGTTTCTGTGGCAAGAGTTTAGGTTAAAAAAAAAAACCCAAACATATATTTTTACAAAATGCAGCACATAATCTGCATGGGTACATGTGAGAGTACAGGTGTGAATGTATTCACATGACCACACTGATTGTTATTCATATCTCAAGTTACCCCAGAATGTATTTGACCGCATGGCTAAACTGGTAGTGTTTTAAGTTTTATTTAAAAATTTTTTTTAGTTTAAATTTTAAGTAATGCAACATAAAGCAATAAGTCATGATCATGACGGAGCTAGGGCACACCACAGAGCTGTTCCTTTCCTTAGGTCATGATTTTTAACAGTTGAATTATGCCTTTACGTGTGCTGCCTTTCACATGGTGTGTAGTCAGCCGTTTTTTCAGGAGCTGTGGCACATAGTATCCTTTTGGTTACTGTATCGATTTCAGGATGGAGGGACCAGGTTGGTTACGTTTTGACTGTGGGACTTGCAAGAGCTCTGTCAGGCTGCTGCTCCCTGTTCTGGCAACTAGCTGGCCTTGGCCCTTTTGTACCTTATGCCCTGAGAAGACTGTCATCCACAAACCTTCCCAGCCCTGACCTACCCCAAATGCATGCAACATAGTGGAGTTGTTAGCCCTCTATTACGTGTTTGGCAGGAAAATAGACTATTGCTTTTGGATCTCTACTGTTACCAGTACTTGCCACACTGTTCACCTGTACCACCAGGGTACCAGGCAGATGGCTGTATGTGACATTCAGGGAGAAAACACGTGTAGAGAGTTGGGGTGATATGTGGAAATACTACATATTCTTTCCTTTCTGTTAACTGATGGAGAGCTGCCACTGATGAATTGGAACTTGATGTCATAAGCCACTTATTATTTATCAAAAGCAGTTGTAAGGGGGACAGAGAGTGAATGTGCTGTTCAGCATCTTGTTTCTGTTGCTCCCTGTTCTCTGTCATCCAGCTACAGAACACTAATGAAGAGCCTACTCCTAACGCTTTTTTGTTAGTTATCCAAGCAATCAGAGCCAACAAATGCTTTTATAAAGTAAAAGACTCTCAGAAACTAATGCAAGTTTGGGACTTGAAAGAGCAAAAGGTTTTCATTATGTTTTTAAAGCAAAAGTCAAACATAAACTCTTTTTCATGTCCATATAAGCCCAACGGGCATGGAATGCCTGCTTCCTGCCAAATCTGGTATTAACTATGGCTATCACTTAGAGGGAAATTAAAACCATTTGGGTCTTTGTCCTTGAAGGCTCCCCATACAATTTATGAAGGCTCTCTGTAGATTTATTGCAGTGTCAGTTCATGGGTTTTCAGTGCATGTATTCAATACGGTGCTTCAGTGATGGGCTGATCATGTTGTGGTCTTGAAAGCAGTGGTCCAAGGGCTTCTTTTAAGCATATGCACAGTGGCATCAGGACCTAGACGTGAGTATGTGTGTCCACGCATGCAGGTGTGAGAGAGAACGAAAGATGATACAGAAGATGAGTGAGTTCAACCTGGGGATTTTGACCTGGGTTTCATACAGCTGTAATTTTGGTGGGTGGTTAAACAAAGGGTTGTATTTTTAGCCTGTCTTTAAGGTATTTGGAACAGGTTTTTTTGTCTTTGTGCTTGAGCAGGGGAAAGTGCTATATTGTGCGTGTTTTTGATGGGCACTGTAAGAAGAACTATATTCATGTGAAAATCATGATTGTGAGTATAGCACTTCACTCAGCTCTTCCAGCACCATGGCACCAGTGGCAGTGCTAACCTGAGGAGGGCTGAAGTCATGCAGGTTGAAGTGTGGTGGCCAATCTGTTGCCCTGAGATCCTGTGGTTGCAACTTGCCTAAGTAGGAGGAAGCTGAGGTTCGCAGTTACTCTGCCACAGAAGCATGTTTTCTCTTAACTCCTTATGAGACATTTGACCCATAACTTTTCCTTGAGTTATTCCTAACTTATTTCTCATTGACTTCTAGGTAGTTTTAGTTGCATCAACTGTGTCTCCACCTGGGAAAAGAAAAGAATCTGTTGGCTCAAACTGAACAAAACTTGAAGGATTTTAGGGTTTGTAGGTTGCGGTGTTTTAAAACCAGTGATCTGAAGGCAAAAGCTGTAGTGTTCTTCACTGTGGAATTACGTCAGAACGGTGGGGGGATGGCTGTTCTTTCCTCAGCCCTCATTTGGAAAGAATTCCTCTTTAGGAATGCCTTTACACATGTAGCATGAAGACTCAAGATGTGAGGGTCTAGACAAAAGGAACACTGACAGAATCCTCAAAAAGAGTGATGGGGTAGCCTCTGAGTCACCAAAACATGATACTTTGCTGTTTTTCCCACAGAAAAGGAACATGTTTTTAATGTATCAGCTGGCATCAATGAATGCACTGAACATCCATAAAAGGAGAAATGGAAGAATACTGTTTTGAAAGTAAAAAGATGTTTTCCTTATTCATCTTATTTCTCCCTTGCAATCCATCTTGAAAGGCCATTGATGCTAAATATTGTTCAAAATGTAGAATTAATTGACCAGAACCAAGTACTTGGTTTCATTGTGGATGGCCCCCATCTTGAGAAGCAGAGGATCTTCTAGAAGGCTGGAAGCTGAGCCTTAGGCAGCTCTGACTGAGATTCCAGCAATGCTTGCTTCTTCTTGGGATTTGCAGCTCTATTGAAGTTGTCAGTGTGACAGCATTGGAATGTCATTCAGACATTTAGCAAACCTGAACTGGTTTCAGCAACGTTGGAGGGCATTAGATGGAAAAATGAATTATGTGGAACTCACCAGAGAATAGTATTTTCAGTGTAAATTGTTTTAAAATGCTTTTAGTTCCAACTCATGAAGATAGCTGCAAGGACTGGCTCACGAGAGTTAAAAACATAATCTTAAATTTTGCTGAAACATGGTGAGAATGAGAAAACAGGATGAACATGATTAATCGTGCTACAGGATTGTGCACAAAATACTTTAAAGTGGTAGCTGTTATGAAATACAGTGTGGATTTAATAATTTCCTTACAAATATTCAGCACATACTGTAGAAATATTCATTGAGAAATCTATGTATTGTATTTTGTCAAAAAAAAAAAAAGCAAGAAATAAATAAATAGCAAGAACCCTTGTCAATACTGCTGCAGTTGCATTTCAGTGCTATCTTCAGTGTTTTGATCAATTATCACCATAACTTTTTAAAGCTAAATATCTACTAATTGAATTATGGCCTTCAACACTTCTGTATCTCGGATGTGACTGCAAACTAAAACCTGTCAAACACTGACAGGGCAAATATGAAAAGTGCATTTTCAGTCTATGTTTACTGAGAAGGAAGATTTGAGTTGGGAGTTTGTGGTATGAAGCTGGGATCCCGACTTGAATAAGCATCAGTTCACAGGGATTTGACACAGATGAATGGACCACTGGCTGCTGGATTCTTGAAAATTCTTTGAACCTCAGTTTTTGGCTAACAGTGGGGGTAGAATCACATTTTGCCCTTCCTGTAATAAGTCAGAAAAAACTTGCCACAAGGCATTCCTTCTCTAAAATCCTGTTGGCAATTTGGGCCATTATACATAAACTGGGAGCCAGGATTAGAGAGGAAACCTTGCCAAGAAATCCTAAAAATAGAAGGCTGAAAAATATTACTGGTGTCACTGGAAGGTTTACACTTCTAATTACTTTCATATTGTGGCCTTAAACTCTATGAAAATCAGAGTGCATTGAAAGCATTCTTCTGAAAATACTTGCAGGTTTAAAAAAAAACTTGGAGGCTGGACATTGAGCTGCGATTCATATTCTCCTGGATGCTAAACAAACTGACTGCCCTCAGCATTACATATTACATAGGTGGTTTCCTGCCCCCACTCCACCCCTTATACTGTCCTTTAGGTTGAGGGAGTAATTGGATTCTGGAATGAAGAGGAAATTATAGTTACATCTCACTTGATGCTAATATTAATATGGTTTTCTTATTTGAAGGGGATAATTTTGCTTTAAGCTACATTTTAAAAACAAAACACAAAAAATCATGCTGAAAAACAGTTACTATGTAAATAGTTCTAATACTTCTTAAAGGCTGTGCATTTTCACACTCCACATGACTTTTGCCTCCTCTGTGTAAGCTATCTTTCATGTATGCTCTTTCTTGTAGACTAAATATTGATCTAATAGAGTGTAGGAGCTCCAGAAAGCTTCAGGGTGTTCAACAAGACACATAGTGACTATATCTTCAATAGAAGTATGATGAAGTAAAAGTTCTAATAGGTATAAAAGTCAAATTACTTAGGAAAGGAAAAGAGGGCCAGTAAAGTGTTACTCCTTTGTTAATAAGATGGGCTATTGGCTTTTTTTCTGAGTCCTTATAGGTACCTGGTTTAGTCTCATATTGTGTCCTTTTTCTGTGCTATCTTTTTCTGTGCTATCTCAGTCCTTTGCATGAGAAAAGGCAGAGGTTGACTGACTAATGCAGCAGTAGTGACTGCAGTTTTTGGTAGTGATGAAAAGCGGGACATATCACTCAGTGGTGAAGGAAGAACTCTGCATTGAGCTCATATGCTTCCTTACATGTGTCCTAGATTTAGCTTAGCTATTTGTTTTCTAGAGTATATCCCAAATAGTGTGGTATATAATGTCTGTACTGAATACCTGACTTACAAATCAGAAACCTCAGCAGCAACATCCAGCATTAGGATGTTGGACTTATACCTTGTTCTTAAATGAAACTACAGGAGAACCCTATTCTGACTTTCTCAGGTGTATGTATTGGTGTTGGGGATACAATGAATTAGAAATCCAAGTACCTTTTACGTGGTGAGTTGTTGTGGATAATAACAATAATTCTGAAACCCATCTATCCATCTTCTGGTCCCACCAGGTAAGAAAAACTTTCTGTATGTGTGTGACCTGCAGATTAAAATGATAGTTGTAGCATCAGTTAAATCTTCATCTGCCCACCTTGTTTGGCTTATAACATAGTATTTTAGAGAGACTTTTCAACTAATTTTCAAACCTCAGGTATTTAACTTAAGGAGCTGGGATGCCAATATCCAAAACGATGTTCCCAAGAAGTCCTGCTAAAAGGCTGCCTTGCTGCTGGAGAGGGCTGGACTCATGAGGGCTTCCTTCACAGTTTTTTCAGTATGTCCAGTTTTAGCAGTGGCTAGATCAAACAGATCTGCTAGTGTCTAAATCACTAGTGGAATTACTTTGGGGTACAGTCTTTCTTACATGGATTAGAAATTCTTACAGGACCTTTTTTCACCTAAGAGGGACCTTCCTTCCTTTGGCTGAAGTCATGCTGTACATTCCTCAGAGGCATACAGAGATTGGGGCATTGAGGAAAAATACTGTACCCAGTGTAACTGTGCATCCTGGCCGTGATATTACAGTGACTAGAAGAGCACCTCAAAGTATCAATGATAATGTGGGCTGCTGGACTATGTGTATTTTGAGGCACACTTATTCTGACTTCCATTGACTGACCTCTTTATTGGCTAGAAAGATGCAAAAACCTACACAAGAGAAGCAAACAACATTAGGACAAGGTACAAATCTACAGATGAGGTTATAAACTGTTTTGTTTTTCTTTTAAATCATGTATGAAAATGTTTAACTGGGACATACATTGTGAGCTGTGGAATACTTGTGAGCCTATTTCTCACAGCTGAGTACCATTCAGAGTGTGGGAAAACTAGAAACCTTGCTGTAGAGAGAGGCTTCTTCTGAGCCAAATGGATGACCTCTGAGACCTCAGATTAAAGTGCAAGAGGAGGAAAGAGTTGATAATTACAGCATCAGACATATACAACTCTCAGGACGTAGCAGAAATCATAGGTTGCAAACATAACTGGCAGAGTGTGCCCAGAAATAAGTTCACAGGGACATATTTTCATTCTGTACAGACAACGCGAGGCTAACTGGGTTTAGCTGCAGTGCTAACCAGGAAGAAAATTTAGGCTTTTGAGACGGTATGGTGCTGTCAGTTGCAAAAAAAAAAGTGCAAAAGGCAATATACTGTCTTGCTTTCTGATAGACTTAAGAAAAATTTGGTGCAGCAGTTTGATGTTGTTTGCTCCATTTATTGTATATTCTTGAAACAGTCTCCTTGGGAGCTGAATAATCAATGTCAGCAAAGAAGTGCTCTAGCTTTTGCCCCTTGGCTTTTTCTGCCTCAGTGCATGTTGCACATATTCTCCTAGTGTTATGACCACCTGAAAGGACAGGTGTTTATAAAGGTGCAAAAATAATTTTCAAGGAGATGAGAATTATTTTATTTTTTAGCCTCTGTCAAAACTATCTAGAAGACAAGTACAAAGATTAAGGGAGGAAAATCCTGACTCCCCCAGAGTAGCAAATCTCTGCTTGTGTTGCTAGAGCCAAAACGTCAACCCCAGACCTTTCGTAGACCTCTATAATTTGGCCTTGCCCTCCTGACTGTTACCACTGTTACTGATCCAGATACCCCTGAATAGCTGTGCTATTTATTTGCAACATGCATTGCTGGTGGTGAAAGTTTTCCAGTGCTGGGAAGGAGGTGTGAGTTGGGAATGTTGCGCTTTCCTCATGAAACTGGGATGGGGAAGGGTGCAGTAGCAGCAGCAGCCAGCGATTCTGACCAGCATGGGTCCAGCACTAGGACAGAGTGGGAAGCCCTACAACAAAACATGGGCACATGGGGCTATTTGGAATTACCTTGCATACTTGCACCTAGGGCACTCCCATATATGCTCCAGCCCCTTGCTACATGATACAGAAATGATATTTTTTATTTGTTTGCTCCCCTTCCCCCCTCAAGTTCCAAGTTGATATAGCAGGGTAGGTGCTAGGTAGGTGCATGTAGGTAGACGTAGATGTAGGTGGATTGAGAGCCAGTTCAATGGCCGTCTGCCTAGTTGTACTAGAAAGCGCCAGGTGAAGCAGTAAATGAAGTCTGAGGAAGACTGGCTTCTGGAGAAGTGGATGAAGGCAAATGAATCCTAAGAAGAGTTCTACAATATGTTTTCCAACACTTCAGCTCATGATTAATCTGTCATAATTAAGGCTAATTACCAAAAGAAGAAAAGGGAACATCAGAGTCACACTGATATAGGGCCACTGCAGGCTGTATTAGTTCCCCAGCATTTGTATGTGATGTGGTCTGCTTTAACCAAACTCTTTGGCAGTAGTAGGTGAAGGGAAATAGCCATGGAAACAAATATGAAAGTCCTCTGTATACTTTCATTAGGTCTAATACCTGGCCATGAGAGTTTTGTGAGAGATAAACAGAGGAAAATGAGTCCCATTGACACCTTTCTTCCTCCTGTTCAGCCTTTCTCTCCTGCCCTGCAATGCTCACACTCTTTGCTCTGGAATTGCTTGTTGTGATGTACAAATGAGTTGCTATGGGAAGTTAGAAGATATCCCTCTGAAACTGATTCTGGAGATCCTGAGAAAAGTTTCACTGAAACTGCGACCATTTACCCAAATGTTGGTTGTTCCTGTTCAAGAGTTTCATTTGTATTGAGGGCCCTGAAGTACAATATATTTATAAACTAGAAGGAATAAACAAATTCTGTTCCATTTCTAACTAATTTTTATTATAACTTAATTCTTTTTTTTTGCTTTAAAATTATATCTCCCTCCAGCAGACTTCAAGTTTTAGTGAAAAAAAATTTTAATAATTTCCTTCCTTTTCAGCTGTTGTAACTGTACTCTGTGAATTACTACAGGAAGAGTATCTTATTCCTGACTTCCTGATCTGCCTGCAAGCTGATATCTGGTGCCCTCCTGAAACACACAATCTTGATTGCTGGTCCACCCAGCCATGCCAGATTTATGTAAACAAGGTTTATACATCTAAAGATGCCAGAGAAGCAGATGTTTTGTGTTTACTCAGGGTCTTTTGGCATCAGGAATTAGAGAACAAACTTAACACATCCAAAGCCACATGCCTTCTTTAATTACACCTATATTAGATTTGGTGAAGGATCACTGTTTTGTCAAGCAAGAGATTTTGCTGATTAAATTACTGATTGGTAGCTGTGCAAGCAGGCTCAGTCCTGAGTCTCTTTCTGGCTCTCAACAGAAGGAGTAACTGATCTTTAACAGATACTGCTGTTCCCTCTGCTTTCTTCCTACCCCATCTGTGTAACAAAGCTGCTGCTTGATCACTCTCTTGACCTTAAACCTTTGGTGCCTGGGAGAGAGGAATAAAGAGAGAGTCAGAGTAGGGGGACTCTGAAGCAGGAGGCTGGGAGTGAATGATTTGTATGTGGAGATTCAAAAAGGAAGGGAGAGAGCAAAGGAGATCTTGAACAGAAAGGAAGAGAAGTTGGATATGAAAGCAAGAACTGCAAAGAAAAGTGGATGAGAAGTGAAACAAAAACAGATGAGGAAATTAGAAATGGGGTGGGGAAGAGACAGGGAGAGGGAGCAAAAGATGAAAAACCGAGAAGAGATAACTTACCAAAAGCTGCACAAATTTCTGTAATATGTGTGTATTGGCTTACATTAATATTTGTCTAAAAGTTATGCATCTAGGCCATTAAGAATCTAGGCTTCCTACTTAAGTATCCCAGAAGGTGATTTATTCAACCCATGTTGAGATTGGCTACTGCTGTTTGCTGACTACAGAAGGAGCTCAGACAGTTTAAACTTAAAGGCCAGCTTTTAGCTGGCTAAAGTTTGGTAAAATGATTTCTACTTTCTGTATTAGAGTTGGATATTTTTGTTTTAAAAACTGTAAAAGATGTGGCTTTCTTAAAGAGAAGAGATATTGGCGTTCTTGTAGTATCAGGATGGAACTTACTGGTGGGAAGGAAAAATTGTCAAAATAATCTATCTTGACGCTGATACTTTGTTTTCACCTGTGTGTGAAGAATATAAGTGTGTTTGATTTGTGGGTGTGCTTTGTGTATCACTAAAGAATCAACTCTAATATTTTTTAGAGAACTTGCCAAATCGTGAGGCTGTAAATACAAGTATAGGAAAGGTCTCTGAGCACAGCACCTTAGTATGGAGATTACAGGAAAAAAAGAGAAAAAAAAGAGGGAAAAAAAAAAAAGTTGTGATTACATAAGAAACTCAGTTCTGTTAATAAGCGTCCCAGTCTCCACACGTGCAATTATGATCTCCCAAAACTTCAGTTCCCAAGACTGAGAATATAAACTTTAATTACTGTTATTCAATGTGAATTAAGAGATCTTAATACATTTCGTTGTCATCTGACTTCTAATTGCTCATCTAGCAGCACTGAAAGCTAACATGCTGCAAGTAGACACCCGGGCACTTAGGACCATCACAGGGTTTAGGTTTGGTTGACTCTGTTTGTGTACCTTCTTACTTGGGAAGCCAGAAGTATATGGTGATGTTTGCCTGTGCCAAGACAAAAAAGCAGTGTGGTTACTGTGTGTATGTGAAAGATTAAACCACCAAAAAAGTAGGATATAGAATATTTCCATGGGAAGTGAAATGACTAAAGTAGGCCAACAAAATCTTACATAGGAAAGAAGAATACTTTCTGGAATATATGGCTCGGGATTAAATGTTTCATATTCCTCTCTACATCTTTGAAGACTGAACCGCACAAACGAAATTAACACAGTACAGCCTAGCAGACATCCTGACACAGATTAGCCAAAAGCCTTTTCTATGTTTCCTGTATGATTCCAGGCCTGTGTTTAGTGATTTTTATTATGAGGTCTGTAAAAAAAAAAAAAAAAAAGTGAAATGCATGCATGTGTGCAGGATCTTCCATATTGAAGCTTTGTGTAACCATTTCTCTGGACACTTTGTGGCACGCTCTCGTAGCCCTCATCCTGTGTGTCCCATCTATGCTGTGGCGATGTTGCTCAGAACAGTGTCACCTTGTTGTATGAGCATCTGTCAGGTGCGAACGCTCTGACCTGATCCTCGAGGGAGTAGAAATCGATCAATTATTAGTTATTATTAATTATTAGCCATTTGCAACTCTGACCAACGTGGGCGTCCAGAAGAGCGGATGTTTTTTGCAGGGTTACTGTGTCACTGCTGTTGTAGCGGAGGGGATAAATGAAGGAGAGGCTACGGGAAGGCCGGGCAGCAGCCCCCTCCCCGACAGCAGCCTGGGGCGAGCGGGGGCTGCCGCCACGGGAGGGCACTGCAATCCTCCTGCTCCCCCGGCAATTCCCAGGCACCGCCTCATTTCTGGGAAGTATGTTGAACCTTCAGGAGGAAGCGGTTTTTTGTGATTTTTTTTTTTGTTGGTTTTTTTTTTTTTTAACATCAAAAAGCTAGCTCCCCCTCATTCTAGGACTAATTAAGCCGGTTCTCTTTTTAGCTGTATTCCAGTATTTACGTAGCGGTTACCGTGATCAGCTTGTGACTTGATCTCCCTTCACTATTACTCCATCCTTTTCACTCTCTCTAATTAACCATCACTGCCTCTTGTTTCCCTGTTTATGCTTTTACATTCCTTTTTGTCCTCATTTTTCAGGGTGACTGTGTACTGGTTTGTTTATTTTAACCAAAATAAAAGACCAACACCATAACACAATCCTATACAAACCACCTGTATTTTCAGATGATGGTTATGTAAATCAGGAAACAGCAATATGAAGGATGGTCATACAAAGAGCCCAAAGCAAAGCAAAACCAAAACCCAAACTCACCACCAAGAACAAATGCAAATATCTTTTCCTTAGACCTATAAATAGCTCCTCTGTGACCTGTAGCTATTGGACTCGATGATCTTAAGGGTCTTTTCCAACCTTAATGATTCTATGATTCTATCCTAAATAAATTCGTAACCTGAAAAGTGTATGTTTATTTCACTTGATGATTTCTCTGCTGAAAATTGAAGTGCTTAAAAGAGAAAGTCTGGGATTTATCAGACCACAACCTGAACAGAAATTTTATAAATGTTTCCAGAAACAGAAACATTTGTGGTAATTATGCTTTTGCAATATACCCTGCTTTTGGTTATACCAAGTGTTCTTTTCTTCATGTGTGATGAAAGCTGGCCGCACTGGGGAGGGAGGTCTCCCTGGGTCAGGTGCCACAAGCCTAAGAGCCTGACTTTCATTTTTGCCAAACTCTGAGCCATTTCAAGCTGTACTGCAGCACTGCTGAAAGACAGGGGAAAGGACTCTGAATGGCTTGCAAGCACAGAGATATTCAGCATTACACACCTGCTTTATTACTCCTTCCAGCTTGCTTTTCTGCTGATTTTTAACTTGTAAGCAAGCTATCTCCATAAAATAAATTGTCAGCTGTCAAGATGTCTCTGTTATACAGTACGTGTGACATTTTCCAAGCCTCTATTCTGCAGTCTGAAGGAGCTTTTGAACACTGCCATTAATCCCAGGGCCCCTTCAGTCCCCTCTCTTGGGCTACCATGGCCATTGCTTGACCCTAGACAAGTTAGTCTCCATGTGCTGGTTTCTGTATTTCTCTGCTGTGGTTCATTTTGTATCTCTCTGCGAGTTTAACCAGTCCTTGATTCCCCTGGCACTGGAAAAGGAGCAGGAAAACATTTGAGATAGCATGTTCATCACTGACAGAGAGAAATGAATGAGAGACAGAAAAGCTTCTCTTCCCTCAGGTGTGCTTGTAATTCGATGCAGGTCTTGGTCAACACAACACACAAACATAGGTGGTGAAGATTTCCTTCAAAGGTTGCTTAGAACATGAAGAAAAAGAGAGTGGGAGAATTTTCACTAGCACAGAGTTCAGTCAGAGGATTTCTGCTGTCTTAAAGATACTGTCCCAGCTTTTCACCCAGTCTACCGTCACACCTCTGGAGGGAGATGTAGTGAGGGGGAAGGAGCCCTTGTTGACCAGGAATGGGGTGATTAATGGAGCTTTGCCATGGTACAGGGCAACTGGCCCAAGGGAGAGGGGAGGCAGAGGCCAAAGTTTTGGCAGGCTTGTGAAAGGTTCTGTTGATGTGTGTCCCTCTTACCAGCTAAGGACAATGTTAAGTTTGAATTCAGCTCTGGCAAACACTGTTTTTCTCTTTTGTGCTGTAGATGCTGAAGCTTGTGTTTCTTCACCGTGGTTTGAGCTGTGGAGAGGCAATTAAGTGAATGCCCTTTGGTTTGGGAAAGGAGGGAAGAGAAGTAGTAAGTGCATTTAAAACAAAGATTTCTATAAGAAGCACAGTTAATTAAATCTGTTTTCCTGTGCTTTAGTGTCTTATGGTCAGTATCCTAAGGGGGTTCTTTAATGAGCAAGGATGTGCTCTCATGGTGGTATTCTTTTGATGGAGGCATTAGTATAGTTTGCATCCTCCAGCTAACTCCTGTTTTCAGGAAACCTGAAGGAACTATCCAGTATTGAAGTTGCTGAGTTTAAAAACTGCTAGAGAAGACACTAAAGACAGAGATCTAAAGAAGGTAATTTTTGTACTCACAAGTAATAGCTATGAAACCAAGCTAAAAATAAAAGAAAAAAAGACAAATGCATTGTGCAAGACCACCGTGGCCTGCTTTCTTGCAGTTAGATGTTTAGGATCTGCTGCCTCTTACACTACAGCTTGCTGTGAACTTTCAGCTTGTCACAAGCATTATACAAGCATATGTTTTATAGTAGGCTGGAAGGCTTCTGGGAGTAAATGAACAGCTCCAGCCAAAGCTGAGTCAGAAAAATCTGGCAAACTTGCTTGAGGATGCTCTGTAATAGGCATGTTTCAAAACCTCAGGCAGTTCTGATGCCACTGAGAGGTGCTTTTTAAGAGGAGTACATATAAATTCAACACATTCACATCCTCTTTCGTGATTAAACCTGTATTACTGTTAAACATTTTTCATAAAGGATATCCACATTACAGGCAAAAGTACTACTGCAATATTTGTCTCACATAAAACTTTAAGTAAATTTACTCTGATTTTAACTATTCTAGCTGATTATTAGAGACAGTAAGAGATTCATCTTTTGAGGCAGGTGGCATTTGACCCATCTATCCTTCAGGGAGAAGAAAGCTGTTGACTGGCAAGCTTGAGACAGGACTTGGAAACGCATCAAAATGCAGCCTCAGAAATTACGATGATTTGGTTAAACATCTGAATGGCCTTATTGGAAGAGACAGACCAGAGTCACTGCAATTAATCTTTTCAAGGAGATTCTTTTCTCAAGTGTCAGCCATAATTATCTGCATTTCCACTGTTCTAAGAAAGTGAACACTTTGACACAATACACTGTTGATTGTGTCCTTCATATTACAGTCACTGGTATATTGCCAATGGTTTCTCATGTAACCAACTGAGACACAGCTAGTCAGGCTCACAGTGTATTCCAGATGTCCGTCAGTGACTAAATTCATGTTGCAAGTATGTGTTTTTTTTTAATTATTAGTTGGTATACCTTTCTTTGTTTTGTTATTTATATCTCCAAGTTTTCTTGGCAAGACTGATATTTGTGTGAGTAGAATAAGAAAAGTGATTGATGTTTCATCTTTCTGTGTAATTTTAAATTCTTTTCCTTCCTCTCAGTCTTTATTCCCAGCAATTTTGTTGTCCTGTAGCACAGTGAAGCACTAGGCACATTTGTCTTGAATATATCTTTCCCTGGTGAATGACATGAAAGGGAGCATGGTTTATGTGAGGCCATAACATGAGCTGAATGGAAGTAGGTGGTTTAAGATATGCAGTGAGGTATCTTAAGCTATACAAGTCACATGCATTTAATAGCTGCCTATGGAGCTGCAGAAGGTGTCACAAACTATCTGTGGGACAGCCATACCCTGCTGGCAGTGTTATAGCTGTCTGCCTGCAGCACTGTGGATGCTGAAGTCCAAAGAGAGGTGGCATAAATACTTCAAGACCAAAATGTCACCAAAATGTGTGCAAATTATTTAAATCATTGTAAAGACTTGTACTGAAGAAATATATTAGTGTTCAGGGAAGTTTCTAATCTGTTACTGAGTTTGTTACTTTTGCTAGATCCTTTTCTCTAAACACTGGCAAAAAGTTTTTGTAAGGTATTATTTTTTTACAGAAAACCCAGACTAAACAGGAGTTAGCCTTATTGCTAAAATAAAAGTTAATTGACATTAAATATTAATTTAAATAAATCTGAATTAAATATGAAATCTGATAATCTGGAGATAGTGCTAAAAATGGAATGAAGAGAAGAAAATTACAAACTTGGCAAAGGGGGTGATTTAAAATTACTTTGCAGATACAGACATTTATGAAAATACAAAAGCCTGAGCTCAGTAAAAGGGCAGATGTAAACCCAAAATAAACAGATGGAAACTGATGTAATTCTGCTTTATGTGCTACCCAGAGTTTATGTGCAAATACTCTGATGCCAGAAAGGCACCCCAGCTTCTGAGGGCTACTGGCTTTGCAGGGCAGGAGGAAGCTAGGACTGGACCCCAGTTAGGATGAACTGTACTGTTCAACTAAAGGATAGGCATATTCATAATTGACAAAAAGGTGGACACCAGCAAAAGTAAAGCGGGCACTGTATACCTCAGCTCTAATAGCAACTCCATACATAGTGATCAAAGCTGAAGATAACAAAAAGGTGCCATAAAGAAACGAAACAGTAAACATGGAAGAAATAAGGACTAGTATTGATCCCAAAGAGTATTCATGGTGGAAAGGACAAAAATGAAATTAAATGAAATGAAAGAGTTGCTGTTGGGTAAACCTTATTTCAAATTATAGCACTCTTCAAAATTGATAAATTAGCCAGTTGCTCCAAAGTACTTATTTACATGATTCCCTGATCTTTCATATCCGTATCAAGGATGTTCTGAAAAAGGGAAAAAATTCCTACCTCCAAAATTTTCGGAAGTATTTTAATCCTAAAATGAATATGTAGAGAAGTTCCCCTTACTCTTTGTATGGAGAAGGCAGTGGCTGACAGGATGGGGCTTACAAGACCTGGGCATGGGTTAATATTGTGCTAGGAAAAATTGTATGTAGTTGTAAAGTCAGTCTACTTCACTGTATATCACTTTCAGTAATAACTCACTGGAAAATGGCAAGATGCTTTGATTGTAAGAATAAAGACATGGATTTAAGTCTACCTCAAGTCACTGGTATTGTCATAAAGTGTTTTCGTGTCCCCGCCCCTCCCCTCCACCCCCCACTCCTAATGCAGCGAGCAAATGCTGTTATCTGATCAGTACTGTTCTGTGATCTATGCAAAATAAGCTGTGACCTTAATACAGCTCTTACTGAAACAGGTGTCTGGTTTGAGTGATTATTGAAAACCCAAACTGAAATGGTGCTTATTCACATTTTGGCATTTCAGCTATTTCATCAAAATGCTGAAATTTCATCAAAATGGTCAAATGAAGTTGAACGGGCTGAGCCTCTGATGGTAGAAGTAACCTCTGCTGCTGGAAGTACCTGGGCAGAATAGTAGTAGGGTACTTCCACTTGCACTGATGATTAAACCTGGCCCTGGGATCTAAACCAAGAAAAAGAAAGTAGTCTTCCTTTGGACAAGGGCATTCCCTTTCTTTGAGTTTAGTTTCAGATATATCGTTCCCAGATGTTAAACATGATATCTCTCCTCCGCTCCTATACCTGTAAATTACAGAGCAGTAGTTAGTAGAATTCCTCAGGGCACAAGAGTTAAGGCTGCATGGTGCGCACACTTGAGGTTTCTGTGGCCGCATTTGCAAACAATAAATGTTGTGTTTTTATCTTGTTTCCCTTGGGGAACGATTTTTTTTTGTGTGTAATCTGGTTAAATGGTACAAGGATTATAAATGTGAGTCTCTGTGTGTGTGTGTATAAATATATACCCACAATTTATCCCCAGGCAGAAATATGAATAGATCGTTAAAGGTCAACAGTTGCCTTGTTGCTGAGCCAGTAGTAAGAGGCTCTCTTCTGATGAGCCAAATAATTATGCTTTTCTTAGTTATGTTCACTCAGATAAGTTATCTGAATGTGACTGAAAAGTCATCCTGAAGTTTATTAAGGTGCTAACTAATGTATCTTAAGACCTGTTTGCTGCTCACATTGTAACATAGTCCTAGCATGCATCATGGTGGCCTGATAACTTGGCTTCAGATGTTCTGTGAAGTTATAAACAACACTGTGATCTCAAAACACAGCCTTTGGAATCCCACCAAGTTTCCTTTTCTAGACCCTCTCCTCCATGAAATGCATTAAGCATTGCTGTGGTAAGTCTCACAAGAGAGGGGGAAAAGCCTTGGAAAGAGCAGTCACAAAAATCTGACTCATGCAGTTAGGCTACCACTGTACAGTGGTCTGCTAGTGCAGTAGGTGTAGGAGTGATCCGAAATAGCTATAAGCTTGATAGAGCTTGAAAGAGAAAGTCCCTTATTGCACAACAAATATGAGTGTGAGATAACATCCCTTATTTCAGGTTTAGTTCTGTTCTCTGTACTGAAGAGAGAAAAGCACTGTACCTAGCTCATTTCAGTGGTGCTGCTTTTGGAATAATGCAAGATCAGGAAGATCTGGCAGTCTGTAAATTTGACATACATCAGCTATTCTGTATGAATTTTGCTGATATAGGCAAACAAGTAGATATGCCTCGCCCATAGCAACTTTCTGTAATTCTAGGCAAAATCTTGTTCTGCCTTGTAGCTTTGAGAAAGTGGATGTGCTTAGCTGTACTGTTCATTTTATCATAAGACTTGCTATAGTTTGGTGTTTTTTATAAAATCCATGTTCTGAAGGCAAGTAAATAACAAATTAATCTCAGTTTTCTTTATTATGAGGAAAGTTCCTGGTTCTGGATAAAAGCTTGAAAATCTGAACTCTCCAGGCTTACAAAACAGATGGCAAAGAAAAGGAATTAAAATGAAGGTTATTATGGATGAAGGCGGAGTTAGTCTCAGAATTTTGTCTTGCTCTACATTGCAAAGTTGTATAGTCGGACTGGCACAGCCATGTCAACTGGGAGTCCTTTTACGGAAAATCCCCTTTTCGAAACTGATGGTGCACTGCTAACAAAGCCTCAGTGGAGATGGAGGCCTCCTGGCAGAAGAGTAATTTTTTGTGTGGCTCATGTTGTTTGAACAGATGAGATGGCTGTAGTGGCAGAAGAGACCCTTTAGGCCAGTGAAACTAAGTCAGTGATAGGAAGCTGTGTCAGCATAAGTGGGCCAAAAATGTGGCGTAGCACCAGTTAGTGGTTCCCAAGCTCTGCCCAAGAAGTTAAGGCCTGGACCTTGAAACAACTCATGCCAGTGCTTCCCACCACTTACTATAAATAACATCTTTGTCTCTACTTGTGTAAGAGTGGCATAATCTAAGAGGTACGCAGAAAGCAAAATTTCATTAACTTCTGGGAATGCCAAATTCCCAGAAGGTGGTATTTTGACTTTGTTAAGTATAATGAGACAATATGGGTAGCAAAGATGTAGTGAAATTGTTAAAGCATTCTCCATCACTATGACAGATTTAATGAGAGATTTTTTTGGTTTCTATCCTAGATTTTCCTTGGCTGGTACTATGCTGAGATTTGGTATTGCACAAGTAGCTAATGTGATCCCCTGTGCTTTACAATTTCTTCTATGCTAAAACTTTTCTTCCTTCTCATTCAACTCTCATAGTTTTGTTTTGTCTTGCAGAGTTGAATGGAAGTCCTGGGAAGATACAACAGGCTTATTTACATCTCTTGTTCACACAGAGTAATGCTGTTCCTCTGTTCTATTTTGTTATAGCTAATTGGAGATATTTTCCTAATTCATTGTGACTACAGTTATGTTACTGCAGCTCTTCTGAAGTCATTGGACAACATAAGCCCATGCCAGGCTTGAAATTGTTGTCTTTCCCTCTCCCCATATAACTCAAAGTGGGGAGAAAAGGACTATTTGATTTATAAACTCGAGTGTGGAGGGGAAAGGATAGAGGAGTTTGAAACAGGATTTGGTGCCTGGACCCTGGAGGCAGACATCTGTCAATTCACAGGAAGATATTTTATAAAAAAATTGGTCTTGTTGCATCTCTTTCATAATGTACATTTACAGGTTAGGTTCCACTCTTTGTGACCTGTTCTTTGAATCATGTCATTGTGATTAGAAAGAAGACCTGAGGAGAGTAACTACCAGCCCTATAATCTAAGTGAATGATAGATGAGCCGTTCAAATCCTTAATGCTTTTGTATAGCTGACATTATAATGAAAGCTGAGGAGACTTCCTTAAACTGGAGATGGTATGCAGGCCTCTAAAAAGGAGCCAGGCAATAGTGGAGTCACTGGACAAAGATTTAGGCTCCTTGGGGCACAGCCATTGGTTTTATGCATTACATAAATAATGTACAAAGACATAGCATACTATGCTTAAGAAGGGATAATTATAAGGAAACCCTTGGTTAAATAAATTTCCTGTTTATAGTATTTAAGAAGTGTGGCTCTGTCTACCCTTATCTAAAGAACCTTATTTTCTCATTAATGCCTGAAAACCCAATTCTCTGGCTCTAGAAAACAGTGGTGGCTAACGTGCAGTCCATGCAGGGTCTAAATGGACATGTAAACTTGTGGCTACTGATCTACAAGGTACTGTACAGCTTCACTGATAATTGGTAACTGATACTACTGGACCATAACTGGGAGGTAGGATGCTATGCATAGGCTTGGGGAAAGCTTGCTTTCTTGTTTGGTTTAAGGAAATCCAGCCATCTCCACTAATAATTAGTATATATACATAGTAATGTTCATAGGCACACAACGCGTATAGCAGATTCTGTTTCAGAGCTGTCACCTCAAAAATAAAAAGCTCTGTACACATTGTTCTGAGCTGGGCCCAGTTTCACTGTGTGAAGAAGGAAGGTGGTGGAGAAGGAATATATAATTCTGAAGCTCCCATGCCACCAAAAAAAAAAGGCAGTCACCAGTACTTAGAGTACCCAAGGAGCAATGCACTGAGGTTTGATAAAGCGTGTTACAACATCATGCTCTTGGTTCTCTGTTTTCTTGAACTTTGTGTAGCCAGTGGCAGCAATTTTTGTATGCTCTGCACTAAATTTCCAGTCACGTTGCACTAAGTATATGATGCATGGCATTTGATTCATGGTTGCCTCCCATCACAAGAGTTGAAGAATTGTGCAACTGACCCCTGTGTGTGGAACTTCTGTCTGAGTCCTATGAGAGGAACTGATTGACTTCTGAGAAGAGTAAAAAGCAGTAACTGTTTCACTTTTCATTTAGTTCTCTTTCCTACCAGTTTTCTCTGTACCAAGTAACACTTGACTTCCCTCACTCAGTACCACAAGTCTTGTGTTGAAAGCATCTTCCGGAGCTGGATTTTTTTCTGGACTATAGTAGTGCTAGTATATGTTATACAAAGCATCAGTTATACAATGCATTAAAGGCTTTTCTGCAGCCTTCACAATTTCACTTTTAAACTTGCCAATTGCAGTGTTTCTCACTAGTTTCTTCTAAATGTTCTTTTGTTCTTTCAGGAAAAACAAAAAGGAGGGACAGTTCTAGCGAAGTGTAGAATAGCAAAATGTTTATCAGACAGTGTTAAGTATCAGGCATTTTTTGCTACATTACAGGGCATTAAGCATTGGATGACATGAATAATTACACATACAGTGCTTGTTGTATAATGATATAAATGAGCCTACCTTAAAACTGCATAGTCCTACTTCTACTTTTTATGGTTATTTTCAGCATGCTTATACTATCCTGTAATGGGGGATGTAGACATGCCTGTACTTCTGCCTTGCAAGCCGATAACCTGCAAAAATGCAATCATTAGGAAAATGTGGTATATTAGTACAAGGAGAAGATTATGTAAACACTGTGCAAGATTCTTGTCCATTCTTCATAAAGAATCAGAGCACCAAATGAGAATCAGATTAGTGGTAGATTTTTCTGCAGGACACTGTAGGTATGGGCTGAAAATATTAATACGGTTTAGTATTTAATAATTTTATTTTTACTTAATTTTATAAATAAAATTTTGTATTTCTATTTTGGTTTTGTACCAAGGTAAATGAAGGTAAATATAGATTGATGTTTCATTGCTGCACCTGTAACACAACCACTGGTGTGTTTGATCAGTCGGCAGATTTCACATGAACTTTTTGACCACCACAGATATCACGTTCCATACCAGTAAGTCAGCGATGGAAAATAGATCTTGTGGGCTGACTCCTAGAACACCGAGTATGGGCTTAAATATGGTCAGTTGGTATGGTAGCTTGAAAATATATGAAATTGTGGCTTCGTGCCCAAAGTTGACATATTGCAGGGGCAGTTCTGTGAAGAGTATATGAGTTAGGTGATTATTACTTGTACAGCACTGCAGCTGTAAGGACTTTTTTACTGAAAATGAAAGAAAACTATAAAACCTAGTTTCCAGAGAACTCTGTTTTTTTCTTGTTGCAAATAAAAATGTAAGCACTGTTAATTTATGGTGTGTGGGGTTTTTTGTGTTTTTGGTTTTTTTGCACTGACTGCTCATGGAAGTAATTTTAAGATCTGAAGTTTGGGCTAAGTTTGAAATTGTTTCTCACTGTCTTTTGTTAAGATTGAGCTATCACCTGAGTAAGACAGTTTCCTAGCAATCTGCTCCAAAACAGAGCAAAAGGCTCCGGGAATTGCTTAACTTGGAGATGTGTAGAAAAGTGCCCCTGAACTTGGTAAACTGCTTAAGTGAGAAACTAATGCACATTTTGGCAGTACTCTGAGGTACTGATTATAATTTATTTTTGTATTAGCAGAGTAATCCATGAACTATTTTCTCTTCTCCTGAGGGAACTGATTGTTTCGCTTTAGATCAGACTTAAAAATCAGGGCCGATCAATTGAATATTCTCTTATATTACCATCTGGAGGTTTTTAAATTTTTTTTTCTATAAATTACTTGTTCTACAACTCTTCCATTATAAAATACTCTAGCAGAAAGGTAAAACTTTACTGCCTGTCTTTGTTACCTTGGGAAGAGGCCTTAACATTGAAAGGTAAAATTGTATTGCAGCAAAATAAGTGTTGCGTGAAGAATAGTGAGCCTGTAGTACAGACTGGGATTTAGTGGTGGTTGTTCACACTAGAATACAGAGCTGCTGTGGAGACATTTATGAAACACTGTAATTCTTATGCTACTGTTGATGTTATATAGCTTCAGTTACTTGGCTCCAAAGAAACTATTATTTTGCGATCCCTGACACTGAAGTCAGATTACAAATTTGTATTAAGTGGCCTGCATTGAAAGAGCGTACCAAGTTTTAGGAGCCTTGCTCAAGGGAGACTTGGTATATGTCAAGTGCTCTTGACACAAATGTGATACGTATCTGTATGCCTTATGAGAGGTTATAAACATAGCACATGTCATCACTGTGTATATTTTAGGCACATGTAATAATACTGTTTGGTTTGGATTTGTGTTATTTAAGCAAAATAGCAACAGGTAGATAGGACTGAAACCCATTTTTCTGTGCCCTGATTTCTGCATAAGTTGGTCTCCCAAGTTCTTGGTTGCTGACAAGTGGTAGATGGTTAGTTTCAGGTCAGTGATGATCGAATAAGTCCCTCTTCGTTCTGTTTAAAAGCTTTTTCTTGTTTACCTGATACATTACTGAAATTTGGGCGCTTCTGTAGAAATCAGTAAGAATAAAGCACCATGCAAAATCAGGGGCAAGTCACCCCTGGCATGTAGAAGGTAATGAGTCACAGCCATCACTCATCTTACTCCATTCTTTGGAATTTGTAAAAGTGCTTGTGGCGTCATTAAAGTAGAAAGCAAGACTATTTTGATTAGCAAGGTAGCTTAGCAACTCCCTTCACACAGCAGATTCCTTGATTCAGCAAGTGTGTATCTGAGATGAATGTTTAACTTGATCATTAACTACACCTCTACACAGGTTCAAATACATTTAAAGCTCTTTGAAACACAGACACAGATTTTCTCTCTCCCTTTCTATTCTTCCCCATTCCTAGGAAAAGCAAGGAGGGAAGGAATGCAGAATATAGAGGGTGATAATTAGGCATGTAAACATATAAGATGATATTGTTTTTCAAAGCCATGTGTTGTAAAATGTAAAGAATGTGCAGTGCTAAGCTAACACTGTGGCAGTAAACCTACATACCGAATTTCCTGACATTGAGTCTTCACATTGTATTGCAGGTGGTATGCAAAAATAAAAACATTTTTTCTCTGGCTGGTGTCATTTCTGTGTAAAAGTATGTGCATCTGCGAGCTGGTATCTGCATATATATGAAGTATTGCCAAAGAGCAAGCTTTTCAAAATAATGTGTCAGAGTGCTAAATTGCATGATAGTTTAAATTTTTAAATATATAATAATTTCTGCCTTCTTTCCTTGGGGTTCAAGTTTTGAAACTTTTGCTTGAAAGCTAGAAGCTGATTCTTTTTTTTTTTGTTTTGCTGGTGAAATTTTCAGGTAATCATGTGATCCATGTGATGGGGCTTTAAGGAAAACACCAAATGTTGTAGGCTTTCAAGGTGCTGATTGTGTGCACCTGTGCAGTGCTGATTAAGAGCTTGATCCCAGTCCCAGAGGCTCTTGGCTTGATTTAGGGACACATTAGGTATTATTTAAATATGAGCCATACAGTAGGGCCATGCAGATGGCATTGATCCAGCAGGAAGGTTAAGAGAATCTGTGTCTTAGAGAACAGCGAGATGCACGTATCTAAAAGGTTTGTAACACATGTTCTGTTTCTCTGCTTGCCATAAAGAGGGAGAAGAGAATTAAGATGTCATGATGAATACAGGATTTTGATTATGTCTGGCTCCTAAATATGCTGGATCTTTCCTAGCTATACAATATAGTTTTGTCCAAGTAAGACACTAAGCATGTCTGGAACATAGTTTGTCTTCTGTTTGCTCAGTTTGTTATATTGCTCTCTCTCAGTAACATATCTGTATTTGAACGTCATTGCTTTCTGTATGGTCACCTGTCTGCCTAGTCCCATAATATGAAGCACTGCAAAGAGCAGGCTTAGATTTGGACTTTGTAGCCCAACACTGGGATCCCTCAAGATCTGTTTCTTGGGGGTCCTTTCTCCTTTTGTAAAATCAGAGGATTTGCAAATATTAACCACATTATTGCCTAACTCAGCCAGGGAAAATGCCTAGTGCTAGACTGGGCTGGCTGTAAATGTTGCCTATAAAAGCAATAGAGTAAGGCATCTATTCCTGCTCAGGATTCAATTCCATGAGCTTGTTTCTGGATCAAGCTACAAAGAGGTCATGTTGGTATGGACACACCATTTACATGGGGTTCTCGTCATAAAAGGGATGTTCAAATCCTTTCCTTTGTCTGTAGTGATATGCATCCACCACTCAGGTGAGGCCCCAGCTATCAGCTGATAGTGAGATCTGGGTTAGGCATCTAAATCCTATTAATAAAATTCCACTTTGCTTCAGTGAATATTTGGTGATGGGTTTTTTTTTTAAATGCAAGGAATGAGCCTCAGGTTATGCCTGTTTCAGCTAAGTTTCAGGGTAACTGGGGATTAAATTCTTCACCACAGGAAGGATGTGGACTCTCATTCCTTGCCTCTGGGGTGAGAACTCTGCTTTCTGAAATGCTGAGCAAAAGGGCAGTAGTACCTGTTTCCCCCCTGCCCTGCTCTGTGGCTGTTTTTGATGCCATGCAAGTTACCCCATTCTGCCAGCAGCAGAGCTGTAATCCAGCAGGTCCAGAGGACAGTGCCTGGTTTGTGGATCCTGCAAGAACTCCAGGTGCAGAGCTGCCCTTTCTTGAGCTACCTCAAGGGAGAGATAATTCTTGGTGTATAAACAGCATAGATGTCAGCGCAGTGAAATACCGTACTTGCACGAACACGTGTACACATGGAATCTATGGCCTTAGGCGACGGCTGAGCTGTGATTTTGGGGACCATCCTGGCACCTCAGATGCTGCGCGAAGGAGCTCAGGGCGGTGCGGGTCCCCCGGCACGCGGCTGGTTTTGGCGTCGTTAGTGTGGCCGCTCTGCACGTGGCTGCCCAGGGCCGTTGAACTCGCCCCTGCGCCGGCAGCCATGGCCGGCCGGCCCGGGGAGAGGTAAGTGCTGCTCTCCCAGGGGCTGCGGCTCCCAGCCTTGCACTTAAGCTCAAAGCCGCCGACGCGCGGGCTGGGAAAGCCCAGCCTTGCAGGGGCGGACGGGGTGTCGGCGCTTCCCTCGGACCAGAGCCTCCCCCGCCGCCCCCCAGCGCTGAGCGCCCCGGGCGGGGGCCAGGCCTGTCCCGGGGCGGGGGGCGAACGACACCCGGTGTCGCCGCCGCAGGGCGATCGCGGTGGGGCCCGTCCCGGCGCCGCTGCCTCGCGTCCCCCCTCCTCTCCCCGAGCCGGGAACGGTGCTACGCGCCTCTTCCCCGCCTCCTCCTCAGCCTTGATCGAGGCGCCGGAGGTTTCTCCCCGGCGGGAGGGACCGTAGGAAATAAACACGAGTGTGTGCGGCGCTGGGGGAGGGGGATCGCCGCTCCCGCTCTCCAGCCGAGCCGCCCTGCCGTGCCGTGCCGTGCCCAGCCCTGCCGCGGAGCCGGGGGAGCGAGGTGAGCTTGGGCGGGCGGCCGTCGGGGGCTGCAGCCGTGGGAGCGCGCCCGGCCGCTGCGGCGGCGCGGCGCTTTGTTCCCGTCGCCGGGGCGGGAGGTCCGGGAGGCCCCTCGGCGGGCCGCGGTGCCTCCGCGGCGGGGGCTGAGGAGAGGCGGGCGGGCCGGGGGGCCGCGTTGTTGCCTCCTGGGCGCGTTGGGTTGGGGAGGGGCGTCGTTGCCGGCAGCGGGCCGGACGCCCCCCGGGGCTTGGCCGCCTGGCAGTGGTGGTGCGGGCCGATCGGGGGTTGGGGCGGGCCAGCGAGCGGGGTCCGGAAGGGTGTTCGCTGGGGGAGCGTTCAAGGGTTGGTGTTACGGGGAGGGCAAAGGTGGCGGAGCGCCGCCGCGGGGAGGTGGGACGGCGGCGGGCTGGGGGCTGCGCCGTCCGTAGGCTGGGGCCGGCACGGCGCTCCCCTGTCTCTGTAGCCGGGCTGGGTCGCTCCGTGCCGGGCAGCCGAGTGGCAAGGCATGCGTTTCTCTCCTGGAAAGTTACTAAAACCGGCGCGGTTGGCAGGCGGGGGAACCCCCGGTTCGGGGCGGAGGCACGTCGGCTTCTCGGGCCGCCGCCAGCCCCGGCCGACGCTGCCCGAAACCGCTGCAGCGCATCTGTTCAGTGTCTGCGGTAAATGGCCCGTGTCTCGTCCCCACCCCCCCCCCCCTTTATCTCCCGATGCCCACCTTACAGTTATTGGCAGTGGTTCGCCATCACCGGCTAAAACTGCCAGTTATGTTACAGAAAGGTCAAAATCTCTAGTTCACTGGTGCTCTTCTTAGATAAACGATCCTCGTGGATGATCGCGGTTCAGCATCTTTGTGTGTCTTCTGACAACTGCCCAGGTCGTGAACAGCTCTTGGCATCGGAGCGCAGGCGGAACGGCTCAGGCTCCAGAGCCGTCATCCTCCAAGCGAAGATGGTCTCTTGAGTGGCAAGGAGTTGTGCCTCAACCGAGCATCTCACTTCCAAGCCTAGGGTTAGGTGATAATTACAGCATTGTGTGTGATTTGAACTTCTTTTTTGAATGCTGTTTTCATGTTAAACAGTCTATTATTTTTTTTGTGTCGAGGAGTGCCTGGTGATAGTCGTTAACGTTTGTAATAACTGTTTACATTCTACTAGGTCTGAAATGAAACAGCAATGAGAGCCGCAAGGGCTGTAGCTGTACGAATGAGGCTTTGGGTCTATTTTACGCGATGTTTGATAGGAAACTTCTGGATACTGCTCAACACCATGACTGATTACAGATGGCTTAAGCTGGCTAATTTTTAAAGGAAACTGCTGCAGTTAGTTAGTCAAGTTTATTGTATAGAAGGCCGAGTGGGGCTTTTGCTGAAACTAATGAGATTCTTGATGACTTTGAAGATGTGAAATAGAACCTCTGAAGTATTGGAAGGAGTGGGTTTTTCATCCTATATAGCCAAAAGGGGTTTCTTGTTTGTTGTAATTAAATTGATTACTTCTAACAACTAATGTTTATTGGAAGGCTTAATTAGTAATTTAATTTGTTGGAGGTACAGGTGCTCACGAATCAGTGCTGCATTGCCAGGAGTTTTCCATGAGTTAAATTAAAAACAATCCATTTCATTTCAGCATAGCTGTGTATGTGCCACAGGGGATGATTATTTAGAGAAGGCACTGGCCACAAGTGGTTTAATCAGTGTTCCTTGCAATTGCTGACAGAATCCAAAGTACCTTTCTGCAGTTCAGACTTTGTTTTACTGAACAGCTGTGATATTTTGGGGATGTTGTTACCGTTGGCATTACTTTCTTTGGCCTGCTCTTGTTTCCTGATAATGCAGAAAATATTTATAGCTGGAACATAGAAGATGATCCCTGTTGTGTGTTCTTTGTCTGTGCTGCTTGCAGGGTGGCACATGAGTTCATCCCTCCAGCTTATCTCTCTCTTTGACCATAAGCTCCATGGCTGGCAGAAGGTGTGGTATCACTGAGGTAGTGATATGGTAGTGCAGAAGATTGGAAGAATACAGCAATTTCTTTTGCGTCTGACAAAGCTGATGGAGAGTTTTTAAATTTCTTTTGTGTCTGACTTTCCTTCTCTGGAGATGACCAAAACAACAGAGAATGAAGTGGTATTTTGGAGACATTGGTGAGGCTTATTTGGGTAAAACATTATTAGCATAATTACTTGTGTGTCTTCTAAACATACTGTTTAACAAAAACAGAGGTGGTAACCAAAATAGCAAGCAGTGCTAAAATTGCAGAACAGGTGTAATGAAGGAAAACCAAATGTGGTCAAACATTTGCAATAGAAGGAAATTAATCCAGAAGTCACTACAAATACTACCAGAAGTGTAATGGTTGGTTAGGCATTTAATTTTAGGGCTTAGAGTTCTCTCTAAGAATAGTGAGAATTTCTAGTGGTGTTTTTCTGGTGCCCAGTTGAAGAATCAAATTATTAAATCATTTGCATGCTGGAAGGATCTCCTCTTCCTTACTGAGTACTTATTGAGAATGTACAGTTCCTACCATAGTAACAAGTGCTGAATGTGCCTTATTGATCAGCTTCACGAAACTTGTCAGAAATTGAAAGCTTTATTTTTCTCCACCGAAGAAAAAGAAGTGTACTGAAACAGCTTACACATTACTATTTGTCATTGTGTTCTTGGAATATGAAAAATGCTCTGCGTTCCTGTAAGTACAGCTTTGCCACACTTTTGGCCTTGAACTGCAACCTAAAATATTGCATGGGTGGTCTGATTCCTAATTCTGACACTGAGTCATTGAGTGAAGTTGGGAAGATCACAGTGGAAGTGTTTACCCAGATGTTAAGTAAGGTACTAATTTACCTCATGTTGATGATTTCAAAGTTAAAATTAATAGTTTGAGTGAAATAGCACTGTGGAACAATTTCTGTTGTTTACCGTTCAGAAATGTCAGACCTTTTTAGCACTGTGGTGGATTGATAGGCTAAGACTGACCAGCAACAAGAAAGTGAAGCCTGGAAAAGAGAACCTTGGCAGGTCAAGTTAACTGTAGCTGCTGTACCTTCCACACAGAGGGCTCAAATATGGGACTGAAAGTAACCAGAAGTTACCAAACCCTAACAAGAGTCTTTATGTATCAACTACACATCTGAGCTATTGCTGAAGAACCTTCTCTTGGGAAATCCCTCTTGATGGAGACTGTCCAGCCATGAAGGAAGATGTGCGTAATAGGAAGGGTAGGGGACACGAAGTGAGTTAGTGGTTCAGGTTGGGTTTGGGTTTTTTTTTTTTTTGGGGGGGGGGGGGGAGGGGAGCGGGGGCGGTTTGGATAGTTTTTGGCTGGGATTTTTTTGTTTATCTATTTTGGTTGGTGTTTGGTGTAGTGGTTGTTTTGGTGGTTTGGTGTGGTGGCTTTGGTTGGTTTTTTTTTTGCGGGGGGATGGGGTGGGGATGGTGGTTTTTTTGGGGGTTTTTCTGTTTTGTTTCTCCCGGCCTTAGCACCTTTGTGGCTGGAAGGTGAGAAGCAATCCAAGTGACTGTACAGCCTCTCTGAAAGTCAGTTTTGTCCCTGCTTAATTGTTTCTTACAATTAAGTAACAGTGATTTGCATGTAAGTATTTGCAGGTGTTTAGCAGAAATTTTTTTTAGTGAGGGGTAGAGGATAAGGTGGGGGGAAGCAAGCATCCTGGAAATGCCAAAACTTTAATAGCTTTGACAGGCCAATGTCCCAAAGTGAGGCCTGCCATTTGATGATGAATGAAAACTGAGTTTCAGAAAAAACAGCCTGGAAGATGATATTTCTCACCTGGGGATAGAGCAGTCTGCTACCCTGCCCCTTGTAACACCCCTAGCACTCTAACAGTAGTGTACTTCATTGTATTCATTTTGGCTTTTAAAATTAATCCTTAGTGCAGTGCTTGGAATGGCAGGATAAACATAATGAGCTATGTCTAATAAATGAGAGGGTGAGGAGGTTTTCATATGTTTAAACTATCTTTATGGCAGTGTGGGAGTCTGTGGTGATAATGGTAATGCACTTCATGCATGTAAGTGCTCCCTCTCCCTTTTTTCCCCACCTGATTTGGTAGTCTCCTGTATTGATACATTTCACCATGTAACTGTGCTTTTAAAGTCACAAATTTTTTTTTTTTTTTGCATCAGTTAAGAATATAACTGGACCCGCACACTCAGGTCTTCTGAGTTCAGGCAGGGGGTATAGCTATTCAGTGCTTCATGTATTGAGGCAGAATTTCCATAGCCTGCAGGGTCTGTTGTAGTGATCTGCCAGTGATGGGAAATTAACATTGCCTTTCTTCACCGGGACTAGGTGTTCACCTTTCTTTTTTCTTTTTCTTTCTTTCTCTCCGCCGCCCCCCCGCCCCCCGCCCCCCCCCCCCCCCCCCCCCCCCCGTGCTACTATCTAATTACCCTGCGGGTACAGACCTGTGTGATAACAGAATTGAGATAATGAATTGCTTGAGGCGTAAGGTGACAGATTGATTTGCAGTAATGTAATGGACAGGTGTGTTGATGCAGCCTGCTTCGAGTGCACCTCCACTGGAAGAGATCTGAGGAAATTAAGCAGCCTTGGAGACAGAGGAAGGGAAGATGCTGTTATGTCTTTGTATTCCTTAAGCTACATAGACGCTCTTTTAGATTTGGGGATGGCAGAAGCAGGATGCTAATCCATTTAGGAATGTATTTATTTGTGATTTTGGGGAATGAGAAAGAGAGTGGTGGTGTATGGAGATCAGTCTGTTAGGTTTATGTATTCAGGAGGCACTTCTAGAGCTTAGCTCTTTTATGTAATCTATCAGTCTTGCACTGATTTACTGAAAGACAAAGGTAGTAGTAATATGTTTTAAGCCTTAACCACAGAAATGAACAAAAAAAATGTGGAGTTGAGGTTATCTTTTTTTTTTTTTCCCCTCCCAGTTTGTTGAAAGCTGTGTGCTTGTGGACAGACTGAAAAAATGAGTGATCATGACTTTAGCCTGCAGACTTTTTTTTTTTAAATTAAAACGCTGTAGTATTTTCTTTTTCTTGAAGGAGTTAATTTTAGTTGGGTAAACTGTGGAATCCTGCAATAGAAGTGAATTTGTAGTTCTTCCCTGTGCTGAAAAAAAATCAGTAGACCTTATATATGAGAATTCTAATGTATCGTTCTTCCCTTTTGTCCCTTGCCTATCATTTCTCAGATTATATGTTTTGAAAGCGTATTTCCACTGATCAATAAAAGTGTATTTACAGCTGTCTTTTTAGATGAAATAAAATGGATTGGCTTCCTTCTTCCATGGGTCTTTCTATACTTGCCATTTTTCTGCAGCTAGTACTACCAAAATTCATTTGAGAAGGTAAGGTGAAAAAGGAAGCCACTAGTGTGTAATTTGGTGGGGGCTATTTGCATTTGCATAATGCTGTCGTGTTGGATATGAGGGTCTCTGAGAAATATTTTCTCTAGCAGTGTTTTTTTTTGCACCAATATGAAAAATAAAGCATGTTGCACCTTCTGTCTTTCAGCATAAGAGTCTCTCAGACAAAAGCTTCAGGGTTTTGCAAGGCTTCTTGATTGCCAAATTATAATACTTTTATGTCATAATCACCTGTATTGATCCTGATTGATTAAATTTTGAGGTTTTATACTGCCCTCAGATTTCTGTATCTCTGTTGTAGTGATTCAGCAGGTGGTTGCCGTTGAAAGTGTTCCCAAGGACACTTCCTTCTGGCTTGCCATCTTTTCTTTGGAGGGGATGAGGAGGGCCCAGACAGCTGTGTGCTATGTTCTGCATCTCCTTCCAGCATGCTGGTCAGTGGCAGGTTGCTTCTTGTCTGTGGCTGCCTCCTCTTCCTCCTGTCCTCTGGCAGCTGCAGTAGCTCAGTCCTCTGTACTGCCTAGCATAAGTCCTCCTGTTTCAGGGCAGCAGCTTGGTTTGAAGTGGCCAGTGGAGATGACTTGTCGCTATTGGGCAGAAAAGTTGGTAGTTGGGAGGGTGGGGGGAATTGAGGGCATCCCACTGGGAAGCAGGGCTAGGGGAAAAGTAGGTTTTGGGATCTGAGACTAGACTATTGTAGAATTCAGTATTCATGGAGCCGAGAAGAGACAGGTACTCTAGCACTCTTTTTGGGGTGCTCATCTGCATTATAGAAGCAAAGGAGAGCAGGAGCTTGAACCTGAGCCTTCTGCATCACAGGAGACTGCACTGACTTAGAGATCCTATGGTCTTTCCTCTTTCTATGCTGTGCGTGCAGACACCCCTTCCCACTTTGGTGCTATAGTATGAAGTGGAATTGCTGTACTAGGAGAGGCTGAGGGGTGCTCTGGCCAGGCATAGCTCAAGCATTCCTGGCTGTTTGATACTAACCACAAGCTACTCTGTTAGAGGTTTCTTCTGGAGGTGGAGTGGTTTGTAACACGTAGCTCTAGCAGTGTTAGGCTCATACCACATTGTGGGCATCCTTGTTTTCTGCCCTTCCTCGGGCTAGTCAAGGGGGAGGCATGATCCATGTTCCACAGCCTTATATGAGTTTTCCCCAAATTGTAAAGGAATTAGTCGTGGAAACACAACTTGTGTGCCTCCAAGCTTTTGTTTTGTCTAGCTTTAATGATTAATAGGTGATAGTGGCTTGTTACAGGATACTTTCCTAGCAGTCACTGTCCTGAAAATAACTGTGAGAGCAAATAATATCTTTGTGGGTATTGTGTGCTTGTAGGTCTGGGAACGTGTGATTTCCTGAACATATGTGTTAGGTTTTGTTTACCTGGTACATCTGAGCCTTTCTATAGAGCTTGCAATCCAAATGTAATTTTTTCTGAATTGTTCATGCTGTACTTTTCCCAAGTTATGGGTAATTTGCCTTTTTAACTTCAGCTGCCTGCATTTCAGTAACAAACTGTTCCCTTTGGGTTTGATGGAGTTGTTATCTGATTTTAGTTCATAAACACACAGCCTGTTGCTATGGTCAAGAAGTGAGAGCCTGGAATCTGACTAGGTCTATGGTTAAATTCATTGCTGTTGATTTTAGTATGTAATCAATTTAATTTGTTTGAAAAACCTCTGAAAACACTTCCTTATGAACACAAGATATCTCACTTAATTAAAAATAAGCCTTTCCCGAGGTGTGCTATCTTTTTTGCAGTCATTCACTTATTTTTGCAGCTATGAGCAACTCCCAGCCTTAAGAATTATTTTTATTTTCAGATTTGAATTGGAAGATGACAAGTCAAATACAACTTATGACCTATTACTGCGGCTTCTGGGGAACCTGGCGTTTCCAGGGACAGTTTTAATAAATTAGGGTATTTGAAATCAAACTTTGGGGAGGATGTATGTTTTTAGTAGTAGACTGAATTTGAAGTAATGAATTTTTAGATTAGTAGATTTCAGTCAAAACACTGAGATTATTATTAGTGTGATTCTTAAAATTGCTTCCTGCTTTTTCCTGTCTAGTCTGAATACTGTATTTTTTTGAGCTGTAAGGTAATGAGCATCTAATACTGCTATTCTATCTTAGCTGCTCTTGCTCTTTGACTATGGTTTGTTGAAAGCAAAATTGTATTTTTTAAATATCAGAAATACACCTGTTTTTAGAAAGGCATATTTAATCCATAACTAAAATATGACAAGTAAATACTGGCAAGTCCCATACACTTTCTTTACTCTGGAAAGAAGTGACTGACGATAATTCTGTAATCGTTTGCAAAAAGAGTTCCATGTTTTGTGCTTTTCGTAACCTTGCAGGTGTTCTCATTCAGCAGATACTCAACAGTGGCCTTGCTGCAGCTGGAATCCAGCTGTTCTGCATGACTTGGAGAACTTTTCAGGCAGTATTTTTATGAATGCGTATATTCCTTTACTTGTCTTATTTCTTTCTGTCTTATATATGTGGTTACTTCAAATACGTTGGAGCTATCCTGCCACTCCTTTGTCTGTCTGTACAACAGCATACTTAAGTGTGTAGGCTTAAATCTTGTGTTAAGATTGTAAGTGCTGGACTTTTCTCCAAGTGGTGGCTTTCTTGAAGCACAGTGGATTTATTGTTAGAGTTGAAGAAGTGCATCATGGGATTTGTAGTTCTTGCTAAAGAAACTAATCTCTAGAGAAATTATGCCAGAAACCAGCTAAAACTCCATCCCCAGGAAGCACAACAGTAATGTGCCAAAAATCTTTTGGCTTTTGCTGTGAGTATTCTTTTGTCAAATACCTGCTTTCTCTGCTGTGCAAAGGTACTTTGAAGAAAACAGTCATTTTTAAATCTGCAGTTTTGACTTTTTATTTCTATGTAACTGAAACACTTTGTTTCCTGTGTGTATGCATGCTGTTACTCTCTATTTTATTTTGGAATGCAGATGCTCATTCTGTCCTTAAGCGATAATAGCTGTTCTTTTTGTATGTTAGGGGCAAAAAGTGTGTCAACAAGCTGACTTTTCTTGAAAGGCAGAGACTAGGTCATGAGGCACCCCAGCTTTGATTATTGCAAATTTGGGAGCTAATTGGGAAAGAGTGGCTGTGTTCAGCTGTGACATCTGGAATCTGCAAGTACAGAACAGTATTTCTGGGGCAAATCAGGACTGAAACGTTGATTCATAGTCTAGTTTAACATAGTAGTATCAAAATACTCAGTGATCATTTGTTTAAAGAAATATGTTGCCAGAAGGAACTGCTAAATAATCAGAAGCATCTTTGAAAATTGTTTTTTAATAGCTTGTGCTTATTTGAGAAGGGGAAAGCACCTTGTCATACCTAGTTTAATGAATTAACACTTCATATAAACACCCAGTTGGGCTGGTTAGTGCCTTACCCATGTGCTTTTAAGTCAAACTGTGCATGCAGCAGGTGTGAGATTTTAAGAAAACATAATTATTCTGCGTAACAGAAAACATGGTTAGGCTGAGCTGGTATGAAATGTGAGTAATGGCTATTCTTCCTTTTAATAGTTTTTTTTTTTAATGGGTTTTATTTTGTTTTTAAAGAACGTGGTGACTAATGCTTGGAGCATTGGACTGAAATTCAAGCAAAGCAAACTCTACTGTTAGATGTTTTCCATGTCACTGACTCATGCTGCTATTGTCATCAGTAACATTGCTTGAAATGTAAAATGATACACAGTGAGCGAGTTTGACACTTAGGCTCATCAGGATCCATTTTCTGTCTTTTTGGAGGTGATAATCATTCCTGCCTCTTGTAAAGCAACTTCAGGTTCTCAGGTGTCATCTGCGTGGTGATGCTCATTGTTGCTTAACTAGGTGAAATTGTGCATCTTGTGCTTAGAGCAGGGCTGTGGGTGTTGCTGCTGTGGGAGAAGAGGAAGGGAAGGGCAGGGCCCTGCCCGCTGGGAGGGCCAGTGAAGTGTGCTCCTTGGGGAAGCTGGGTATTTCTGCTAATAGGGGTGGGCAAGCTCTTAATGGGCACAGAAATCCCTCGCAGTTCCTTTTAAGCTTGGAGTTTAGGAAGAGCTGAGTGCTGGAGGGCCTTGTTACTATTAAGAATCAGACCCTTGCGAATGAGAAAATGTAGTTTCTCTTTCCTGATGGTACTTCTGAGCTTCGAGTTGTGTTCCTCTGCTTTCAGCTTCCATTCTGAGTATCATGAATGTCATTCCTTTCCTGGGCATCCTAGAACAATATTTTTTCTGCTTCAAGTCATTCAGGGAAATGGACTCTTCTTTTACAGTTTGAGTGTAGAGGGTGCATTGCCTGTGTAAACTTTCTTGGGTTGTTCAGTTTATTTAATTTGGTTTACCCATGTGGGTGCTGTTACAATTACTTATAGTTGTTCCCTAATGAATAAAGGCTCTGAAGACATGTAGAGCTGAGAAGGGGAAAACATTTCAAAATACAAGAGAAGTGTTCAGGCAGAATTTTTCACTTTGTTGTACTTGAAGTGGGGAGGGAAATGAAACATGTCTGCAGAGCAAATCAAGGTTTTCCTATGAGCTGCTAACTGTCTTTTGACAGCTCTCAGAAGAGTGGTGAGCTTGTTCCATTTATTTCTTAATGGCATCAAATTGGGCACCAGTTTTATTTGTTTTCCATGGCCATGAAATTTGCTGTATGTGCTAATAGATTTGGGAATTTCAGTTCAAGTAACTCTGACTTACTGTATTCATAACTGAAGTTCTCCTGCACTTTCTGAAAGAAAAATGTTAGGCTCACATGAAGATTGAATGCAACTTCAGTGTGATATGGCTGATATAATGAAGTATTTAAAGTATTGCTGGATTCCTTAGTTAACAAAGAAATTTAATGATTGGGAAGCTTGTGAATTCACCTGACTGAGGTTACAAGAATACAAAGTGAGGATTTCACAGATTTAGGCATGTTGCCGAGAGGCACAGGCAATTTCCTAGGTATTGTAATTATTGCTGAGCAGCATTCAACAAAAGAGACAGTGAGTGGGAAAGCAGAGGAAAAATGAAAATACTCTTGCTTAAAAGCAGTATGAAGAGGCCTATAGAAGAAAGGAAAGACCGTTTCTGTGGTAAATTTTCAACCTGCATAGGTCTTTGAATATATAGCTCCTAGGAAATACAACAGTTGAGATCGCTTTGGGGACACAGAGTCTACATATGCTGTTGTGCCTTTTTGTTGATGGAGATTAAGAATTGGCAGACCTGAGTTATGTGTCGTTCAACCCAGACTGTTGTGTACTTCATGAGTAAAAAGAGTGTTTCTTGATTGTGTTTTGGCTCTTTCAGTTATTTGTCTCTTGCTAGGAATCAAGAGTTAATTTTTTTAGGGTGATGTATATGTAATGAATAAATTGGAGGAGGTTGTGACAGATGAACTTTACACATACAGAATTCAGCAAGGTACTCTGAAGAATAATATGCTATTTTGCTGTAAGGTCTATACCATGTGGTAAAGTATTTCAAGATGCCTTTTGTATTTCTCTTCATTATTTAATAATTTTTTTCAGGTTTCCTGTATTCTATTAGTTACCCATGTTGTAGAAATAAGATTATTGGTTAATCATGAATATTTGTATACAAATTTGTTTCTTAACCAAATGGCTGAAACTTTCTGAAGGGGAAAAAGAAATATACTAGCTCACTGAAGGAAAAACCAAACTTTTTCTTCTATTAATTCTGATGTTCATATACACAGCAGTGCTTCCAAAATTGTGATATAATTTTACAAACCAGTCCTCTGAGTACCTCTTCCTTTATTACTAGCTTTATTTTACAGGTGTAGCGAAACTGGAATACTGCTGACATTTCGAGTATGTTCATGTACAAATGTATTAACCTTCCTTCCTGTCTGTTACATCATGTGTTATTGTGGTATCTGGACAATTTATGCTCCTTCTCAAAATTACTTAGCTGTATGTCATCCCAGTCTTAAGAAAGCTGGTATCTCCATTTAGATCCCAGGTGCACAGCTGCATGCAAAAACTAAGCCATTTGTCCATGTTTCCCCAGAGGTCTGTGGTGAGGCAGGGAGGTTTTGACATTTCCAAGATCCAAATGGTGGGATGGTAGCTGAAATGGTTTGTGTGTTGGCTCTCTTTCCATTTAATTTTGTGTGTAGCCTCTCTGTAAAGGAGGCAGTGGCAAACTTGAGTGGTAATGAAATGAGAGGACTTCAAAGCCCAAGGATGGCTTTAGCAGGTGGAATTTGAAAGTAAAGCCCCTGTTCCCAGTCCACCACTTCCTGCTGCTTGGCACAACTCGTGTTGTTTCATGAGTTGTTGGAGCAACTTGATATCAGCAGCTTGTAAGCGAGCCGCATCATTCCGTACGTGGCAATTTCCCAAATTATGTACCCTTCAGCATAGTGGAGCTGATGGATGTAATGTGAGCGATAGCAGGATAGATTTGCTTGTAAACTCCGGTAGCATTGCCTCCATAATCTGGCCAATGTTCTGATGTGGTGAGAATTGGCTGTACTACTGTTAACTCTTGTAGCTCTTACCAACCCCATCCGCTACTAGGTTTCCTGTTTCTAACACTTTTTGTGAAAAATGGGAATTTTGATGCTCTGTAGGAATGAAACCGGGCCAGTTATGCTAAGCTTCTTTAGGCTTTTTTGGAAAGAATGTAGCTTTTTTTGTCCATAGTTTAGCAGAACAAGAATCTCTTTTCAGGTCCTCTCCAAGTCATGATGCCTAAGAGGAAGATGTAGAAGAGTTTAATATCACAGATGCCCTTTTGACATCTAACTAAGGTATTGTGTAAGATACAGTTGAGCAGTGGCAGCTTGAACGTGAGTAATATCCTGGAAATACTAGAACAACTACCTGTCTTATTTTGTGTATTTGCTTTTCCTAATATCTTTAGCTTCTCACATTCACTTTTTCCTGTTTATAAAGCAGATTTTCTTCAAAGAACCTGCATTAGAGATGATAAATACTACTTCTGCTGTTTTAGCATTTGGAAGGAACAGTCATATCTCTGTGTGATGCAGGTGCCAATTCCAACCTGAACCTGCAGTGAATCTTTTTGATGAAGCAAAGTATCATGTTTGATAGACAATGGGGATAAAATCTGCATATGCCTGTCTGGGGATGGAGGGGTAAGGGGGAAGAACATAGTTTTTTCAAAGAGAAAAGGAGGGTGTGTGTATTCTGGAGAGTATCATATTAATCTAAAAGAGGTAGACGCATTCTTTGAGCTTGACTTTTTGCTCTGGGAGGGACTGCGGGGACGTAGTGTGTGTGTGGGGGGGAGGGGGGAGGTGGTGAACATTCCTGGAGGGGATTAATTTTGAGGTGACTCAAACAGACACTTTGATCCTTTCCATCTGCAGGTTGGCTTGTTTTAGCTTGTTAATATATGGATAGCAAATTCCCTCCTTCCTTTTATGTTTGGAAAATTGCTCGTAGCCCACACATGGCTCTGTAATTGGGGAGAGATTGTTCATTCTTGCCTGCAGGAAGACATTTCTCTGTCTGCTGAGCTGGAGTTCCAGACTAGATAGAAGGAATCCAAGAAACATGTAGATGGGAAGCAGGGCTGCACAGCCCTTTAAACTATGGTTCTTGAAGAAATGGCTGCTAACCTATCTGTGTTTGCATCCAGAACACCATGTATTCTGCAGGGTAAGGGAAGTAAAATTGCTCAGTAGCACACTGAGCCTCCCCTGTGCCTCAGTGTGTAACGGTGTGGTTGCCTGTAAGACTGCATAGAAAGTCATATGCATAGAAAGCTTCTGTGCATACTGCATAGAAACCTCAGTGAGTTCATTGATAATCCTCAATAATTAAACACTCTCATAAGCATCATCAGGTTTTCGTGTTTATTTCAATTTCAGACATATTAAATATATTTAATCATTCCTACTCGATTTAAGGGACCTTAAAGTAGACAACGGTTTGGCAAGATTGAATATTATGCTCTGTTTCTCAACCAAACTTCTTAAAGATTGTTAAACTTGTGTTCTGTTGAACTTGTATTGCCCTTCCTCCTCCCAAGTTGCTTTTTTAAGTCAAGATTTTCCAAAAGACTCAGGATTTTCTTCACATTGGACTTTCTTATTCTGCCTGGGTGCTTAGCCTGCAGGTGAGATAGCACTGGTCAGGTTACAGAGAGATTTCATCTCCTACCTCTTCCCCCACCCCAGAAGATGCTTTGGGAAGGTTTGTGTGTGTGCATGTGTTGCTTGGAACTTTTTGTCTCTCCTGGGGGTATACCACGACACAAGTGAAAATTTTATTTCTTGTTCAAGATAGAAAACAGCAGCACATAACAGCCAGAGTCCTGGCATAAGCTTATAATATTTATTTAGTGGAATTTTTCCCTCTGTTGCTTATACATCTACATTTAAAGATTCTAGGGGCTTGCTTTGGCTTGGAGTGTTGCAGTTCTCTCTTTGATTATTTTAAGGTCTTACAGTGATTGACCAAGGGGTCTGGCCATGTTCCATGTATAATTGCAGTCTGATTAGATGCAACACTATTCCCTTATCTACCTACTTTTGTGGTTAGTGGCTCGTTCTGGCTGCTTTGGGGTCCTAAGGGAAGAGTACAAGAACTCTTCTCACCCACTTCACAGAGGCCTTTTTAAAAGAAACTCTAGAGGTGATTTAATCCACCTAAACTCAAGGTGACTTTTTGTCGTTTGCTGGTGGCTGGGCCTCTGCTAGGAGGAGTTTGTGTATTTGAGGTTAAATTTGAGTAAACCAAGTAAAGCATGAGTTTTTTTATGTCTTGCATTTGACCTTCATAGGTGATATGGTAGTGTTTTGAAAAAAGAAGAAAAAAACCTGACAAATCCTACCATTTTACAGGGGCATTAACTAGTTCCTGATAATGGAATTATTTTTTTTAACAAATGTATCTTGAACAAAAGAAGCTGACGACTAATGCAAGTTGAGTAAGCGAAAGACCATTAACTGTGTAATAGCTGCAAAAGTGAGGGTTTTTTTTGAGAAATGTGTTAGATATCATGACTTATTAGATATCATGGGGATCTTTTGAGGTCCGGAGGATGATTGCATGGTGCTGTCTGTGGAAATAATTGCTTCTAGATTTAGATAGATCAGTCAACAGTGAAGAAGTAGTCATAGTATAGGTCATGATATAAGTGCTTCTGTAGGTTATAAGCTCATGTTGGCTGTAATGCTTGGAGATTATGGCTGCTATAAATAATGGCATGAGTTGGACAACTGTAAGTGTAAGCCTAAATTCCAGGTAGTCTGATTCTACTAGAAATTTTCACTTAGATGACCTTACAGAGGATCACCTTTCCTGCCTGGAACTGGGGTCACTGGAACACTGAGTTGCATGAATGAAGTCTTAATCTCAGTTCAGGGAGCCTTATGTTTGGGGAATACATCACGTAAATGAACTCTATAAGCAGTCCTCTCCTTTTCACAGAGGATGCTCCTGTGACCATATTCGGACACAGATAGTCAAACACAGCCATTTTCCAAAGAGGCAGAGTAATAGAAAGATCTTAAATGTTCTGCAAAATGTCATTATGACAAGACATTTCATTTAGTCTGAAGGCATCTGTCTGTACATGCAGCACGTGCAAGCAGCAAGAACAAAAAGGGCCTCTGTATGTTGTTGTACAGTTATTGTACAATTAATATCTTGTGCATATGTGCATGTTTTGCATGGAAGAGATTAATTTGTTGTGCCTGAGTGTATAGAGTACAGTAGTTCAGGTTGCTAAATCCCAGGGCTTGGTTTGGCTTGGCTTAACTTTAAAGGATTTTATTACTTGTTTTAAGAAAAAAATACTAAGCTCCACCCTTCATTTGCTTGCAAAATGATATTTCTTTGTTTAAAAAGATCTGCACTGGTATTCATGTCTTACTATCTATTCTGTCAGCAGTAAATTTATATTTTGGTTTCCACAGTTCAAGTTGCTATCGTGCACAAACACAACATGCTGTTGGCTGCGTGGGGGACTGTGTGGGGACAGGTTGGAGTTTCATGGGTGCATAGTGAACCATGGCCTGTTAGGTTGCTTGAGGTGGTGAAAGAGTAACAGAACAGTGTCTAGAAAGTGAAAAGATGGAAAATCAATTGCAGCTAGGGGAGGGTGACAGTTCCAGTCAGTATAGTAATAAGCTGTGAATTGAACTTAACCTAAACTGAGAACTGGTTTGAACAGTTGTTTGGCATTTTGCTTTCCTTTATGCATTGCCCTCCCATTAAACTCGGTGCAGAGCTAGACTGGAAGAATTTCAGTCCTGGTGGGATCTGAAACAAGACTGAAATTAAATGTTGCCTTGTTCCTCAGGTAATAATATTAGGAAGCTTTTTCAGATGCTTTGGGAAACGTTTTTATTGCTTAACTATTGTTTGAGGTACAGAGGAGAAATGAATATACTTAGAGCACACCCATGTGGCCGTGTAGGGGTTAAATGCTATTTAAAAATTGTTTTAATGGGGGGGAAAAAAGGTTTCTAATTGTAGTGAAGTATTTTTGGAATTTGCCCTGTCAGTTAGTAATATTTCACTAATTAAAGCAGCCCTTTGTTTAAGCCAGGCTGACAACAGTTCATCTGGAGAGTTGGCTGGTGGACAAACCGAGGTATGTTCATTCCTCAGCAATTCAACCCATTTTATATGCTGATGTTTCTGAAGTAACGCTTTTAACTTGGAAGAAGGTAATCACATCTGTGAATTCCTTGTGGTTTCGCTGCTGCTGAGGGTTGCAGCCTATAAAAAATTTTATTGCCTTAAAGCCTTGTGTGTAATGAAAATTAACAAATAAAACAAGCATACAGGTACTAGGCTCTTTATGGCTGGAGGCATCGGTTTTGTTTGAATGGCAAAATCAAGGGATTATAAATTTTTGCCAAAGGAGTGTTAGCAAGAGGCAGTTCTTTCTCTTGTTCCCTTTCTCTTGTGTACGTTCTTGCTCAGGAGAACAATGTATGTTCTGACTGGTTTGGTCAATAAGGTTTTATGTGTTTGTGGAAAAGTAGGTTCTCATTTGGGAGTTGTACATTTGCTATAAAAGAGAGGGAAAGGACTACATTAATACATAGTGTCAGGTTGAACAACAAACAGACTGAAAATTTCACAGGTTTTCCTGCCCTGAATTGCGTTATACGAAGAGAGTAGCATAAAACTAAAAAGCCAACATACAAATCTTGAATAGCTGACTGTACTCTTGCAGGTTGTATTTGCCCAATGATGTGGTATTGCTGATGGCTCTTAGTTGCTTGGTTTTGTCAAAGGGCTTGCTGCTTGTACAGAAGCCTACCTTGCCAGATCAAAGATCATGAAAAAGTAAAACTTCTGACCATCCTGGCATTTTGAGTGAAATCTGTTGAGTGATGAATACCTGCTGACTAATAATTTTTTTGGCTGGACTGAGAGTTGGTAGCTTTCTTTTGAAAGATTATCTTTTTACTAGTAGATGCTCAGAGATACACCTCAAGTCTTGAAAAAACAGCATTTTTATTTTCTCTTCACAATATTTATAAAAATACCAGCCTGCAGATCTGCCTTGTTAATAGATCTGCAAACAAACATGTCTAGGCAGTGAAGATACTTCAGAAGTTTTAGTTTATTTCAGTAGCAATATTGATATGCTACATGATGTTCTCTGTAATAATGAAGAACATGCTGGAACAATTGGATGTCAGAACCAGGATGACCCTTTGAAATTAGTGTTTTCTGGTCTCATTTGTATTTTGTTGTACATTTCCATGAAATTATTTCAGGTTTTGGCAAGTGTACCATGGAACTGTTACTTTTGTAAATTGCTGCGGTCTAGAAATTTGCTTTATTTGAAGAATCTGTTCTATAAATGTTTTGGGGTTTTTTTTCTGTGGGGCAGAGGGAGCAGTAACTGTTGTGACAATTAAATTAATTAAATCCTCTAAAACTGCAAGAAAAGAGATCTAAACTACAATAGAGTAAAGATTATAGAGAGAACAGTACTTTTCCAGTATGCTAATATGAAAGTACCCTTGGTACAACAGACAAGAGAATGGAAACTGATGAATCCTGATAAGTGACCCTGATGAGGTTGGAGAGTATTTGATAAAAAGAGTAAGGGTTTGTGGAGCTTCCTGGTGGTTAGAAGGAAGAATTTAGGGTTTCAACTGGATTCTGTGGGCCTTTAAAAAGGATCGTGGAAGTCAAGTTCAACATGTTTTTTAATGAGTTTTTCTTTACTCACTGCGATAAGAGATCCTGATTTTAGTGCCAGGAAAATAACTAGGATAGTTATTTGGAAATGTAAAGTGATTAATTATTTTGAGCTACCAGGAAGGAGCAGTTCAGTTGAGTTAAGTAACAGTTGTGTTTTATGTAATTGTTTTTCTCAATGTAATAGTTTAACTATTTGTCCTTGGGTGAGCGAGCAAGTTAATCAGCTACAGAGCAGGCACTGTATAATAACTTTATAAATATCTATTGTGTTTTAATTCCATTTCCACAAAAGCTTTAGATCTTGTAGCTGAATGTGATCCTTGTGCTTAAGCCATTTTGCATTATCCTGGTTCATTCACATGCCAGAGGGGAGGAATTGAAGTTCCAAGCCTCAGGCCAGTAGCAGCAACTCTTTTTCCTGGCTGGGTGGGAGCATACAGGACTCCCAGTTAGTAGCAGCCTGCACTAGTCAGTGACCAGAATTGATGTCATTTGTCAAGATGGCTATTTTCTTGTATTCCTACTAGAGGTTAATGTTGGAATGGGAATAGCTAATCAGAAAGGTGGAGACCGTTCGGACAGGCAGGTGTTACCCCATCTCCAGGCTGTAATTGAAGTGAATTTCAAAATGGTTACAATAATAAGGTGGAGGTAAGGGTGACTTAATTCAAATTCTTTTAGGTATAAAAATCTGCGGTTCAGCAGAAGTAGGTATGTTTTGATGATTAGCTTGCTATAGACCTGTTTTTTACCGTAACATGGTATGCTTTGCAGTTGAATTTTTATTATTTTCAGAGCTGCAGGCCAAGCATTGGAATGTATATGTGAACTAAACATTATATAATTTAATAAACTTACTGTGAGTTCTCTCAAATAAAGGCAAAGCTTGAATCTGACATGACAAATCCTTTCTCTTTCTGTATGGTAAAGTGTGACTCCAGCTTGTGCTAGGCACATCTGCCAGAGCCTGAACAGCCTGTTTTCCATAGTGCTGATTTTGGTACCAGAGTGGGAAGGGTGGTTAGAGCTGGAATCAGTGCGAGGGTCCAAAGAGGAGACTTATTTTGCTGTTTGCTGCAGTAAGTGTTATATTTGTTGCTGTTAGGCTAGCCTTGATTCTTCCTCAACATTTTTTTAGGGAGTTGTGCATCATGGAAGTGTGGTTGTAGTATGAAGATAGTTTTAGCAGGAAATTTTGACACTGCTGCTTTGGGGTGGTTTGGGGCTTTTTTTCTGTGTGTGTGTTTTTTTTTTTTTTTTTTTTTTTTCTTCAGCAAAACTACAAGCCTACCTAATACTTGAGAGAGCCTTTGTGCTCTCAAAGTTTCTTCCGAATTGCTTGTTAGGGCTTAGGTGAGCACAGACTCTGTACAATATCATCTGTGGTTAGTAACAGGGAATATGATTGAGACTTTCTGATTTAGTGTAATGTTACCATGTGATAAACACTGAGAGATGTGTTCAGAGTGATCAGTACAACTAATCTTGTAATATCAGAGGAAAATAAATAGAAGGTATGCAAAATCTACAATTGCAGGTAGTGTTTTTCATCAGCTTGTGTTCCTGTAGACTCACCTGATGAGACCACAGAGGGACACCAGGAAAAATACAAAATAAATGGCTAACCACAAATAGTCTGCTGTCTGATGAAAGTAATGAAATTACATCCTGGAGCCAGGATTGTTGAGAAAACATTTCTGATTTTTGGAGTGGCACTTATGTTATATAAAACATTGTTGTAGAAGTCTGTGTAATACTAGTTTGGTTCTCTTTCCTGAGAATGGTTGATTATAATCTGATGGGGAAAAAATGGCAAAGTTTCTGTAAAGTAGCAGCAAAAAAGTGAAAGTAGATGTTAAGAAAGAAATGAAGTTCTACCCAAAAGTACACAATGAAGATTTTTATGTTCCACAGTGAATTCTCCCCCGCTTCTTAAATTACTGAATACAAATTTTGCAAGCCAAAAATTTTGGATCTCCAGGTTTAATGAAGTGCAGATGATGTGCCTATTTTGAACTGCTATATAAAAGACATTGGTTTAGATTACTGATTGGAACAGTCTTAACTATATGAAGTAAGATAACTTTGTAAAATGAGGAAATAGTTAAGGACGTAATTCCAGAGAGAATGAGTGTGTGTGTCTTTATGCGCTGTTTTCTATGAGTTACTGTCATTAGTGCAGATGGTAATCTGTATGGGATTGCATGTTTAATTTAGCTGTTTACATACTGAACCAGGAGTGTTTGGAATACCATTGCTTCTGGCCTAGGGGAATAAATTGAAGTACATTCTTTGGGATGGGGAGCATAGGTGTTGGGTGAAAGTGTTCTGGCTGCAGATGCTGGTCTGTCCTCTGTTCCTTGCTTAGTATAACTGTAGCATTTCAAAGTACAATGGCCAGGTAGACTTCACAGAGCCTATGAAGTAGACTTCATACTGTCTGTCTCAGGAGGTCCGAAGGGCCACACTGATAGCCTGGGTTGAAACAAAGTAGTTAAATAAGGATGTGTGTGGGGACAGGAGGAAACTAAACTGAGGTTGCAATTTTTCCGTCCTACTTTAGTCATATTTTCCTGCAGACTTGGAAAGCACGTTATTTTCTGTTTCTTGAAGATGTAACATAGTGATATGGAAGGTAGATACTGACTGACTGATGCTTCCCTGATATAAGCACTCTTGGTGTGCACGCTTCCTTAGTACAGCAGCTGCTAGTTGCACACTTCATATACATATGCATTTATCAGCTTGCTTACCTCTGTGTATTTCTAGCCTAGACACTGCCTTTCTCTGGAGTATAGGGGAAGAAAAAGATGTATCTGAAAGGTAGCAGTGCTGACAACAGAGTACCTGCATGAACTAGAAGTGCCAAACTGAGTATGTATTTAGTGTAGCACATCTGCCTCAAGCAGTATGGTGAGGGTAAGAGGGAAAGCTCAGGCTGCGTAGCAAAATTAGCCTATATGAAGTGGCTAAAATTATTCACTGCATTAGTATTAATATTTCTTCCATTCTCAGTGACTGATTTACTGACATGCATCTGCGTCACTCTCAGCTGTTTTTCCTGGTCAGTGTTCTGGCACACAGCTGCTGTTGTCTGTCCTTGTTCTAGCCTGGGTCTGACCTCTTCTTTTGCTTCTGCTCTCCCTTTCTCCACTTGTTTTGCAGATTTTGTTAACTTTCCTGGTTGTGGTTTTTTTGGGTGTTTTTCTTTTGTTTGGGCTTTTTAAAAATATCTGGTTATTTCTTATCACACCAGAATTGTTAACTATGAGACATAGCTCTTGGTAGCTCTTTGGTATTTAGCCTTGTAACTAACTGCATCATGTCATAGGAGGGTTAGGTTGTACCATTGCTGCAGTCCTTTGTGCATTTGCTGCTTTTGTAAACAGGTTTATTAGGGACTGTCGAGACAGAGGGAGGAGATATGCATATAAGCATGTACTTCGCTCGATGTTTTTGTGTACCTGCAAGAATTCATCTGCAGTGGGAAGAGATTTGATTAGAGATTCTAGGTGAAGATGATTTAAAAAAAAATTAACTGTCAGCAGTTCAAGGGTAGATACCTTTGTACCTTTTGTTATACCCTTCAACTTTTTTTTTCTCTGTGAACTGAAGGTAAGCCAGGTATATTCAGAAATAGCCTTCCCCCCCGTTCTTTAAAGAAGTAAATTCTGGTCTTCAGATGTCTAGTTATGAATATGTGGGAGTTTCAATCTTCATGTAATAAAAGCAGTGTTGTAGCCTCGGAGATGTCAAGGCCAGTTTATTTAACAAAAAAAAAAAGAAAGAAAAAAGCCATTGACAAACACTGAGCTTTCATGATGCGCATAGTCCTTTGCTGCTTTCAGGCGTTCCCTTTGTACAGTATTTTCCCACACAGAACAAAGTTTTGGTTTGCCAGTGAGATGAGGATGAAAGACAAATTTTTCCAGTGTCTGGAGTAACTATTGTCTTAATGGGCTTTCCATCTGTCTCCTAATGAATAGCTTTTCCACTAATATAAATTCATGTGCAGAGGGGAAATGAAGGTTTTGAAACAAAAATGCAAAGAACTGATGAAATAGAAAAACGTGAGAGCTGCTGCTATTTTACATTATGAGTGAGGAGTGACCACAGGCTGCCCTGTTTGTTTCTGCTGGGAGAGTGATTCCTAGGAATATTTGGATGAAGAAGAGCAGTGAGAATTTGGCCAGAGAAAGGCAGCTGCCTTGCCTTTCTCCAGCAGGTGTGCTGCTCTGCTTACATCCTGCTGGAAGGAGTGTCAGGGCTGCCAATGGGCATGTATTCAGACACCCTTGGGTGCTGTTTTTCTTCAGTGGATGTCACTCACCTCTAGGCAGACCTGGACCTATTGTTTTCTGGACAGAAATCTCAGCCAGATCATAAGGGGAGGGACTTGAAATTGTCTGGGAAGACAGCAAATATGAAAAAGTTTCTGTATCTTGTGTAAAGTTTGAGGTGGCCAACTTTAAAGTGGGAAGAAATTTATCTGATGATCAGTCTTTTCCAAACCATATTACCTCTGCATCCTGCAGAAACTATCTTTCAAAGAAAGCTGATACTGCTTTGTCTCAAGAATTCAAAGCTTTAAGGAGAGCACATGCAATTGGTGATCTACATGAAGGATCTCCAGGGTGAACTGTCTACAAATGAGAAATGTAAATGTATGTGGCATGAAAGAATAATACACGAGACATAGGTCCTGTCTCTGTTTAGAAACCAATGAAGTTGCTGTTATGTTCAGTCATGGCTCTCTCCAAGTGGGTCACTTGGTACTGAGGCTGCAGGACCCTGTGGCAGGCTGTTTGTGCTGCTGCTTTTGTATTGCATCTTGCACTGCCTTGTGTCCATCTGGCTTTTAACTTTTTAGTTCAGAGCTGTAAGTGACCTAAGGTGAAAACCTTTGTGTGTGAGAGCCAGTGCAATTTCCCTTTCAGCTTATGACCAGTGTGTTTTTTCTGGCAGCTGGAATTAGAAGCAGCTATATCTAGAAATCATGATCTAGAGACCCAAGTGCTAGGCTGCATGAGTTGAACAGGCTGTGGAACAAATCTATCCTTTTCAGTTGTCAGCTTGAAACTTTGAAACATTATGTAGCGGGTACCAGCATGTATAAAAGCATATGGTAGAATGAGAGCATGTCCAGAAAGGGATGACCAAAATGGTCAAGGGGATGGAACAGCTGCTTTATGGAAAGAGGCTGAGACTACTGGAAACATCTTGGCAAATGGAAAGTTCAGGGGGAGTACGATCAAGGTTTTACAAAACCATAAAGATGGTAGGTAGGTTGAACTAGGCAGAACTAGTCATGCGGTCCCACAGGACAGAAACTAGTAAGTGTCAGAACTGGTGAGAATTTACTTTAAAATGAAGAAATGAAGGTACTTTAAACAAGGGGAGCATGACCTTCTGGAACTTGCTGCTACAGAGGTCATGGGGTAGATAGTACCAGCATGTTCAAAGCAGAGTTTGACAAAATTATGGAAAATGGGTCAATTTACAGATACTGAGCAGATGGGTCAGGGATGGACCTTCCAGCATCCCTGACACAGCAGGAGCATGGAGGGAGTGGGACACAGAAGGGCCAGGGCTGGCTTGCTCTGTTTGAATAATGTCTCCCTTTGACACAGCGATGAAGTGCTTGGGTGGGTGAGATGGACTCTGTGATGACCCAGTAAGGCATACCTTGTGTTTTGAGCCATGTTTTCTATGATTGGCTGTTGATTTACTGAGTAACCCGTGAATGTAGGTGCTTTACACATCTCTGACCTTTTCCTTTAAATCTACGTAAGTCCTGTAAAGTCATTTGGACAGAAACTTCCTTTTTAGTTTTGTTTTGGAAAAGTATAGGGCTTTGAAACCCTGCTACCTAGGCAGAGTTTCTTATTAAAATAATGAAGACCCCTGGTTTCTTTTCTCTGAGAAACACCGAAGGCTTCTGCTGCTTAAAATTATAACACCAAATGTTTTAAATAATGGGAAAAATACTCTGTCATTTTCTGTTATTCTTTGGTGCCATATGCTCATACAGTAAGGCAGTTTTCTACTACCAAACCATAGGATATTCTTTTCCTCTCAACATGAACTTTACTCAGCTAATTCAATGAGACTTCTCTTTTTCCTCACCAACATCTCCATGCCTCACTTGAGTCACTAGTCAGGAGCAGACTCCACTGGGAGGGATATTGCCAGCTCAGGCTGCATGATCCTAAGTCAAATCTCTTTTCTCTAGCTTGGGCTGGTTGTCTGTCTTTCTGTGAAATTCCTTGAATGAATGGGGAGTAAATGGGTTGTTTAACAAATACTTTCTTGTCTTTGCAATTGCTCTGAAGTTATTGGTAATAGTAAATGGTAGTGATAGTAGTATAACTAGCTATTTGTGTACATTTTATTGAGTGTGTAAATATATATATTTGTGCTGTGTCACTAGAAATAATCTCTGCATGTGAGTGAAACAGCCAGAAATGCCTTATTTCAGTCTGTGTAAAAATCCTTTGGAGTTTTTAACTTTTTTTTTTCCACTGTCCCATATTCCAGTCATGTAGCATGGGCTCTGCAAAATTTATGTATTTGCTGGTGGTAGCTGTGTATGTACTTAAATGTGTATGATGTGTTCCATTAATGTCATTTGGCTAAAATACTGTGCTACTTTTGAAGCAATTTGCTTTCCAATAAATTATTCTCATATGGAAGAGCTGCAGAGAATCTCATGCGCTATGGTGTTTACTTTTTCTGGAAAATTCTTCATTTTATGTTGAACTTCTCCTTGTGTGAGACTTGACATAATCACTTTTTATAGTTACCGAAAAGTTGTGGTCAGCCCTGTTATTTTAAAAGCCATTTTAGAAGGTTTATGGATAATATCCTATTACTTGGCCTGTATGTATGGTAGGCAGTCTTAAATATTTTTCTGGAAATGAAACCTGCAGCAAATGTGGAACACAGGTACAGGAGTAGAAAAGTAAAAAATGCTGTTTGTTATGGAGAGGGAATAGAAAAGCTCTAAACTATTTTATCAGTAATACCAACTGTTGTATTCTGGACAGTCCTGTCTCTGTCTCATCAGTATTTGCTTCAGGAACGCTAGTTACAGGGAACTGTGGGTAACCCGGTGTGATTTCATTCTTCAGTTTCTCCATGGGAGCTTTAAGTAACTGCAGAAATCATGGGACTTTTGCTGTGCAGTCTTCATGTAAGAGATGGGAGGAGAGGAAGTAGAGAGGTGATGGAAGTAATGATGAGTAATCTTACAGACGGGGCTGAAAGTGGGTGAGTTGTCTGTCATTCCCCTCAGCTAGCTGTGCTGTACAGTCCTACAGAAATAGATATACGGCTTAGTTTTGCAAAGATTTTTTTAACTGGGGCTGAGTGTTTTAATGAAGATTGCTCTCAGTCATCCCTTACTTGAACTTTCTTTTGGACATCCTCTATGGGCATTTCCCTAGCCCATAAAACGTGGTGAAATACTCATTCTGCTAATGCACTGCTACCCCCTCCCTCCATGTATTTGAAATAATAGTCACAAGCTTTATGTCAGCCAGTCTATTAAAGCTATCTTGGAGTGTAGAAGAATGCACAAAGAGATTCCCAGGACATTGCAGTATTGGTTGGTAAGTTTAAGGGAGGGGATAGGGAAAAAGGATTAAATTTGCATGACCATGGATGGGAAGTGAACAAAACAAATCTTTGCTTGATATGATTTTGCTGCTGTGCTAAGAGGGTTTTTATGGGCCATGTAAAATCCAGCAGGAGTAGTGCCTGACATAGGGAAAGTTTATGGGACTTTGCATGTATGTTTGTAATTTTCTCTTAGCTGGAATATATAACATGGATTGTTACAAGTTTTGGAGATAGAAACAGTGTACCTTGTTTTTGACCTTTTGACTTGAAGGTTTTTGACCTTTTTTTCCTCTACATAGAGTAACAACTGGAATAAATAATTTAATTTTAAAAGTCTAATTATTTTTGTTGAGACTTGTATTTCCTCATAAGTATAATTTAGTCACTGCCTGGATGACCTTTGAGGGAACCAATTATGTAGAAGTGAAAAATAATCAGTGTTTTATTATTCTTTTTTTAATTGAGCATGTATGTATGTGAATATAGTTATACACTTCTCTTGAAGATTTTCTAAAGAGGTTTAATTTTATAACATTTGCTTGATTCTTTGATAAAAGATCTAAGCCCGTCGACTGTCTTTTTAAAGAGTGAACCATTATCACAATTGCAGTTTACATGTTGGAAACATGGAGTTGACATAAACAAGTGTTGCTTGGTTCAGTTCTTCAATGAATAATTAACTGTTATGATGTAGTATAGTATTTGGGAATAACATTGTGAATGCCTCTTGCATAGGTGTACTGAACCAGTGTGAAGTCCCTACCAAGGAGAAATTGCTGCATCAGTACTGCCAAAACCAAGTCGTGTATCTTGAGTGCTTTAGTCTGTATTGGCTTAATTGAAATCTGGAGAGTGTTTTCTGTGTAAACTGCTTTTCCCTTCTCAAAACTTTGCAAAAGTTGCTGTGAATTTTTTTTAATATGATGATGATCAGCATGTTGCTACATAATGAAAATGCTCAGCGATGAGTATTTGAAA